>NC_081861.1:121187867-121493938 GCF_963259705.1 Myotis daubentonii | reverse complement strand
TAACAGTGCTCAATATCACCACATATTTAGGAATGCATTTAACAAAATATGCGCAAGACACAAAAATTGAAACTAGAGAACACTGACAAGGAAATTAGTGAATATTTAAATGAATTAAGAAATATACTATAATTCTGGATTGGAAGACTCAAAATAGATAATACGCCAATTATACCCAAACTTAACTATGTATTCAACAAAATTCCAATAAAAGTTCCCCAGGTATTTTTTGGTAGAAATTGACAAGCTGATAGCTAAGGTTTAGTTGTATTCAGTAAAAGGTAAATAAAAAAGAACAGACTAATTAATAAACTAGTTGTTAAATATATGTTTGATTTGTTTCAGTGCAATTGTTTTATAGAGTTTCTGAAACATATTACAATCCTCCTACCCTGCAATTAGTATACAAGTTTAGCTGAGCACTAAAAACACTTATTGAAAAATATATAAAATATATGCATATCTAATTTGTTATGTACTAGTGGACATTACTGTCATTTTCTCAACCCCTAAAGCTATCAGGAAACATAAAGTCTATACATATCCAGACTTCTAGTTTTGAGGGAAAGAAATATATTAATGGTAGAAAATGCTACACAATACAGATATTAAAGCTGACATAAATAGATTGATTTTAGTGTTTATTTAATAGCTACTGCATGTATTTATCACATCTACAAAGTTCTTTCTAGGCCTTTTCCCTGCCAATCTGACTAGTGCAAAATTGTGACCTCAGTTTATTTTGCTGTATTATTTTTAGCCGAAATGAACTTTCATTCAGCTTTTAACCAAGTATCAGGGGTTAGGTCAGGTTAAGAGAATATTGTATACATTTTTTAAAAGAATATATTTTCAAACTCTGTTGCACAGGCGGTGCTGCCCTCCTCAACCTCTTATGACCCGATAAACTGATAATGCCAGATTGAGCTTCCCAATTTAGTTGTGGAAATCTCTTTTTTAGGATATTATTCATTCTGTACAAGAGGAAAAAAAAGCTACTACTTCTAAAGGATGCAAGGTTTTCCAACTTGACTCTAAAGGTCTTCCCTGCCATTGTGTTCTGTGTCTAGACTGCCCTATGGAGTCTATTTAAAGAGAGATTCAAGAATCAAACCCACTGACAGTTTCTCAGAAAGATTTACTATTGTACTTGACAGGAAGTGGCTTATCAATCATTTGGAGGCCTTTTGTTTGGAAAACTAGTGTTAGGAGGAAAAATAAAGCACATCTTGACAGCCATTTGCTCATAACTTGTCTGTGTTAATATGCCTTTAAGTATTTCTTCTTGTTAAAGAACGTTTCTATATAGATTTTGGTCAACTGAAACTATTTCTTTTTTAAAAATAAATTTTATTGATTTTTTACAGAGAGGAAGGGAGAGGGATAGAGAGTTAGAAACATCGATGAGAGAGAAACATCGATTCAGCTGCCTCCTGCACACTCCCTACTGGGGATGTGCCTGCAACCAAGGTACATGACCTTGACTAGAATCAAACCTGGGATCCTTTAGTCCGCAGGCTGATGCTCTATCCACTGAGCCAAACTGGTTAGGGAGGAACTATTTCTTAAATAGTAAATTTCAGGACTTAAAACACAAAGTGGCTTGTTAAGGTATCCAGTGTAAACCCTCCTTTTTATTGAAAAACATATGGCTAACTAAGGTGAAGTATCTTGTTCAAGGCCCCACAGCTAATCAGTCTTGGCTGTATTCTTTCTGGTATGCTACCCAATTCTTTACATTGCAATTTTGATACCAAATATTAGCCTACTCATATTGAATTGTAAAAATTCACATTTACATGCAAATTCAAATGTAAATTATAAAATGGAATATTTGAAATTTGAATCCTAGCTCCTGAAAATAAGCTGAAGAGCTTCCTTTATAAAGTCTTACATGTAGGCATTAGATTACGTTAATCAGGACAAATGTTGATTACTGTCTTAATTATAGAGAGGGTTTAATGTTTCTAATATTTACTGATTATATTATATACCAGGCACTAACGATATTTGACCCTGAAAAGTAGGTACTGTTATACACATATTTTAGATGAACACATTGACACTCAAAAAGGTAAAGGACTTCTAAAGGACACTTAGTTAATTAATGACACAGACTGATCCCATTTCAGATCTGTTTGATTTCAGAACCTAAGCTCTAATCCAGTTTGATAACTCCAAAATGCCATCCTCTGTAACCCATATCAATAGTGAATTGAAACTATTTCTCTTCTGCTTTAATTTAAAATTTGTCTATATAATTTGGTTTTCTATTGGCAAGAAATGTTGCTCTGCATAAACTGCTACATATTATCATAAATCCACCCTACAAAATTAACAACATTCATAAAAAGATGGTCCTTAGGTCACTCCTTAGTCTTCTCTTAATTAATTTTTTCTTATTTTATTTATTTTCTTTATTGATTAAGGTATTACATACGTGTCCTTATCCCTCCATTACTCCCCAAACCCCTGCTCATGCCCTCACCCTCCTAGTGTCTGTGTCCATTGGTTCGGCTTATATGCATGCATACAGTCCTTTGGTTGATCTCTCTCCCTTACCCCCCACACTCCCCTGCCTTCCCTCTGAGGTTTGATGGTCTGATCGATGCTTCTCTGTCTCTGGATCTTTTTTTGTTCATCAGTTTATGTGGTTCATTATATTCCACAAATGAGTGAGATCATGTGATATTTATTTTATACCAAGAAAGATCCATATGTCCTGACCTGTATAGCAAAAATGGTTAGAGCATAACCCTGCGCACGAAAGGGTAGCGGGTTCTATTCCCGGCCAAGGGCAGGTACCTGGGTTGCACGTTTGCACCCGGGCCCCAGTCAGTGTGTGTGCAGGAGGCAACCAGTTGATGTGTCTCTCTCACATGGATGCTTCTTTCTCTCTCTCTCTTTCCCTCCCTCTCATCCACTCTCTCTGAAAAGCAATGGGAAAAGTATCCTCTGGTGAGGATTAACAAAACAAACCACAACAAAACATAAGAGAAACAAGAAAAAGGAAGATCCTTAGAGTTGATGAAATATAAACCAATAATTTTCAGAAGGGGAAAGGGTCACAAAGATAATTAAGTTTCAGAGGGGTGTGAACTCACATACAGGGCCAGGTCTGAACAGCAAATCTTCAAACTTTTCTGTCAGCTCTCTAAGCTGTGCAAACTGGTGTGGCTGAGGTAAGAAAGGAGAAAAAAAAGAGCAATGTGTAACCCATTATGTAGGCAGAGTTCAACCCTATGAGGTGGTCCTTCCTGAATAAAAATGTCCTACAGTATAGCTGGAATGTCATTATACTAGCTATGTTTACATTTCAGGTACAATCATTTTTCTGTTGTCATAATGAGAAACAAGGCTGGCATGGGATGTCTTAAACCTGGTATGTACATGACAAGAAATAATGTGTGTGGCTATCTCCAATCTAGTTGATCTCTTTGAGCACCTGAAAGTTTTCTGTCAAACATTACTTTAAAATTTGGGTTTGTTTTCCATTACTATTAATAGAATTATTGATGCACAAAAAGGAAAAAAAAATAATGAATCTGTCTATAATTAGGTAGACAAAAAGATAATATTTTCTGTTCACATAGTTGAACTTTCTATGTTAATTTAGCTGTAGCTATTACTTGACATGCTTTAAAGAAACAACGGTTAGTAACTTATCAAGTACACAATTTAATATTAATGCTTTTACACAAGCATTAATATTAAATTGTGTACTTGATAAGTAACATAGCTCATTTGAAATTGTTACCTTACAAAAAGATTAGTTTGATAGAAATAATATTTTTGGTTTTCAAATAAGTTTAAGCCTAGTTAAATGGAGATATTTAAACACAGAAATAAATGAAAGTATAATGATAAAATTGTAGAACAGGTTTTATGTGAACAGGAACATAACAAGGGGGAAATCCAAAATAAATGTTATAGTTTATTTATTTTTTAGAGAGAGGAATAGAGAGATAGAAACATCGATGAGAGAGAAACATTGATTGACTGCCTCCTGCACAGCTCCCACAAGGAATCGAGTAAGTCCGCAACCTAGGCATGTGCCCTTATCAGGAATTGAACCTGTGACCTCCTGGTTCATGGGTTGCCACTCAACTACTGACACCAAATGGGCCCAAAATAATTTTTTAAAAATATAGTTATTTAACTGGAGAAAAATCTAAGGGAATAGAAGTTATACATAGTGATAACTATTATTCTAATGTGAAGACTAGTAAAATAAATGAATATGATGACTATAGTTAACACTGCTGTATGATATATAGGGAAGTTGTTAAGAGAATAGATACTAAAAGTTCCATCACAAGGAGAAATTTCCTCTTTTCTTTTTACTGTATCTATGTGAGACAACAGATGTTAACTAAAATTATTGAGGTAATCATTTCACAATGTATGTAAATCAAACTATATGTGGTATTACCTTAATCTTATGAGTAATGTATGTCAATTTATCAATAAAACTGGGAGAGAAGGAAAAAATGAATAATTTATGGAGAGCTGACTTTCCTTTTTATCCCAACATTTAATTTTTAGTCATTTCAGATACTCAGCATGAAGTAGTAACTCCATTTGATAAATTTCCTGATTTATAGTACAAAATTTCTGTTTATTTGTTTATTGGTTCCATGATTTTGCTGATAAAATGAAACATGTGGAAGTTTAATTTACATATATGTTAAGCAACTTCAAAAGGATCCTCTCAAATATCTGTGTTGATTTATTTACTTATTTAATTTATTTATGTAGTTAAGTTACTTTATTTTTTAAAATCGTTATGGAGGGGGGTGGGAGCAGGCTAGAAGAGGTTAATGGGGGGAACAGGAGGACCAATGTAATACTTTCAATGATAAAGATTGAAAAATAAAAATAAAATAAAATCTTTATTATTGAGAGTATTATAGATGTCCCTTTTCCCCCACCCCATTGACCTCCTCCACCCCATTCCTGCCATGCCCCCAAGCCTTCATAACCCTATTGTCTGTGTCCATAGGAAATGCATCTATGCAAATAAAATCTTTGGTTAATCTCTTCCTGCCCCCTTCTCCCCATTTCCCTCTGAGATTTGACATGTTCCATGTTTCCAGGCCTCTGGTTCTATGTTATTCATCAGTTTACTTTTTTCATTAGACCAGTGATTCTCAACCTTCCTAATGCTGCGACCCTTTAATAGAGTTCCTCATGTTGTGGTGACCCCCAACCATAAAATTATTTTCGTTGCTACTTCATAACTGTAATTTTGCTACTGTTATGAATCGTAATGTAAATATCTGATATGCAGGATGTATTTTCATTGTTACAAATTGAACATAATTAAAGCATAGTGATTAATCACAAAAACAATATGTAATTATATATGTGTTTTCCTACGGTCTTAGGCGATCCCTGTGAAAGGGTCGTTCGACCCCCAAAGGGGTCACGACCCACAGGTTGAGAACTGCTGCATTAGACAAAATGTTTATTTTGATTTTTAGATTCAATTATTGATAGGTATGTATTTATTCCCATTTTATTGTTCATTTTTAAAAATCTTTCTCCTCTTCCTCTTCCTCCTCTTCCTCTTCCTCTTCCTCCTCCTCCTCTTCCTCCTCCTCCTCTTTCTTCTTTTTGCTAACCACTTTTCTCTTGCTGCCTTTAAGATTATCTCTTTGTCTTTAACCCTTGGCATTTTAACTATGATGTGTCTTGGTGTGAACCTCTTTGGATCCCTTTTACTTGGGACTTTCTGTGCTTCCTGGATTTGTAAGTCTATTTCTTTCACCAGGTAGGGAAAATTTTCTGTCATTATTTCTTCAAATAGGTTTTTTAATATCTTGCTCTTTCTCTTCTCCTTCTGGCATCCCCATAATGAAAATATTGGTCCACTTGACATTGTCCCAGAGGCTCCTTACACTATCTTCCTATTTTTGGATTCTTTTTTCTTTTTGCTCTTCTGATTGGGTGTTTATTGCTTCCTCATATTTCAAATAATTGATTTGATTCTTGGAATCCTCTACTCTACTGTTGAGCCCCTATAAATTATTCTTTATTTCAGTTACTGTATGCTTATTTTCTGACTGGTCCTTTTTCATGTCTTTGACATTCTCACTAAGATCCTTGAAAGTTTCACTAAGTCCCTTGAAGCTCTCATAAAGATCATTGAGCAACCACCCAGCCGATGTGGCTCAGTGGTTGAGTGTTGACCTATGAACCAGGAGGTCACAGTTTGATTCCCCGTCAGGGCATATGCCTGGGTTTCAGGCTCAATCCCCAGTGGGGAGCATGCAGGAAGAAGCGGATCAAAGATTCTTTTCCATCATTGATGTTTCTATCCCTCTATCCCTCTCCTTTCCTCTCTCTGAAACGAATAAAAACATTTTTAATGGGCAAGGGACCTGAATAGCCAATTCTCCAAAGATGACATACAGATGGCTAATAGACATATGAAGAGATGCTCAGTACCACTAACCATCAGAAAAATGTCAATTAAACCACAATGAGATATCACCTCACACCTGTCAGAATGGCTATAATCAATAAGTCAACAAAGAACATGTGTTGGCAAGCATGTGGAGAAACGGGAATCCCCATGCATTGTTTGTGGGAATGCAGATTGGTTCAGCCACTGTGGAAAGCAGTATGGAGGTTCCTCAAAAAATTAAAAATGGAACTGCCTTATGACCCAGTGATTCCACTTCTGGGAATATATCCAAAGAAATATGAAAAACCAACAGGAGCCCTAACCAGTTTGGCTCAGTGGATAGAATGTCGGCCTGTGGACTGAAGGGTCCCAGGTTCGATTCTGGTCAAGGGCATGTACCTTGGTTGCGGGCACATCCCCAGTAGGGGGTGTGCAGGAGGCAGTTGATCGATGTTTCTAACTCTCTATCCCTCTCCCTTCCTCTCTGTAAAAAATCAATAAAATATATTTAAAAAAAAGACCAACAGGAAGAATATAAGCACCCCTATGTTCGTAACAGTGTTGTTTACAATAGCTAAGATTTGGAAGCAGCACATCAGCAGACGAGTGGATAAAAAAGCGGTGGTACATTTACACAATGGAATACTACTCAGCCATAACAAAGAAGGAAATTTTACCTTTTGTGACAGCATGAATGGACCCAGAGGGTATTATGCTAAATGAAATAAACCAGTTAGAGAAAGACAAGTACCATATGATTTCACTTACTAGTATATGTGGAATCTAATGAACAAAATAAACTAACAAAATAGAAATGAACTCATAGCTGTCAGAGGGGAGTGAGGAGGAGGGCTGGGTGAAAAAGGTGAATGGATTAAGCAAAAATAAAAAAGCTCATAGGCAGACAACAGTATGAAGATTACCAGATGGAAAGGGGGATGGGGGGAGGCAGGAGAGGGTAAAGGGGGGCATAAATGGTGATAGAAAGAGAAATCAATACAATATACAGATGAGATATAATAGAATTGTACACCTTGAACCTATATAATTCTATTAACCAATGTCACGCCAATAAATTCAATAAAAAAGAAACACAAATAGATGCTTCAATTAAAATTAATTACATTACTTATTCATTTATTGATATTCCTATTACATAAAATTACATCTTTCTATTCCAACAACTAACGCTGTAGTTTTTACATATATTTATGATTTATGTAGAAATTTAAAATTTTATTTTTTAATGAATTACACTTATATCTGTTTTTAAATTTAAATTCACTCTATAAATCCTTAGAAAACCTGGAGTATCCTAGCCATATTTCTCTTAAAACAACATTCTAGAAATAAATGAAGCAAAAAAACTACATCTATTTAACATAAAAATAATTTATAGTATAAAATCAACTACTTTTTGGAGAGCTATAACTTTGTTAGATTCATAAAGTTAATAAATTGCTACAACTTGATTTGGATCTTACATGTGATATTTTGTTAGCTTTCTTCTTTAATATATTAAATGTCATTCTGATAGAATGATAAATGTGCATATATCTGAAGAAGTTTCAGGTAAATGTGCAAAGAAATACAGAAAAATTGCTTGGAACAGGGAAATGTGTTTTCGTCTTTCATTTAAAAAAATGTTTATTTCAGTGGGACTTGATGACAGATGGGAATATAAATGGCCAGGAGCCTATATGCTCTCAATTTGTATTTACCATCTAAGTCAAGAAAAACTTCAAAGTAGTTATATTTTAGGGATATTAGTTGTTCTAAATAAAATGACTTTTTGTATCAATTCAATTGAGTTGTAAATAGTTCATATAACACAGACTACTAAAAGTGCAGATTTAAAAGCAAGAAAGGCCAAAACCGGTTTGGCTCAGTGGATAGAGCGTCCGCCTGCAGAGTGAAAGGTCCCAGGTTCGATTCCGGTCAAGGGCATGTACCTGGGTTGCCGGCATTTCCCCAGTAGGAGATGTGCAGGAGGCAGCTGATCGATGTTTCTCTCTCATCGATTTTTCTAACTCTCTATCTCTCTCCCTTCCTCTCTGTAAAAAATCAATAAAATATATTTTAAAAAAAATAAATAAAAAAAATAAAAGCAAGAAAGGGGAAAACTAACTTTGTTGTGTGATAGCTATTAAAGGGCAGAGTGGAAAAAAATGAGAAAAGAGAGGTGGGCAGGGCCTGATCATAGAAGACTCTGTGAGCCATTATAACAAGCTGGCATTTTATTGAACTTATAGTAAAAGCCTATTCAATATTTTTTCTTTTAGCAGTAAACAATTTGATGTATATATATATATATATATATATATATATGCACATGATTTAAAAAGTCATGTGTACAAAAGTTACAACACAGAAAATTATAATTTAATGATATTAATATTTTAATAATTTTACTGTCGTAATTTAGTCCTTCAGCTTCTCTCCAGAAATATCCACTATCAACAGTGTCTTATGCATCTCCCCAAAATATATCTCATGCATATATGTAATTATGTATCTTCCCTCTAATTTTAACACAAATGGAACTATAATAGTCAATTTTTTCTGTTGCCTAGTTTTTTTTCCTAAAGAAAACATAATTTTTGTTCCCATTTTTAAATTTTTTCTTATCAGCCCATTGCATTATATAACATGCATGATATATTTGTTTTGGTGTTTTTTTTCTGTTTAACTACTGCTTATCTCACTACACTGTAAAATCCATAGAGGCAAGGACTTTGTCTTGTTGATGGCTGTGTAGCTAGTGCCCAGAACTTAGTATGAGCTCAAATCCTTGCTGAATGTAATAATGAATGAACCACTGATATCCTCCCATGTCAGCCCATATTCTACCATGTCATTCAATTGTACAAGTCACACTAAAGTTTTGTAACCATCTTTCAGTTTCTGGTTATAAAGGCTGCAATGTGGCAATGTATTCTTGTACATATATCTTTATGTGCATGTGTGAGTACATTTGTTATATATGCATTTTGAGTATATTCATTAGATGATTTCTTAGAAGGAACATTGTTAAATGAAGGTATGTGTGCTTTTAAATTTGATAGAGATAGCCAAATTGCACTCCTAAAAGGGGGTGCAAATTTAGAATACAGCAAAATAATATGTTTTCTCATATTCTTTCTGGTCATCAGCCTCAGATGCCAGGAGTAAACTAAACACGTCAGAGAGGATATTAAATGGATATTTCACCTCTTGGAAACGTGGGTTTAGTCATCAATAAAGTAGAGATGATAATGAAACCTATGTTGACTGTTCTTTAAAGAGAGGAAATTGTCTTTGGATTTGAAAATGAATAACAAATGAAAGTAAAAAACAATAGCCTCAATATACTTATCAAATCTATATAATAAAAGGCCTGTGGCCCGAACGCTGTTGAAGACTGGCGTGGGTGGGTAGGGCTGTGAGCATGGCGAGGCCGCATGGTTAGGTGGGGTCACACGATTTCATGTGCTGGGCTTCCAGTATATTAATATTTTAGCCGCTATTTTCTCATCGGCATAATTTAAGAATATGCATTTGCCCTCATTGGAAAAATTATAAACCTTTAACATTTTAAAGTGTTCTGACCTGAACTTTGACATAAAAGATGGCCCATAAAAGACAGTTCTAGATTATCTCTTTTTATTGTTAGATGATTTTTTAAGACAAAAAAGCACTTGGCAATAATAATGATTTTAAAAAAAAACTACTGGCTTTTAAACAGTTATTATAGATGATCATCATGCTAAGTATTTTCCAAATATTTATTTGATATTTATAGTTGTCCTTTTGAGTTATGCATTATTATTTTTTATTTTATTGATTTTTTACAGAGAAGAAGGGAGAGGGATAGAGAGAAATATCAATGAGCGAGAAACATCAATCAGCTGCCTCCTGCACACCCCCTACTGGGGATGTGCCTGCAACCAAGGTACATGCCCTTGACCAGAATCAAACCTGGACCTGGGACCCTTTAGTCTGCAGGCCGATGCTCTATCCACTGAGCCAAACCAGTTAGGGCTGAGTGATGCATTATTATTTCAATTGCACAAATGAAAACAAAACAAACCAATGCACAAAAGTTTTAAATAGTTTATCCAAGACTAGAAGTTAAGAATGGTGATCTCTGGTATTAGATTTGTCATTAACTTGTTGATGTCATTAAGCAATTTAATTTCTGTGTCTGTTTCTTGGTCAAGAAACAATAAGATGATAGATTGAATGGTCATATGTTCCTTTGAAGTTCTAGTATTTATAAATGTAATTGCTGAAAAAACCCATTCTAAACCGCATCATGATCAGCCCATACTACTCTTCATCAATTAGATAATTTAGCAGTTCTTTATGTGTAGCTGAAATCTTTCTTGATTTCATTTAAGCCCACTTATTTTAATCTGATCCTCTGCAGACAAAACAATATTCCACCAATACACAATAATTAATTCATTTTTATCCCATTTTCTGCTATACAGAAAAGGCAGAAATACAACTAGATTTCTCCCCTTTAGTAATTAAAAATTATTTGGCATACACTTTAACTTCTTCAAATCCTTTATTAAAATAGAGATTCAAATTAAACTTAATATTCCAATAAGAGTTTTAGGTAGGGAACTAAAGCCAAGTACCTTTATAAAGAAAGAATTTTTTCTTAATGCTTTAATATCATTGTATGCTTGACATGTTCCAGAATCATATGGATTTCATTCTTATCATTTTGTCACTGATACAGTTTATTACTTTTATTTATAAATATATTCAGTACTTGTATCTAGTTATTTTTCTCTTGCTATCTTATTTTGATATTATGGATATCTGTTTATATGTTTACTCATTCAATTTTATTCATTCTTGAAACTTTCCCCCCTAATTGTTTAAGTACATTTTATCGTAACAATAAAGATGTGATAAAGAAATTTGATAATTATAGCTTATTTCCTTTACATAGTTATTTAACACAATCATTGAATAAAATTGTCTTGTGGAACAAAGTCTTGTCAAATGTAGCATATCCACAAATCATTTATTTCTTCATCCTAGGTCAGTGATGGCGAACCTTTTGAGCTCAGCGTGTCAGCATTTTGAAAAACCCTAACTTAGTTCTGGTGCCGTGTCACTTATAGAAATTTTTTCATTTTTGCAACCATAGTAAAACAAAGATTTATATTTTTGATATTTATTTTATATATTTAAATGCCATTTAACAAAGAAAAATCAACCAAAAGAATGAGTTCGTGTGTCACCTCTGACACGCGTGTCATAGGTTCGCCATCACTGTCCTAAGTTATTGTCAAACTCTTGACAGATATTGTCTGTGTGTGGCCTGCCCCTAGTGTTCTGCTTAAAGTGATAGAGGCAATACCAAACTTCTTTATCTAGTCATTTCGGTTTTCTCATCTAGATTATTCTTTACATATTATTTTCAGTTAGAAATTGGAAAAAAATTCTTGATTTATTCATGAGGTTCCCATTGCAAAGCATGAAGTTTCTCAATTGTAGAGAAAATACCATGATGTATAAGGTCAGTGCACAATGCTGATATGATACTACATTCTGTTCTAAAACTGATCAATTATAGTGACTCCAAAGAAGAGTGATCAAAAGGGTCTCATCATAAAAAGGATGTTAAAGTAAACATGAGTTTGTAATTTAATAAGAGAAAATTAAAGAGGAATTCAGTTTTATCTCCTAATATTATAAGTAAGATTAATAAAGTTACAATATTTGTAACTGAGAAGGCCTATAAATGATCATAAATCTCATGCTGAAACATGTCTGTAGAATCCAGTTTAAGAACTCTTAAATCTCTGTGGATGGATAGCTTGGACTAGATGACCTATACAATTTTCTACATAACTAATTTATGTCAAAGGTGTGCTACTCTGTAGAACATTGGATTAGGTGGAACCATATGAAAGTGATTTTTTTTTTACCATTTTTGACCTACATTAATGATGCATAGTCTAACATAATATGGTAGGACTCACTATTAAATTCTGAATGTTCTAAATGTAGCATATTTATGGCTTCTGAGCTTAGAGGAATTTTTCCATGCTATCAAACAGTCTCTGGGCTAGTCTCTCAACCTTTCTTTTTACTGTCCACCTGTGTACTTCACTCATTTTTGCCATTCTGAATTTTACTTTAAGTGGGCATAAGCTAGTTTTTGCAATTCAAATATCCAACTGGTGAGTTTTAATATATGAAACATTCTGCTTTGGCCTCTTCTGATGATAAAACATGCTGGGATAGATGCTAGATATATCTGATGTGTCTCATAAAGGTCTGTAGTTCTGATGCTCAGAAAACTTCCCATGCTGCTTCCCCTTTGCTTCCTAAATGACAGCTGTACAGATCCTACCTATAGTTGCATTGGCTGTCATTTCTCTTTTGCAGAAACCATTAGCTCTTTGGTAGAGATAATGCCATAGTCTTATTTTTCTCTCTCTATTCAATAAAAGGTCATGCAGTGAATGCAAAAGAACAACTCCAATATGCTTAGTGCTGCCACCAGGAAGAGATATTTTGGTATGACTGTGAGGTCTCCCTTGTAGGTGTATCTTAGAGTTAGACATAGACCCTGCTATGAGGATTTGTGTTAAAGTAACTTAAGGAAGTGTTCCCAGGGGTTTACTGCAAGAGATAATGGGAGCCAAGGAAGGGTTCCATCTCCAGTAAAAATCTCTCAGATGGTATAGCTTCAGTCTGATCCTGCTGGAAAACTCTGGAGTGTAAATTATGCCTCATATTTATCCTTAGCCAAGGCTAGGGAGCTGCTCTTTCATACTGCTACACAGTACAGTCATTGGTTAAGGCTACTCTGAGCGATGGGCTCGCTAACTCCTAGGCCAGTGATGGTGAATCTATGACACGCATGTCAGAGGTGACACGCGAACTCATTTTTTTGGTTGATTTTTCTTTGTTAAATGGCATTTAAATATATAAAATAAATATCAAAAATATAAATCTTTGTTTTACGATGGTTGCAAAGATGAAAAAATTTCTATATGTGACACGGCACCAAAGTTAGGGTTTTTCAAAATGCTGACACGCTGAGCTCAAAAGGTTCGCCATCACTGTCCTAGATGCTTCAAAACCTTTTCATCTGTGAACAAAAGCAGATCCAACAGCTCGGGAGGAAAGGGGAGATGGACGGTACCTCTAAAATACGGTAAAAAGGGATTTGAGGGGACCTGGTTGGAGCATGAACATTAACAATTACAGAGTGTCTATAAGCTGACTATTGGGTAGGACTTTATTGCTATCGCATACTGATAGAAGCACAAAGAAACAATAAAGACACCTTTAAGAAGTGTGTAGAAACCTAATTAGGAAGTTGAAACTAAAACTAAAGTCATGGTGAACCAATGCTATTCAGTTCCCAAAACTTGTTGGATAGAGGGTTTGAATCCCACAGTTGTCATCCTACTTCCTGTCTGTTGAATGAGTAATAAAGCACAATGAGAGCAGTGACTGTCAGTGGAAAGGGCATTTGAAGTTCTCACTGGCAAATTAGCGCAGAAAAAGCCAGTTTCTTTTCCTTTTATTCCATGACACAAAAAGAAAGGTTTGCCGCTATAGAATCAAAAGCTGAGTTAGGCATCAAAGCTAAAAGGACAAAATATTATAGAAGGACTCAATCCTTAGCTGCTCATTATTCCTTTGTAAAGACTTTAGTTTCAAAGGAGTCTCATATGTGATTATAATAATCTATGGACAAATTGTTATATGTTACATGTGAGATGGGTCTCATTGTAAGAGCTGCCAGTTCGTGAAGACTAAAGCTGTAAAGGTTTATTCAAATGGAGCAGTGACCCAATAGAGAACCTCTCATTCAATATCTTGTGGCTTGAACAGGAACTATTAAATATGTCAGGAAGACAAAGAGTCAATATAAAGTACATAAAACTTTATAGGATTTTTTTTCTTGAGAAATACAGTCTTCTTTCTTTAAATAAAGGACTCTGGGAAGACTCTTGGCAGCTTCAACAGCATATAAAAATACTCATTTTGCCAACATCGTGAACTTGTGTTGACCTGAATCACAATGACCCATAATCTTCTGTCATATGGGAATTTAATCTCTATTATCTGCAACTGCAAACAATATAATTCCATTATATAAATGAACTTTTTTGGTACATATGAGGTGTTTACTCCTTAAATGAAGACAGAAAAGTTTTTTTTCAAGAAAATCTAAACCTCAGATAAAGTAAGTTATTATACAGTAGAAGGCAATGATCCATCTTTATTGAACACTCTTTAAAACAAATGATTGAGTTTTGCTTTCTCACATGTCTTTTTCAATACTGGTCTTTCCTTTCCCTAACTTCATAGGAAATACCTATATTCAGAGACAATTTTTAAAATTCATTTACCACATATACCAGCAGTTTGACTTTAAAAATATTTCAAATACAAAAACTGAGGTCATGAAAGGTTCAGTGTTCAAAGTCACTAATCATCTGAGATATGCAAACCAAAACAATACTGAGGTACCATCTCACACCTGTCAGAATGGCTATCATCAACAAATCAACAAAGGACAATTGCTGGAGAGGATGTGGAGAAAAAGGAACCCTCTTGCACTGCTGGTAGGAATGCAGACTGGTGCAGCCACTGTGGAAAACAGTATGGAGTTTCCTCAAAAAGTTAAAAATGGAACTCCATTTGACCCAGTAATCTCACTTCTAGGACTATATCCCAATAAATCAGAAACACCAATCAGAAAAGATATATGCACCCCTATGTTCATAGCAGCACAATTCACCATAGCTAAGATTTGGAAACAGTCCAAGTGCCCATCAGCAGATGAGTGGATTAAAAAACACAATGGGATACTATGCTGTTGTTGAAAAAAAAGAACTCTTATCATTCGCAACAGCATGGATGGACATGGAGAGCATTATGCTAAGCGAGTAAGCCAGGCAGAGAAAGGTAAGTATTACATGATAGCACTCATTTGTGGAATATAATGATCAACATAAACTGATGAACAAAAATGTATCCAGCCGAAACCAGTTTGGCTCAGTGGATAGAGCGTTGGCCTGCGGACTGAAGGGTCCCAGGTTCGATTCCGGTCAAGGGCATGTACCTGGGTTGCGGGCATATCCCCAGTGGGAGATTTGCAGGAGGCAGCTGATCGATGTTTCTCTCTCATCGATGTTTCTAACTCTCTATCTCTCTCCCTTCCTCTCTGTAAAAAATCAATAAAATATATTTTTTAAAAAATGTATCCAGGGACAGAGAAGCATCAAACAAACCGTCAAACCTCAGAGGGAAGGCAGGGGAGGTTGCTGGTGGATAAGAGATCAACTAAAGCAGTTGTAGGCATGCATATAAGCATAACCAATGGACACAGACAGGGGGTGAGGGCATGTTCTTGAGGGGTGGGAGTGGCCAGGGAAAGGTCAATGGGAGAAAAAGGAGATATGTAATACTTTAAACAATAAAGAATTCAAACATTTTAAAAAGGAAGAAAGGGCCTAGCCAGTGTCGCTCAGTGGTTGAGCATCAACCTATGAACCAGGTTAAGCATTGACCTGTAAACCAGGAGGTCACGGCTCAATTCCCTGTCAGGGCACATGCCTAGGTTGCGGGCTGAATCCCCAGTGGGAGGCAGCCGATCAATGATTCTCTCTCATCATTGATGTTTGTATCTCTGTCTCCTTCTCCCTTCCTCTGTGAAATCAATAAAAATATATTTAAAAAATATATAGACCTAATTACTGGACAGAACAAAAGCCCGCCAGGCATAATGTGGTAAATTTCTTAAATATCTCTAGAAGTCATCCAAGAATGTTTAGTGGTTAGGAAACGAAGATGTACAAATATATTCTATATTTTGCATCATATCACTGAGACTTAAAACAATTCCCAGGTAATAAAAACCTGTCCCTCCCAATCTCCAGTGCCATACTCAGGCATTTAGGATACTGTTTACCTCCGTCATCCTAGATCCTATTGCAAGAAGTCATCAATGAGGTTCAGCACGATTTATAGGAAGAAGAGTTAGTTGAAGTCCCTGTGAACTAAACAGTGGCCTAGAGCCTAGGAGTGAGCATATAGCTCTATGGCAAGATTGTGAAAATGTGTTTGTTCCTGCCCTACAAAACCCAAGACAATGAAACTGTGCTACAGTGTATGTGATTGAGTTAGGAAAAATAAACTTCAGAAAGCACCAGTACTACTGTCCAGATCCATGCAGGGTCTTAATAGTAGTGTTAAAGTATGCACGAGTAAGAATATGCATGAGAAAAAAATAATAACACACTGTAAATCATCTCTCTCCTTTTGCACAGAGTTAGAAGTAAACAATAACGAAAAATCTCTTAAGTACTGGGAATCACTATTTACTGATTGTTGTTCTTCCTTTTCATCATTTTTCCTATACATCACAGGCTACCCACCCCTTCTGTAATTTTTCTGTCCATCCAATCCCCAGTGTCCAATTCCTCTCTGAAACTTGGAAGTTTCTAAATTCAAACATTTAAAGTCATTGAATAATTGGCCTTCCCTGCATTATCTTAGCCAAGAATTAGTACTTCAATCCTTTCAAATGTAAAGTGAAAAGTGGAAATTTAGATATTGCCAAGCAAGTGGAAATACATTTTGAGTTATTGATACATTTGAAGACTCTTTATCCATGAAAATATACTTGATTTAGTCTGTTTTAGGTGATTGGATGGCTCGAACCAGAAGGTTAAATCTTCTTTGTCCTTGTTCTCCTAGGAACAAACCCTGGGGAGGGGAGGTCAGTACGGATGGCTTTGCTGAAGGCTAGATCCAATATCTTGCTGGAGGGGAGGCAACAGCTTCTTTGACCAAATTTTATTAGAAGAAGATGGAGTCCTGTCTTAGAAGTAAATATCTATAGGTTGGCTAGTGCCTTTGCATTGGGCTAATAGAGGAATTCTTATAGTCAGCAGTGAATAAAGGCATCATTTTTGTGGTAATTTTGAATGGTAGTGGCATAGCAGTTCATAGCAAAGGCAGAAATTAAATGTGCATGCACATGTGCACCCTCACACACCACATATCAGTTAGCAGAAGCAGTGAGTCAGTATAGGTGTTGGCATTAAGGTAAGAGTAGAAGGAAGGTACAGTGGTAGCAAAAGCAGAAACAGTAAGTAGGAATAGAGACAGGGAATAGTTCAGCCTAATGTTGTATCTTTTGATTGTGAAACACTAGGTCACTTTTCTTGAATGGGGTGACAAAGCAACAGGTCATTAGAGCTACACCATCCTGAATTGCATGAATGCTCTTCAGTAGGTCCACTCTAAAATTAAATGCCATTAACTAAAGCAACTGAAGAAAAATTAATCTAGTGCAATGATTTCAATCAGCTCAATCATTTACTATACAAGCTTTCATCATGTAAAAATATATCAGTCAGTAGTATTTTATTTTATTAAAACAAGCTGTATATTTACCTTATGTGCTTGAATTAAAATTATATAGGCATAGCTGAAACAGTATATCAATCCTTTCAACAATTTCCTATTGAAAGATCTTTTAGAAAGAGCCTTTGTTCTCTGAACCCTTTTTAAAAATGTATTTATTGATTTCAGAGAGGAAGAAAGAGGGAGAAAGAGAAATATCAATGATGAGAGAGAATCCTGGATCGGCTGCCTCCTGCACACCCCTTACTGGGGATCCAGCCCACAACCCAGGCATGTGCCCTGACCGGGAATCCAACAGTGGCCTCCTGGTTCATTGAAACAATATTGATCACTGATTCCTAGAAATGTTCTTGCCCCTTAAGTTCTCTGATAATATTTTCTCTTTGTGTTTCTCATAATTTCGTAGTCATCCCTCCTCTTTTCTGTCCCTCCTGAAGACCAGTCCTCCTCTGTATACAAGTAATATTTGAGGTCATCAGGCTTAGTTATATACTTATTTTTCTTTTATCCTATATTCAAAGTCGACCGTTTTACTTGGTTTCAATTGTCATAGATACAGCAATGACTCCTTCACTTACATTTCTAGCCTAGGACTCTGAGCTCCAAATCCTATACTTTTTTTTTTAATCCTCACTCGGGGACATTTCTTCCATTGATTTTTAGAGAGTGGAAGGGAGAGGGAGAGACAAACACTAATGTGAGAGTCACATCGATTGGTTACCTCCCGCATGCCCCTGACCAGGGCTGGGAGCCTGCAACCAAGGTACGTGCCCTTGACCAGAATCAAACCTGGGATCCTTCAGTCCATAGGTCAATGCTCTATCTACTGAGCCAAACCTGTTAAGGCCCTATACTTGTTTTTTAATATTATGGCAAGCCCAGCCGGCATGGGTCAGTGGTTGAACATCGATCTATGTACCAGAAGGCCAATGGTTTGATTCCCGGTCAGGGCTCATGCCTGGGTTGCAGGTTCGATCCCCAGTGGGGGACATGACAGGGAAAGCCTATCAATGTTTTTCTCTCATCACTGATGTTTCTATATCTCTCTTCCTCTGTGAAATCAATAAAAATATATTTTTTAAATATGGTGGCAAAATATAAAGAATGTAACATTTAAAGTTTTAACGATTTCAAAGAGTAGAGTTCAGTAGCATGCAGTGCGTTTACATTGTTGTACATCCATCACCATCACCGATCTCCAGAACTTTTTCATCTTCCCAAATTGAAACTTCATACCCATTAAACAATAACTCCCATTACCCTCTCCCTCCAGCCCCCAGCAACTACCATTCTACTTTCTGTCTATATGAATTTGCATATGTGGAATAATACAATATTTGCCCTTTTGTGTCTGTCTTATTTTATTTGGCATTATGTTTTCAAAGTTCATCCATGTTGTAGCATGTACCCGAATTTCATTTACCCATTCATCTGTCCATGGACATTTGTGTTGTTTTCATATTTTAGCTATTGTAAAAAAAATGCTACTGTGAACATTGGTATACAAATATCTGTTCAAGGTCTCTGCTTTCAGTTCTTTTGTGGAACCAACATACTATATATTTTCTATATACTTCTCTTTATATTTGAATTTGGCCTTGACTCTTCAAAACAAAATAAAATAAAATGTCTTATCTTTGCCTCAAAATATGGTCCTTCATTAGTGTTCCTTTGAAGAATGGCAGGCATATAAACCAGAAAATAAGAAGTCACCCTTGATTGAACCCTCTTCCTTACCTTTCATATCATTGCCTTGTCAGTTTTAACTCAAATATTCCTTAAATCCACTTATTTATGTCTATCCTTATCACTATTTCTCTAGAAAGAGTTCTCATTATCATTTTGATTATGGCAATGGCTTTCCAATTGGTTTACTCATATCCATTCTTACCTTTTCTCCTTACAAGCACTGCTCTGCAATATGACCAGAAAGTTCATAAATTATCATGTCACCCACATGTTGAAAAATAAGTATTCAGTGGTTTAACATTATTAAGATAAAGATCACAGTACTTAATATGGTTGGCAAAGCCAAGTCTGATCTGGCCTCCACTTCCTCAGCTTCAACTCTCACAAAATCTACCTCTTTTTCTGATCTCCCATCATACTGAGCTTCCTTGGGTTTTTAATGGGTCTCCTACCTGGAACAGGGACATGGTGTATATTCACTCTAACTAGGACCCTACCCTCTATTCTTTATCATCACGACATGGAAGTTATCCTTCACCCCTAAGATCAGATTAAACTCCCTTATAAGCTCATATTAATGCATTTTTCTTTTTTAACATCTATATAATAAAAGGTTAATATGCAAATTGTCCCTTTGGGAGCTCGGCTGACCGGGAGTTTGACCGCTGACTATGACATGTGCTGACCACTAGGGGGTGGCACAGAATGAAGGAAGGCCCCAGCCAGCACCCAGTAGCCGGGGGAAGGAAGGCCCTGATCAGCCCTGATTGCCGGCCAGGCCTAGGGACCATACCCATGAACACATTTTCTGCAGCGGGCCTCTAGTCTTATCATAAGATGCATTTCTAAATTTTATTGCGTTTTTTTAAATTAAAATACCAGAGGCCCGGTGCATGAATTCGTGCACTAGTGGGGTCCAGCCGGCCCACCCGATGGGCATCATTGGGGGTGGGCCAGCTGGGGCAAGGGGTCGTGGGCATTATGGTCGTTCCACCATTTAGTCAGTTTGCATATTACTTTTTTATTATATAGGATATCTTACCCATTAGAATATAAGGTTCAGGAGGTCATCATCATGTCTACCTTTTTGAACTTCTATATATAGAACAGATAACACAGTTCCTAATACAGAATAGATACTCGGTGCTTGTGGGATGAAGGAATAAATTGATTTATGTCTCTATGGTTTCCCCAGAATTCAGGTGTTCTTCTCAGATAAGGGTCTTGCATTGCCCTATTCATGTTGGCATCCCCAACATCTACCACATTTAGGGATCAATCATGTTTGCTGAACTGAACACCATAATTCTACATTCAACAGAGCTTTAAAAATTAGCCAGAAGCATACCCTTTGTCCACAGTTTCTAGTCTTCTCTGTAAGAATATCCTTCAAACCATGTTCCTTTTACTTGGTAGAGTAGTTATCCCACTCTTTCTTTTTCATAGAGGAAAAGGACAGCATTTTATTTAGGCAGGAAATGAAGACAAATAGGAAGAAAAAAGTCTGCAAAGAGCTGTGCTTTTATATGTGCATCAGAGGTACTATTGCTAGGCTTTCTGTCTGTCCTTTAACAGAGGTGATACATTCTATTTTTCCAGACTACACTCTCTTCCTTAGACACTAGTTTTCTAATCTTCACTCATTCTAATTCTCTAAGCAGAGAAAGCCTATCGTATTAATATTATTTTTACTAATATGACTTACATTCTTGGTGGGAATAAGCAGAGAGCGCAAAATAGATGAAAACACCATGTATTGAAAATCATAAATGCTTAAAGAGGTTATGTTACAGACATACACACAAAGTCATATTTTTTTCTTTATTTAACCTCTTATATAATGATACATGTGTGTTCCAATTTTACAGAAAACTATTAAACCAAGGCATAAAGAAGTTAACTTAATGTCACTCAACATAAAAGTAGGAAAGTATGTCTGACTAAAAGTTTACACTTTTAACTACTATGCTACCCCAAATTACTAAACAAATAACTTACTTGATTCTGACAATCACCCATATTTGGAAAAGTGTAGAAATTTGTGAGTTAAGATTGATGATTTAGGGTGTAAGCTCCAGATGCAGGCTGCCTGGTTTGATATTTAATATCTTCTACTTTCTAGTTGTGCAATCTTGGGCAAGACATTTAAACACTGTGCCTCGACTACCTGATCTAAAAAACAGGAATACATATAAAGCATTATGAAAAATAAATGAGTTAATTATATCTGAAGCATTTAGAAAAATACTTGGCATATAGTAATGTTGTTAAACATTCTTAAGTGGCTCAGAACTATTTGGCATGTAGAAGAGACTCAGTAAAAGTTAGTAATTATTATTATTGCTAATATTACTCTTACCCTCAAGTTGTATAAAACTAAGATTGGCCCTAGTTGGTTTGGCTCAGTGGACAGAGTGTTGACTTGCAAACTGAAGGGTCCCGGGTTCGATTCCAGTCAAGGGTATGTATCTCAGTTGCAGACTCTATCCCTGGCCCTGGTCAGAGCATGTGTGGGAGGCAATCAATTGATGTGTCTCTCTCACATTGATGTTTCTCTCTACCTCTTCCTCTCCCTCCCACTTTCTCTAAAAAATCAATGAAAAAATATCCTTGAGTGAGGATTAACAAAAAAACAGCAATTAAACAAACAAACAACAACAAAACAACTAAGATTAATCTCTGGATTTTTTAGGAGTTTCAAGAAAATAAATTATAGTCATATAAATATAAGTGATAAATATGAGGATACTTCTTAGCTGTCTTGCTTTAGGGGTGGCCGTATGTGTATGCAATGTGTGTCTTTTGAGGGAGGGGATGAAGTTACCCAAAACTTCTCAGGGACTTGTGGGCATTCTAGTAGGTCTCAGTTAAATATTTAAGTCAAGATGTCCTGAGGAGAAATTTCATCTCTCCTCAAACTAAAATAGTGTAGAAGAGTTGCTAGTTTTGTAACTAATTCAAATAATATGCAGAGACTTTTTTTCTTATCACTCCAACTGAAAATCAAAGTTGACAGGTGAAAAGGCAATGTGAGAGATTTGGAGGAACTAACCATGAATTACACTTTATCTGAAATTGAGGGATTATATTTATCAAATATAAAGGGTTTACCCTGCAGTTGTCTTGGCCTCGAGTCTTCAGACTGCATTAGTCAGAAATAACTTTTTGCCAACTGTGTTTATTCCTGCTATAGGTGAAGGCCATTTTCTCAAAGTGATTAACTGGCAGTAGTACTCAATCCATTTATCCTTCTCAGAAGCTCCTATTGTAATGCATTGCATTACTCTCTCCCTTCTGTGAAGCTACAAATAGGCAGTAGCTGTGAGAACTTGAGTTCTGAGTTTCTTAAAAATGAAAGTCTGAGACCTAATGAAATTGCTCCAACATAATGTTGGGAGTGTTTGGGAAAATGTAGTGTTCTTCATCTTCTTGAGTGGTTTGCTTGGCAGATGTATTTGAACTGATCACATGCCAGGGCAAATGATTTGAATGTCACCAAATAATTAATTAGGATAAGCTAGAAGTCCTAGCCAATGCAATGCTCCAAAGTGATTACCGAAATAAGCCAGGCCCTCAGCTTTGGGTTACCTCCATCTACCTTTGGCTAAGCTGAACTGCACAAACTGAGCGTTCAAAGAACATTTTCACACTAATAACATTAACGGATTATTTCACAGCAATTCAACCAAAACCAAACACTCTATTTGATATGGAATCTTTATATGTTTTGAAATTGTTTTGTTATAATGTGTCGGCATGCTTTTCTCTAAGTCATGTAGTTTCTAACATTGTATACATAATTTTGTGTTGCCTCAGGGAGTTGTTTACATTCTGAAGATTTTAGTCCTATATTAAGATAGACTGTTTATGAGTTGAATTAAAACTTCCTTTAGCTTAGCATGTAAAAGTCAATACTTCATTCTGGGCTCATTGTTCTAAAAATTGACATTCTCTGAGACTTCACTGAACACAATTTATAGTTTATTTTGAAAATGACACTCCCTAAATATATTAATACTACCAAGTAATTGCATGTTTTAGTTAGAATTAAGTTGAAAGTGACAGAGTCCTAGCTGGTTTGGTTCAGTGGATAGAGCGTTGGCCTGCAGACTGAAGGGTCCTGGGTTTGATTCTGGTCAAGGTTGTGGGCTCTATCCCCAGGAGGGGGCATGCAGGAGGCAGCCAATCAATGATTCTCTCTCATCATTGATGTAACTATGTGTCTCTACCTCTCCCTTCCTGTCTGAAATCAATAAACATATTTTTTTAAAAAAAGAAAGTGACAGCCCTGACTGGTTTGGCTCAGTGGATAGAGCAGCGGCCTTTGGACTGAAAGGTTCCAGGTTTGATTCCGGTCAAGGGAATGTACCTTGGTTGCAGACACATCCCCAGTAGGGGGTGTGCATGAGGCAGCTGATCAATGTTTCTCTCCCATCGATGTTTCTAACTCTCTATCCCTCTCCCTTCCTCTCTGTGAAAAATTAATAACATATATTTTTTTAAAAAAAGAAAGTGACAGAGAACAGCTAAAATTAGCCTTAGCAAATAGGAATGAGCAGTCTGGAGAAAATGCAAAGACCAGATGCTGGAGGCTAAGGACAGTAGTAAGCATAATAAATTCAAGAAGCTCGTCGGAAGGCTGGCTGAAAATCTGCATATTATCACCTACTGCTGAACAGCTGTAGGCATTTCCCCTAACCTGATAATCTCTTCCTGTTTACCAAACTTATTTTTGATATTCCTGTTTGCATTCCTAAAGGGCCAGTGTGTTTTCCAGCAAATAAAAAGCCATAGGTCTGGAGATTCAGAGAGACCACTTCACTAGAGAGTGGAGCCTCCGTCTGGCTCCCCTAATGTCTTCCAAATTTATATTTCTTGTCTAGTCTCTATTCATTTATGCATAGCCCTTCTCCAGATTCCTGAACCCTTGCTGCAAAAAAAGACTGCAGCAACCAGATATAGCTATTCAGGAACTCAGGAATATCTCTAGTTCTCAGATTTATTTTCTCCATCTTTTGGCTCTACTTTCTCTGGGTGAATATCATTAAAATTAGGTTCTCACCCAGCTGAAGATTAGAAACTATTATCAAGAGAAGATGGAATAGATGGGAGATAGATTAAAATGTTCACTCTCTTTAGAAATGGATTATTTTTGTGTTTTAGGAGTGTTTCCACTTTAAGGCTGCAAATTTGGAGTATGGAAGGGAAGAGAGGCCTAGACTTTGAAGAGAGTTTCAGTTGTGTGTTTATTACATGAAATCAAAGTTCTTCTTTGATTTAGAAATAATCTATAATATCAGGGAAGGTTTTAAGAAGCAGATAAACAAACAAATGAATGAACAAACAACAAAACAGAACTCAGGAGGTGTGGTAGCAAAAAAGCAGAAAAAATTTTTAAAAACCACAGTGAAACTAAGATGGAAGAGTCATGAAGTTGAGACCAGAGAAACTTGCTTCTCAGTATCTTTTTTAGAAATTTTGGGTAGGTGATTTAGACTAGTCAACCCTGGGAAATTAAAATAATCATTCTCCAAGAAAGAAATAAACACTTGAGTGTTGGGAATAAAACTCAAAGCCTTATAGATAATCAGAGTTAGAGCCCTGGCTGGTTTGCTCGTCGTCAGAGCATCAGACATAGGGTTGCAGGTTTGATTCCCGGTCAAGGACAGATACCTTGTTTTAAGCCTGAATCCTTGGCCCTGGTTGTGGTGTGAACTGGAGGCAACCAATCAATGTGTCTCTCTCACATTGATGTTTCTCTCTCCCCCATACTCCTCCTTCCCCTCCAGTCTCTCTAAAAAAATCAATGGAAAAAATATCCTTGGTGAGGATTAAAAAAAAAAAAAGATAATCAGAGTTACATTACACAGTAACTATACATGTTTCCTATGTAATTTGGCAAATATGTAGATAATGAAAGGGCGAGGGCTACGCCCTCCATCTTGCCCCAGGGCGAGGGCTACGCCCTCCATCTTACCCCAGATCCTCCATTTATTGGGCAGCAGCCTTAGCCATGTACTCAGCAAGGAGCTTCTTCCCGGAAGCCCAAGCCTCTGCTAGCCACACCTAGGATTTATTTAAACTAACCAATGACAATCAAGGGAAGTGCGCGCCATAGATACAACCACATCCTGTGTAACAAGACACCAACTTGCGCCCGGCCAGTCGGCAGGGCCCACAGTCCTCTCTCCTCCCTTTACTCCAACCCCCCTATAAAACCCCTCTCCACACAGAGCTAGCTCTCTATGCCTCCTGCCGCTGTGTTGGTGAGTGTGGTCGGGGGGCTGAGCTAGCTCAAATAAAGACTCTTTGCTTTTGCATTGGACTGGGCTGTCTCCCTGGTGGTCTTTTGGGGATCCTGAAATCTGGGCATAACAATATTTCCCCTTATTGTTTGATAATATCTTTTTTTATGTGTGTGTGATAGAGTAAGGCAATACAAATATTATTTTTTTAAATAAGCATTTCTTATTTTTAAAATCATCCCAAATTTAATAAGAAGACATGGCAAACCTAATTGACGTTTAATTTGACTACCTGGTTTGGCTCAGTGGATAGAGTGTCAGCCTATGGAGTGAGAGATCCCAGGTTCAATTCCAGTAATGGGCACATGCCTGGGTTTCAGGTTCGATCCCTAGTAGGGGGTGTGCAGGAGGCAGCTGATCAATGATTCTTCCTCATCATTGATGTTTATGTCTCTCTCTTCCTCTCCCTTCCTCTCTGAAATGAATAAAAATTTATATATTTAAAAAATTGGCCCTAACCAGTTTGGCTCAGTGGATAGAGCGTCAGCCTGTGGACTCAAGGGTCCCAGGTTCGATTCCAGTCAAGGGCATGTACCTTGGTTGTGGGCACATCCCCAGTAGGCAGTGTGCAGGAGGCAGCTGATCGGTGTTTCTCTCTCATCGATGTTTCTAACTCTCTATCCCTCTCCCTTCCTTTCTGTAAAAAATCAATAAAATATATTAAAAATTAAAAAAAAATGTTTTGTAGGATCTTTAAATGTCTTTATTATATTAACCTATGTCTGTTCTCCATACTGAAATATATTTTCTTATTTTTTTTTAAATAAACATTTCTGATACCATCTTCAGGTTGATTAGTGGTGGATGTTTTCAGAGCAGCGGAACTGCAGACAGTGGGCCCCTCACTGTCTCCCATGAAAGCCTGAACTGACTGTGTAGCTTTCTCCCTTTGTCTCCTAACCACATCCACCAATGAGAATGTTAATTCACCAGCTGCCCGCCTTAACAGATCCAAGAACAAGGGGAAAGCCAGTTCAGAAATTAATGTGGAGCTGAGGGAAGCTAAGAAGGGTGACCAGATGCTCAAAGGAGAAATGTCAGCTCATTTCCTGATGATGCTACTTCTCCAAGGCAGGAAAACCGCAACAACAGGGCACTGTAAATTGCTCTGTTGAGGACATGGTTGAAGGCATAAATAGCAAGGATTTGGAAAGCCAGCTCCAAGCTATTCAGGCTGTGAGGAAACTACTTTCTAGAGAAAAACAGTCACCCATAGACAACATAATCCAGGCTGGTTTGATTCCAGACTGTGTGTCCTTCTTGGGCATAATTGATTGTAGTCCCATCCAGTTGGAATCTGCTTGGGCCCTAGCTAGCATTGCTTCCAGGGCATCGGAACAGACTAAGGCTGTAGTAGATGGAGATGCTATCCCAGCATTCATTTCTCTGTTGGCATCTCCCCAGGCTCACAACAGTGAACAAGCCACATGGGCTCTGGGAAACATTGCAGGTGATGGCTCAGTTTTGTGAGACTTGGTTATCATATATGCTGCAGTTGACCCACTATTGGCTTTTCTTGTATTTCCTGGGATGTCATCTTTTCATCTTTACTTACATAACGTGGTTACTTGTTGGGGAGCATGAGACTTGGTTGAAAAGTTTGTAAGGAGGACATTCTGAGAAAAGGGAAGTGTGTGGAAGGCCGCCTGCCCTGTTTATCGGAATTCCAACTTAGGGGAGACTTAGGAGAGTGCCGAAGGCGGCGCCCCTAATTATTCCTTGACCTTTCCAAACAAGTCTGTGCATGTGCAGACCCCTGGGTGTTTACTAGAATCCTTATGCTTAATCCATGGGTGCCCTTGCCTAGAGGACAATGTAAACACAAGTGTCCTCCTGAGATTACTCACCCTACTGATTGTATCTAAAGATAAAAATTCCAATAAAGGCTAACGAGGCAGGCAATTGAGGCTGCTCTGGCTGCTAGAGCCAGGGACCCCTTAGCCCTCTCTTTCACAGTCAAACTGTGTCTGAGTAATCCGCTCATCCATCATCCAGGGGCTGCTGTACAGCTTCGGCAGTTACTTATGTCATTTTACCTGGACACTTTTAAACCTCTATCGCAACAACAATCTTTCACCCCCATTAGATGTTATTGAGCAGATTCTTCCTACTTTAGTTTGTCTCCTACATGATGAGGATCCATAAATACTAGCAGATAGCTGCTGGGCCATTTCCTACCTTACTGATCATTCAAATGAATGATTGAAATGGTCATGAAAGCAGGAGTTGTGCCCCAAATTGTGAGGCTTCTAAGAGCTTCTGAATTGCCAATCGTGACTCCTGCACTAAAGCCATAGGAAATAATCTCACTGAGACAGATAAACAGACTCAGGGTTTAATATATGCGGGAGCACTTGCCGTCTTTCCCAGCCTGCTAATGAACTCCAGAACTAATATTCACAAGGAGGCTACATGGACAATGTCAAACATCACAGCTGGCCTCCAGGACCGGATATAGCAAGTTGTGAATCGTGGATTAGTCCCATTCCTCATTGTTGTTCTTTCTAAGGCAGACTTTCAGACACAAAAGGAAGCTGTATGGGCTGTGGCCAATTCTACAAGTGGTGGAACAGTTGAAGAGATTGTATACCTCGTTTATCATGGCATAATAGAACTGATGAACTTCTTAACTATGAAAGATAGCAAAATTATTCTGGTTATTCTGGATGCCATTTCAAAAATCTTTCAGGCTACTGAGAAACTTGGTGAAACTGAAAAACTTAGTGCATACAGTGATGGAAGAATTTGGAGGTTTGGACAAAATGGATGCTCTACAAAAGCATGAAAACAAGTCTGTGTACAAAGCTTCATTAAAATTGATAAAGAGCCCTAGCTGGTTTGGCTCAGTGGATATAGTGTCAGCCTGTGGACTGAAGGGTCCCAGGTTCAATTCCAGTCAAGGGCACATGCCCGGGTTGCAGCCTTGATCCCCAGTTGGGGGCATCCAATCAATGATTCTCTCTCATCATTGATGTTTCTATCTCTCTCTCCCTCTCCCTTCCTCTCTGAAATCAATAAAAATTAAAAAATAAATTAAAAAATTGATAACGAAACCCATGGACACAGGCAATAGGGTAGTGAAGACCTGGGGGGTGGGTAGGGGCTGGGAGGAGGTAGGTAAATGCGGGGGGGGGAGATATCTATAATACTATCAACAATACAAAATATATTTTAAGAAATTGATAGAGAAGGATTTCTCTGTAAAGGAAGAGGAAGATCAAAATGTTATGCCATAAACTACCTTTGAAGGATGGCACTCCTGGGAATTTTAACTGTTAGATTGTACAGCTGAGGCATAAATTTGTTTGTTGTGTACTATGTTTCATACAGGTTTGTCTTACTGTTTCTCTACCAAGAACCGTTTTTAAATGTAGTTTGTTATTGTGACAACAAACTATACGTGAACAGTTCCAAACTGTACACACTGTATGAAGTGCTGCCTCTCAATAGGTTTCTTATTTCTATGTGGAAATTCATAGGATGCAGTGTCCTTTAAATGAAGATTAAATTTTTAAAAAGCATTTCTCTTATGATCTTGTTTTGGATACTTGGGAAGGAAAGCCTACTCAGTCTGTGTCCTGCTCCTACCCTATCCAGCCCTTTACCATTTGTGTGCAGGGGGTTTCCCAGTTTGCATTCACTCCTCTCCCCGCTCCCCACAACCTGTGTTTGTCTGAAAACTCCCCTCAGGCCACAGAACTGCTTTACCTGAACTGAAAGAGCCAGAAGTTCCTGGTAACTTATGACCCCTTGTTATGCCCAGAGTTCGGGGTCCCCAACAATCCACCACCAGGGAGCCTCCTCCAATGCAAAAGCAACGAGTCTTTATTGATCAATTCTAGAATTGGCTCCCAGCCTCTATCCGGCGCAGCGGTGAGGCGAGATAGCGTGTCCCAGGAGAACAAAGGTTATGTAGGGCTAGCTATTTGGGGTGGGCTTTAGGGGTGATGTGAGTTACAGAGATTGGTCAGGGTTTTACAGCATAAGGGTCAGGAAGTGACCATCACATTCTGAAGGTTGGAGCCGTCCTCCACTGTAGCCTTATTAGGACCGTAGCTACATTTCTGGAGCTTCATTGGTCCACTCAGGTGGGTGGTTCGGAGAGTTAGGACAATACCAGCATTCTTGTGGTCACTCTCGTGGGGGGGGGGGCGGCTTGGGCTGAGGGCCCAGCCTTGCAAGACAAGATAGAGGAGAGGGAGAAGAGTATGTCCCTGCTTCGTCCTTGAAGAGGGAGGAGGGTGCATTTCTGCTTAGTTCTGCTCAGTTCTTTCAAGTTCCGTTCTGTCGCTTCAGGAGGGACCGTGGGAGGGCTCCAGGGCATGTCTGGCCCATCTCACTCTGTCCTGATAGGCCGGACCCCAGCAGCAAGCTAACCTACTGTTAGAGCATCTGCCCCTTGGTGGTCAGTGCACATCATAGCGAGTGGTTGAGAAGCCTTAGCATATCATTAGCATGTTATGCTTTGATTTGTTGCTCAGTTCTGCCATTAGGTCTATTTGCATATTACCCCTTTATTATATAGGATATTATTCTCATGATAGTATTTCTTGGAAGCTATTTTGGAAGCTTAATAGAGATATTTTCCCCCTAATGGTCAATAATCTTGTGATTTTTATATTGATTAAAATGCAATGATTGGTCCTAGCTAGTTTGGCTCAGTGTATAGAGCATTGGCCTGTGGAATAAAGGGTCCAGGGTTTGATTCCAGTCAAGGGCACATGCCTGGGTTGCAGGCTTGATCCCCAGCCCTGGTTGGAGCTCACGTGGGAGGCAACCAATCCATGTGTCTCTCTCACACTGATATTTCTCTCTCTCTCTCTGTCTCTCCCCCTCCCTTCCACTCTCTCTGGAAATCAGTGGAAAAATATTCTCAGGTGAGGATGAACAACTACAAAAGCAATGATTGATCACATGGATGAGAACTATTTTATCCACTGGGGAAGGAGACCTACTGATTGGAACCACTTCTTTATCTTGAAAGCTTGAGAACCACAGCCATCAGTTTAAGAAGAGCATGTCAGATCAATAAAATATGCCTTGAAATCCATTCCTTTTTAGTGAAAGAATATCATGCCTTCTATCAATTCAGTTTATAAACTTGAGCTCTAATTCCCTCCCTAGAAGTTAGTATCTTTTATGTGTAAAATAACCAAACAGGAATATTTGAAGTGAAACTTGATAAATTAATGGGTTTGGTAATGATTATGCAGAAAAAGAAATCCTGGAAATTCTCTTTCATAACATAAAAGGCTCACAGAAGAATGAAAGTGATTTTAAAGTATTTTGACAAGCAAATAGTTTCCTTTTCAGCCTCCATTGTTATTCAGTATTTTTTTTAAACAAAACCATACCACTACACCAGTACTTACTGGCAAAATATTTGAGTCTGTCGCAATTTTATTTGCTCCAGCTGAACTAGACTTTGTGACTTCCAGTCTGTCTCTGCTCTCACACAATTGCACAGAAGCTATTTAGTCCTGTGTCCGTCTCTGTCTGACTCTCCTGGATAGTATAAAACAGACCTTTGTAATTCCTGTTGGGTTTATCTCTTCCTATAGTTAACCTTAGTATCTTCTTTCTTCTCGCTTAGTACATTTACTTCTATATTTATTTTGAGGCTATTAAAAAAGATGGCTTATACATTCACTCACCGAACTTCATGTACAACTTAACCTAATTATTGCTTACCAGACAAAAATGATTTTTTAATTTATTCCTAATAATCAAATAATTAAAAAAAAGCAAGCAACCACTCACAGAACAAAAATTACTAGATCAATATACGTACCTGTCAAGGGCAAGTTATAACACTTTTTGTCAGTTGCCTGGTATCTCATTTAATACTCCCACCCTCTCCACCACCCCCACCATGGACCTTTTAATCGTAAATGCTGGCTACTCCACCTGCAATCCTGGGACCAGGAGCATCTGAAAGTATCATTGGGAAGGTGGTTAGAAATTCAGAATATTTGACTCTCCCCAGACTTACTGATTCAGGATCCACATTTTAACAAGATTTTTCCAGTAGATTCATATGTGCATTAAAGATTGAAAGCACTGTAGCGGACAGGCTATAGTGTTTATTGTTGAAACCCACTAGTCCTTTTCCTTTCTTATTTGGGTAATATGTTGCAATGAAAGGAAATAACATTGAACTTGCATTCTTTTTCAAATGGCATTCGTTTAAGGGATAAATATACTATAGAGATTTTAAAAAATGGTATGTGTTAAAAACAATTCTATTACAAATTGTATAGAATTTTTGCTTTACATCATTGAAGCACAGAAAACAAAATTGTCTTTTAAACTAGAATCCCCCCAAAGTGATTACCATCTTTCAATTGCCTACATAGCATGTTCCACAAAACAGTACTGAAAAACAAATATGTTGTGTTACTAGCAAGGTTTGTCTGAGTTACAAAGATTTAAATTATTCAGACTATCTTGACACGTTTACACTGTAGAATATTTTCTATCCAAGTGAAAATATGATATCTGTTACCTGAATAGATATGACCTCAAATTGTGTAAGCTGTTTACGAGTAGGGTTAAGTAGCTGCTCCTTGTACTATTCTATAAATAATAAGTGTCTCTTAGAGCAACCAAATGTATATTCAGAAGAAACAGTCATCAAATAAAACTTTCCATTTTTTTCTGAGGCTCCTTCAGAAATGAAAACTTTATTTGTTTTTATTGTCTAAAACATTAGAGGCTGTACCAAGTTTGCATACACCTTAAGAGATGATTAATTCATATTTTAAAAATTAATGCAAGTTTTATTAATTTTGTATATGTTTATGATTTAATATGTTAAAAGGACATTATGTAGAGTCAAATCACAAAAAAATATAAAATTATTTATGAAAGTGGATATCACTAGTTTTTTTGGATATTTTTCCATTGATTTTTAGAGAGAGTGGAAGGGAGGGAGAGACAGAGAGAGAAAAACATCAATGTGAGAGAGACACATTGCATTATCTTTTGCATGCACTCTGACCAGGGCTGGGGATCAGGTTCAAACCTGCAACTGAGGTACGTGCCCTTGACTGGAATAGAACCCTGGGATTCTTCAGCCCATGGGCCAATGCTCTATCCACTGAGCAAAACCGGCTAGGGCAGTTTTCTTCTTAATGAAACATATTTACAGAGAATCCCTACCTATAGTGAGTGTGTTTTGTCCTTGTCATATTTATTTTGAATGCATTATTTTCATGCTATGGGATAACACTGTGATATGTTAGGAGGTTGTCATTATCTGCTATAATTTATCCTATTCCATGCCCTGAAGCTTGGAGTGACCAGAATTATTTTTATCTACCACTAGAGGCTCAGTGCACCGGTGGGGTTCCTCAGCCTGGCCTGTACCATTTTGCAATCCAGAACCCCACCCTGGCTGAGGAGGGACCACGGGAGGGCTCCAGGGCGTGCCTGGCCTGTCTCACCCAGTCCCCAGCAGCAAGCTCACCTACGGGTCGGAACATTTTCCCCCTGGTGGCCAGTGTGCATCATAGAGACTGGTCGAAGAGTCAAATAATCAGACACTTAGCACATTAGGCTTTTATATATATATATATAGATTAGCTGATACTCCTTCAACAATTATTTGGATGCCTATTATATGAAGTATGCAGATTTGATATTGGGAATGCAATAGTAAATAAAACATAGTCTCCACCCACAGAAACTCATACTCTAATTAGAGATGATGGACAAATAAAAATGTAATTATTATTGGATCCTAGAAGCCTTAGATCATCAAAAGGCTTTAAGATGATGCCGTGAAACATATTTAATGACAATTAACAGTAAAAATAATCTAAATGAAAAAAATTATGAATTCAAATGGACATTATCTCGCTTTTGAAAGAAAAGATGAGAGCATGTGTGTGTTGGAAATGTTAAACTGGCCCTAGCTGGTTTGACTCACTGGATAGAGCATCAACCTGGGTACTGAAGGGTCCCAGGTTCAATTCCAGTCAAGGGCATGTACCTTGGTTGCAGGCACATCCCCAGTAGGGAGTGTGCAGGAGGCAGCTGAATCAATTTTTCTCTCTCATCGATGTTTCTAACTATTCCTCTCCAGTCCTCTCTGTAAAAAAATCAATAAAATATATTTTTTAAAATGTTGAACTGTGTGTGTCTATAATATATGTACTCAGAGTGGTTACCTCTAGATGGTAACACTAAGAGAAAAAAAATATATATATATAGTCTTCCTGACAATAAGATGAATCCTTCTTGTTTTGATATTTTGTATAGGTCATTTTATTTTATAATCATCCAGAGTTTTGATTCATCCATTATTCTCATTCTGATTTACTGTATCTAAATATTCTCTTTAATTTCAGAGTTGTATAATATTTATACAATTAGTTATACATCTGCTTCCCTACAGAGACAAATATTCACACATATTTCCCTCCTTCCCTTCCTCTCCTTTCTTGACTCTTGGCACCTTTCTTTGGCTTATCATAACAATAGTCAAAATCACAGAATGGTTCATAATCTCTAGTTCCACTGTCCTATTTCTTACAATTGATTTTGCAGCTGTCAAAATTTAAAAATATTCATTCATTCTACTTCTGGTATAATCAAAACTTTCACCTGTCTTATCTTAATTGCAATTTTATTTTCTTACCTTATCTTAGCTAGAAAACATCCTTGCTGATTTTATTACAGTTTAATAAGAACCAAGCCTCATGTAAGTTTCCAGACAATCTAGGGAGTGGTTATTTATTCAAAACTATCACAGTATTTCTGTGACCCTCTTGCCACACATTTCTCACTGATATTTTCTTCTATTGCATGAAAAATGGATATTATTATTTCTCTAGATCTTGGACATAGATTTTTTTTCCCAGTGTTAATAGCCTGATCAATGAACCTTGGTCATTCTACTTTCCCCAAAGTGAAACACTTAATAAATCTCTTTTTATTATTCTCATTCTGATTTACTGTATCTAAATATTCTCCTAATTTCAGTAGTAACATGCACTTCAATAACATTGAGTCAACAAACATTTATTAATCACCTACTACAGGATAGCATAACATCATATCAGAAACATTAGGAAAATACAAATAAATAAGGGGGCGGGGAATGGCGCTGTATTAGGTGAAACTAATTATTGCTTCACTCTGGTATATGGACCCATTTATATCTCTTCTAGCAGTCTGCCCAGCATGGCTACTCCTTCATATGGAGAAACAACCAAATTTACTGGGTCTACATCAATTATCTTTAAACTAGCTTTCAGGCTGTTCACAGACACATGACTTTCTACTAAAATCTATATACATAAAAGGCTAATATATTAAGTGTCCCTCCAACCATCTGACAGGTCACTATGACATGCACTGACCACCAGGGGGAAAACGCTCAATGCAGGAGCGGCCATTTACAAAGAAACGGCACCGTGGACCTGGCGCCCACAAAGCAACACTCGGCTTCCCCTAAGTGGGACACAGGCCCCACCACCACCCTGGAGCGACACCCCCACCAAATTGCAGCCAACACTGCCAAGACCCCATGGTGCAAAATGCGGCCCACAGCCCAGCCCAGCCCAGAAACTCTCACTGTGGGCATCAGGTAATGATATCATGTAGCAACACCCAGCTTCCTCTCCCTAGCGACTAGCCTCCTTGGAGTTTCTTCAGCCCAGGAACACTACTTGCTTTATACCCAGGTGGAAACATTTACACTTTAACCAAATGTCTGAGAAGCGTTTTCCTGTGCCTCATCTCATTTGATCCTCACAGAAGTCCTGGAGTAGGCAGATAGGAGGCTCAGTAGAATCCTATTTTCTTTTCATTAGCCGGAAAATGGAGATTTAGAAAGTTTAGAAACTTGACCCTACTGAAAAGAAGAAATGGTGGAACTTGAAAATGACTTCATATTTCGCACTGTGCAGAATATAGTCAAACACTACTGCAGTTAAATATTTTACCCTTTGTTCTCCCTGCGTGATCTACAATAATAATCTGCTTCATGTTGATATTTACTGGTGTGTTGCTGACAATTACCTGAAAGAGAAGTTGGGGTGCTTGCTGGGCTGGAAAAAGTTTAGCTAAATCAGAAAGCAGGTCTAATTAAGCAAGTTTATTCTATATCTATAAAAGGCTAAGTTGACTCGCGCATGTGCAATGCATATAAAGCTCTCACTGGCGCCAATCACATGCTTGTGTTTCCATCTGTCATTATCGATCGTGAATTTGGTTGACACTTCTATTATAGAGAAAGGGCGAATAGCGATATTAAAATATTTCTTCTAATTAGTTTTCTTTCAATGTGCATAAATCCGTGCACCGGGACACTAGTTATAAATAAAACCATATGCACATTCTATCTAGTAAACTAATTTTTCATCAGATTCTCTGAATAATGATTCTTTTTTTTTAATTTTTTTTATTGCTTAAAGTATTACAAAGGGTATTACATATGTATCCATTTTATCCCCCCGCCCTAGACAGTCCCCTAGCCTCCCCTATCCCCCAGTGTCTTATGTCCATTGGTTATGCTTATATGCATGCATACAAGTCCTTTAGTTGATCTCTTACCCCCCTACCTCCTGCCCCCCAACCCTCCCTGGCCTTCCCGCTGCAGTTTGACAATCTGTTTGAGGCAGCTCTACCTCTGTATCTATTATTGTTCAAAAGTTTATAATGGTCTCTATTGTCCATGAATGAGTGAGATCATGTGGTATTTTTCCTTTATTGACTGGCTTATTTCACTTAGCATAATGCTCTCCAGTTCCATCCATGCCGTTGCAAATGGTAAGAGTTCCTTCCTTTTTAGAGCAGCATAGTATTCCATCGTGTAGATGTACCACAGTTTTCTAATCCATTCATCTACTGATGGGCACTTAGGCTGTTTCCAGATCTTAGCTATGGTGAATTGTGCTGCTATGAACATAGGGGTGCATATATCCTTTCTGATTGGTGTTTCTGGTTTCTTGGGATATATTCCTAGAAGTGGGATCACAGGGTCAAATGGGAGTTCCATTTTCAGTTTTTTAAGGAAACTCCATACTGTCTTCCATAGTGGCTGCACCAGTCTGCATTCCCACCAGCAGTGCACAAGTGTTCCTTTTTCTCCACATCCTCTCCAGCACTTGTCGTTTGTTGATTTGTTAATGATAGCCAGTCTGAAAGGTGTGAGATGGTACCTCATTGCTGTTTTGATTTGCATCTCTCGGATGATTAGTGACTTTGAGCATGTTTTCATATGTCTCTTGGCTTTCTGGATGTCCTCTTTTGAAAGGTGTCTATTTAGGTCCTTTGCCCATTTTTTGATTGGATTGTTTATCTTTCTTTTGTTAAGTTGTATGAGTTCCCTATAAATTTTGGAGATTAGGCCCTTATCAGATATGTCATTGGCAAATATGTTTTCCCACACAGTGGTTTTTCCAGTTGTTTTGTTGATGGTTTCTTTTGCTGTGCAGAAGCTTTTTATTTTGATGTAGTCCCATTTGTTCACTTTTTCTTTAGTTTCAAGTGCCCTAGGAGCTGTATCAGTGAAGAAATTGCTTCGGCATATGTCTGAGATTTTGTTGCCTTTGGATTCTTCTAGAATTTTTATGGTTTCCCGTCGTACATTTAAGTCCTTTATCCATTTTGAGTTTATTTTTGTGTATGGTGTAAGTTGGTGGTCTAGTTTCATTTTTTTGCATATATCTGTCCAATTTTCCCAGCACCATTTATTGAAGAGACTATCTTGGCTCCATTGTATGTTCTTGCCTCCTTTGTCAAATATTAATTGAGCATATTGTTTCGGGCCGATTTCTGGGCTCTCTATTCTATTCCATTGATCTATATGCCTATTCTTGTGCCAGTACCAGGCAGTTTTGAGAACAGTGGCTTTGTAATACAACTTGATATCTGGTATTGAGATCCCACCTACTTTGTTCTTTTTCAGGATTGCTGCAGCTATTCGGGGTCTTTTTTTATTCCAGATGAATTTTTGGAGAGTTCGTTCTAGATCTCTGAAGTATGCCGTTGGTATTTTAATGGGAAGTGCGTTGAATTTATAGATTGCTTTGGGTAGTATGGACATTTTAATGATGTTGATTCTACCAATCCATGAACACGGTATGTTCTTCCATCTGTTTATGTCTTCCTCTATATCTTTTTTCAACGTCCTGTAGTTTTCTGAGTAGAGGTCTTTTACCTCTTTAGTTAAGTTTATTCCTAGGTAGCTTAATTTTTTTGGTGCAATGGTAAACGGGATTGTTTTTATAATCTCTCTTTCTGAAAGTTCACTATTGGTGTATAGAAATGCCTCAGATTTCTTGGGGTTAATTTTGTATCCTGCTACATTGCCAAATTCATGTATTAGGTCTAGTAGCTTTTTGATGGAATCTCTAGGGTTTTGTATGTATAATATCATGTCGTCTGCAAATAAGGACAGTTTTACTTCCTCTTTTCCAATTTGGATGCCTTTTATTTCTTCTTCTTGCCGAATTGCAATGGCTAACACTTCCAGTACTATGTTGAACAGGAGTGGTGAGAGGGGGCATCCCTGTCTTGTTCCTGTTCTTAGGGGAAATGGTGTTAGTTTTTGTCCGTTGAGTATGATGTTGGCTGTGGGCCTGTCATATATGGCTTTTTATTATGTTGAGGTATGATCCTTCTACTCCCACCTTGCTGAGAGTTTTTATCAAAAATGGGTGTTGAATTTTGTCAAATGCTTTTCCTGCATCAATTGATATGACCATGTGGTTTTTTTCTTTCAATTTGTTTATGTGATGTATCACGTTTATTGATTTGCGGATATTGTACCATCCTTGCATCCCTGGGATAAATCCTACTTGGTCATGGTGTATGATCTTTCTGATGTACTGCTGGATCCGATTTGCTAAGATTTTGTTGAGGATTTTGGCATCTATGTTCATGAGGGATATTGGCCTGTAATTCTCTTTCATTGTGTTGTCTTTACCTGGTTTTGGTATTAGGGTGATGCTGGCTTCATAGAATGAGCTTGGAAGTGTTCCTTCCTCTTGAATTTTTTGTAGTAGTCTGAGGAGGATAGGTTTTAGTTCTTCCTTGAATGTTTGGTAAAACTCCCCTGTGAAGCCGTCTGGTCCTGGGCTTTTGTTTGATGGAAGCTTTTTGATGACTGCTTCAATTTCTTCCATAGTTATTGGCCTGTTGAGATTTTTAGATTCTTCCTGATTGAGTTTTGGAATGTTGTATTTTTCTAGGAATTTGTCCATTTCCTCCATGTTGTCTAGTTTGTTGGAGTAGAGCTGTCCATAGTATTTTTTAACAATCATTTGTATTTCTGTGGGGTCTGTTGTTATTTCGCCTCTATCGTTTCTGATTTTATTTATTTGGGTCCTCTCTCTCTGCTTCTTGGTGAGTCTGGCTAGAGGTTTGTCAATCTTGTTTATCCTTTCAAAGAACCAGCTCTTGGTTTCATTGATTTTCTGTATTGTTTTTTTGGTCTCTATGTCATTTATTTCTGCTCTAATCTTTATTATCTCCTTCCTTCTGCTCACTGTGGGGTTTTCTTGTTGCTCTCTTTCTAATTCTTTGAGTTATAGAGTTAGATGATTTACTACCATTTTTTCTTGTTTTTTGAGATAGGCCTGTAGAGCTATAAACTTCCCTCTCAGGACTGCTTTCATTGTGTCCCATAGGTTTTGGATTGTTGTGTTTTCATTGTCATTAGTTTCCAGGATGTTTTTAATTTCTTCTTTGATCTCATTGGTAACCCAATCAATATTTAATAACATGCTATTCAGCTTCCAGGTGTTTGAGTATTTTGGGTTGTTTTTATTGTAGTTTATTTCTAGTATTATGCCATCGTGGTCTGCGAAGATGCTTTTTATGATTTCAATCTTCTTGAATTTGGGGATACTTTGCTTGTGACCCAATATGTGGTCTATTTTTGAAGATGTACCATGAGCACCTGAGAAGAACGTATATTCCCTGGCTTTGGGGTGAAGTGTTCTGAAGATGTCTATTAAGTCCATCTGATCTAGTGAGTCATTTAGGATTGCTGTATCTTTGCTGATTGTTTGTCTATAGGACTTATCCAGTGCTGTCAATGGTGTATTAAAGTCCCCTACTATGATTGTATTGTTGTCGATCTCTCCTTTGATATCTTCCAGGAGTTTTTTTATGAATTTGGGTGCTCCTATGAATAATGATTCTTAACCCTGAGCTACACATTAGGAGTATCTATGGAACTTTCAGAAATTACCTATGCTAACAACTCATTCCAAACTAAACAAATTATGATCTCAGGAGAAGCTATAAGGGGCCCAGATACAGAAAAATCTTAAAGGAGCCATTTTATATGATGAAGTCCATATTAATGGTGAGCCAAACTGCACTAGGTATCCAAAACCCTACCAAACACAGGGTCTTATCTTCTCAAGGGGTTGTGACTAGCAGCAAGATGTGAGTTTCTTCTTCTCATGTATGCTAAAATCCATCCTAAGGGTGGAAGGAGACTTAGGAAGGTTAGAAGGTGGTCTGTCTGTATGAATTTACCTGTCCAGACAATAGCATGATTTCTGTCTCAGATACTGACCTCCCTAGCTCAGAAAGTTGATTTGTAATTGAACTTTAGAGAGAGAGGCTCTACAGGCTGAAGGGCAAGGATGATCCCTTTATTTTGCACCAAATACCTAGGAGCAGCAACTCAATGAGTATCCAATAGAATGCAAGGAATGTCCTGTGGCTACTCAGAGAAGCTAAAACATCAGGAACAAGAGATAGCAACATAGGGTACAGTATTACCATTTCCAAGAAGGCTGAGTGGTAGCCAGCTAGGGGAGAATTGATTCTCAAGTGCTGTTGCAGGCCATGAGCAACAGTGAAAAGGTTTGAGGTCAAGAAATAGGAGATGTCCTCTCATGAGCACATTTGAAACTCTCCCTGGTAACATCAGGCATAACTGGTAGAGATCTTGGGGGAAGGGACTGAAGTTTTGCCTCAGCAAATGGGGGCTAGAATGATTACAATATGAGTTAGAGCCCTAGCCGGTTTGGCTCGGTGGATAAAGCATCAGCCTGCGAACTGAAGGGCCCTGGGTTCGATTCCAGTTAAGGGCACATGCCCAGGTTGTGGGCTCCATCCCCATTAGGGGGCCTGCAGGAAGCAGCTGATTGATGATTCTCTCTCATCATTGATGCTTCTCTCTATCTCTCTCTTTCTCTCTCACCCCCTCTCCCTTCCTCTCAGAAATCAATAAAATATATTTTTGAAAAAACGTGAGTTAGGCCCCACCGGTATGGCTCAGTGGTTGAGCGTCATCAACCTATGAACCAGGAGGTCATGATTCAATTCCTGGTCAGGGCACATGCCCGGGTTGTGGCTCTATCCCTAGTGGGGGATGTGCAGGAGGCAGCCAATCCATGATTTTCTCATCATTAATGTTTCTATCTCTCTCCCCCTCCCTTCCTCTCTGAAGTCAATAAAAATATACATTTTTTAAATGTGACTGAATAGTATGATTCCATTTTAACTCATCAGTTAATTAAGGTTGGTGTAACTTGGTTATGAATAAATATTTTGACTTCCTCCTCTAAACTACTGTATGACATAGATTTTTATCCCCATTTTTATGGGTAAAAACAAAAAAATGGGGCTTTGTAATATTAAATAACTTGACTGAGGTTGTTCAACTACTAAGAACCCAGTTCTGCTTGAGTCTAGTGGTGTAAAAGCTCATAAAACTACATTCGTCCAAATAATTATTGAATTTTTATTACATATCATGCACTTTCCTCAGCAGAACAAACATAGAAATTCTCTCAAGGCTCTAGCTTCCAGTCTGCATTTAATGAGATTCTGAAACATTTTTGGCGTGAAGTAAGGGAAGTGGACCAAGTGTGAGATTCATTACAACTATTAATCTTAAAAAACATAATGTTCTCGAAGACAAGGATTCTATATGTTATTTCACAAGCTGCACAGAGACATTCATTTCAATATGTTAGTATTCCAATTGCTATGAATGCTAATCTTATTCCCAAATAAAACCTCTGTGTACGGCTTAACCTTTGGGATAAATTTTGTGACATGGAGGTTGTATTTATGCCACAGCCCATCTTATTTAATTGTGTCCTGTTGTTTTCATGTTTATTTTAGAATATTATGCTCTTTTAACAGTTTGTGATATTTACTAAGCCACACTTTACACAACAAATTACAGTATGATAACAGTATAGAATTATCACTAAGTCCTATGGTACAGACTTATTTTTTGATTCAACTAAACTTCTTTAGGTTACTTTTTATTTTTTAAATATATTTTTACTAATTTCAGAGAGGAAGGGAGAGGGAGAGAGAGATAGAAACATCAATGATGAGAGAGAATCATTGATCGGCTGCCTTCTGCACGCCCCACACTGGGGATAGAGCCCACAACCCAGGCATGTGCCCTGACCAGGAATCAAATTGTGACCTCCTGGTTCATAGGTTGACGTTCAACCACTGAGCCATGCTAGTCAGGCATTTCTTTAGGTTTCTGAAGACAATTGTTAGACAAAAAATATGAAAATATGTAAAATCAAGAGACCAATGCAAATATAAACATATTCTAAGATTACATTGCCATTGATTGCCAAGAAGACAATTAGAAAATACTTTAATTAGGAGTGTACTTATATTTCTACTGATACTGTAACAACTCATTTCCATTCATTAAAGTTCTCTAGCATTATTATAGTCATTTGTGGGTTTTGCTTAATGGTATTAGAATACACAAAACTACATTTGTGTGTTGCATTTTTTTATAAAATAGAATCAGTTATAATTTTATATGTGGTATCTGTTGTCAAAGAAAAGTATCTTTATTGTTATAAGAATAATTATGGCTCACAAAAGACCTATAAATGGAAATTTAATTTATTAATTTTCCTGTGATTCTTTCCTGCTGAGGACATTATCCTTATTCTGTCTCACAAATGAATTTTAAGGATGAGATGTCTTAAAAATGAATAGTGTTATCCCGGCAGAATTCTTGTTATGCTCTATCCTTACTCATTATCATTATCATGATGACTGAACATTATATCCCACATCTTTAAAATCTTTATACTAAATATAGAAAGAGTATTTGAAACCAGGTAGGATGGAACATTTGAGAAAAATTGCATAGTATTTAAGATCTGCTTAAATGTCAATCACTGCTTTACCATTTGTTGGCAGTGTACTCCTAAACAAGTTACTTAACCTCTCTGAATCTCAGTTCCTTATTTGTAAAATGATGACAATAATACATGGGACTGCTCTGAAGACTAAATGAAATGATGTATGTAACATGAACACAGGAGCCTGGGGCATTGTGTGGGTAGTAGATTGCATTATTGGTCTACATTTTTCACTTCTCCTTTTGTCATGTGACTTCTCAATCTCACTCACTAAAGAGATAATGTATATTTGTCTTTGTTTAGTTATCTTTATTGTAGAATATATTACAGATGCCCCCTCCTTTTTTGCCCATTCACCCCCTTCACTCCACACCTGCCCTTGCAAGGCCTTCATTGCACTGTTGTCTGTGTCCATGAGCTATGCATATCTTACCTAATAATAGACAAACGTGTAAATTGACTGTACCTTCGCTCCTCCCACCAGCCAATCAGATGAGTATACAAATTAACCAAACAAAGATGGTGGTTAATTTGCATATGTAGGCCCCCAGGGGTGATTGGAGCCTGAAATCAGAGCTGAGAGGTCCCCTCCCCAGGCCTAACGCCTTGAGGAGTTAGGCCTGGGCAGGGGTGGAGCTGACGATGATGGAGAGCAGGGGTGGAGCTGGCAATCATGGGAGCTGAGGGTCCCCTGCCCAGGCCTAATGACTCGGCCACAGGCGTTAGGCCTGGGCAGGGGCGGAGAGGGAGATTGTGGGGAGCAGGGAGGGAGCTGATGATGGCAGGGATCAGGGGCAGAGCCAGCGATCACACAGAGCAGGGGCAGAGCCGATGATTGTGGGAGATGGGGGTCCCCTGCCCAAGCCTAATGACTCTGCTACAGTGTTCGGCCTGGGCAGGGGCCGAGCAGGCAATTGGTGTGAACTACAGAGGAAACACCTTTTCTGACTGCTCATTGGCTAAGCTCCCTGTATGCCACTGGTAATATTCTCAGTAACTTGGGTAATAAGAATCCAATAAGGTGATCTAGGGTTTTTTACCACACTCCTGGAGAAAAAAAGGAAGGTCCGCTGCTGGAGGGTTAAGAAATGTCATATCCTGTCCTAGCTGGTTTGGCTCAGTGGATAATGCCTCGGCCTGCCCACCACAGGGTCTGGGTTCAATTCTGACCAAGGGCATATACCTAGGTTGCAGGCTCCTCCCTGGCCGGGGCCCAGGTCAGGGCTCATGCAAGAGGCAACCAATCAAAGTGTTCCTCTCACTTTGATGTTTCTCTCGTCTTTCCCTTTCTCTTCCACATTCTCTAAAAATCAATGGAAACATATCCTCAGGTTAGGATAAAAAAAGAAAGAAAGAAATGTCATATCCTATGAAAGACACATTGAAAATGCCTAAAGAAAGTTGTCATTTTTCATGGTGAAGGGACTGGAGTCCGTGTTGATGAAAACACCTTGGTGGCTACGGTGACTGGCAGTGGCTGCAGCAGTGGGGTGATGGGGGTGGTGCCTTCTCATGATCAGTCTGGTTGCCTCCCGCAGAGGGAAGCCAGACTGTGGCTTAGGCCTGCTCCCCAAGGGGAGCAGGGAGCAGGGAGTAGGACATCCCCTGAGGGCTCCCAGTATGTGATAGGGGGCAGGCTGAGCTTAGCCCCCGCCTCTCCAGTGCACAAATTTTTGTGCATCTGGCCTCTAGTATGAATATAAGTTCCCCAGTTAATCTCTCCCCCAATCCCCACCTTCCCTCTGAGATTTATCAGTCTGTTCCATGCTTCTATGTCTCTGGATCTATTTTGTTCATCAGTTTGTTGTGTTCATTAGATTCCACATATGAGTGAGACCATGTGATGCTTGTCTTTGTCTTTCTCTGACTGGCTTATTTCACTTTATGTAATACTCTCCAGGTCCCTCCATGCTATCTCAAAGTGTAACTTTGACTAATAGAATAAAGAGGAAGTGAGTTTTCTGGATCTTAGCTTAAGCACTTGAAGCCTCCTATATTGTGCTTGTATCTTGTGCCCTCTGTTAAAATTCTTGAGTAGAATCTTCCCTGGTTAGCCCATAGGTCTAATGGGGATTGAGGCAAATGGGACAGGGCCATGCTGGCTGCCACAGCCTGAAACAGAAATGCCAAGCTGAGCCTAGTCCCACATCAGCTAAACCCCAGGCAACCCAGAGGCACCTGAGCAATAATAGTTTAGTACTTTAAACCACTGATTTTAAGGGTTCTTGTTATGGAGCAAAAATTGACTGATACAGAGTCTGGTTAATAAAGATTAGCCATAGCTGTTATTATTTACTATCATTTGAAATAGAAACCTAATGAAAACAAATAAAGCAAAACAGCATGATAATCAGGGAGGCACAGAACTCTCTTTTCAAAACCTGAGGCTGTTTTTAAAAAATACTGTTTCATCTCCTCCTATTTGTTTTCTGAAACCCCTGTTGGCAGGCAGCACCTTCTTCAGCAAAAGGAAATGCAAATGGTTGGGGTGGGTTTTGTCTCATCTGCCACTTCTCCAAGGAAAATAGAATCCTATAATAAACGATCTTGCGATCACAGATGTATAACTGTAATGGCGATGCTACAAATACATCACACATGCAAACCCCTTAACACATCTCCCTCCTACAGATTCTTCCACAAATACTCCGCTGCAGCTCATGGAAGGAATTGCAGCATTTCTTCCGGAAGCAGCAATCTGTGACTCTCCATAGAAGTCAAGTCAGAAAGAACCATTTGAGCTGTGACCGAGGGCGGGGTGAGGAGGCAGAGGTTTTTATAAGAAATTAAAGGGAAAGATTGAAGGCAGAGCTATTTAACTGTCCGAAATTTTAACTGCTCACAAATTTGAAGCTTTTAAAAGCGCATAAAAATAGATATGTCCTTCAGCTGAATGCAGTGTACAACTTGGAGTCCTCCTTTTCGGGTGTGGGGGGGGTGCATACTGCATTGATAGTGAGCGTGTACAAGGGTGTAGTTTGTGGAGTTTGGTGTAAAAGAAGACTAAGTGATTAAATCTGGTTTAACACAAGTAAAACACAAGTAAAAGGTGTGCTGTAATCCTACACTAATCTGGCTAGATGCTCTAAGAAATGGGGAGCATTCTTGTAATAAGGGATGAAATGATGATGATGATGATGATGATGATGATTTAAAAAGCTGTCCACCATCTATTTCAGTTGTGAATTCCGGAGGGAAATTGCAGTTTGTTTCTGTATATTGCTTTGCCCTTCAGCTCAGCTGTTGGCTCTGCATTAATATTCAGGGAGCCTCAGTGCCAGTCCCGGTGAATCACTGAGGTATTATGAACATGCAAATGAGCAAGAGCTTTTTATGTCCCGGGTTTGTCTTTCTTAGATGTCTGAAGGAATAACTGGAGCCAATCAGCTGCTGATAACTTGTATATAGATTAACTATTGCTCTGGAACCTGAAACCATTTAACAACTCTTCTTATACCAGCCCAAAGTCTTGATTCCAATCAGTCTCTTTTTTTGTTTGTTTGTTTGTTTTGTTTTTTTTAAATTAAATCTTATTGTTCAGATTATTACACTTGTTCCTCTTTTTCCCCCCATAGCTCCCCTCCACCCGTTTCCCACCCCACCCTCCGCCCTCACCCCCCCCACTGTCCTCATCCATAGGTGCACGATTTTTGTTCAGTCTCTTCCTGCATCCCCCAGACCCCTTTCCCCCCTCCACTATGCCCCTGATTCTATTATAATCACCAGTATATTCTATTCATCAGATTATTTATGCACTTGATTTTTAGATTTACTTGTCGATAGATCTGTATTTGTTGTTCCTAGTTTGTATCTTTACCGTTTCCTTCTTCTTCCTCTTCTTAAAGGATACCTTTCAGCATTTCATATAATACTGGTTTGTTGGTGATGAACTCCTTTAGCTTTGTCTTATCTGTGAAGCTCTTTATCTGACCTTCAATTCTGAATGATAGCTTTGCTGGGTAAAGTAATCTTGGTTGTAGGTTCTTGGTATTCATCACTTTGAATATTTCTTGCCACTCCCTTCTGGCCTGCAAAGTTTCTGTTGAGAAATCAGCTGACAGTCATATGGGTATTCCCTTGTAGGTAACTGACTGTCTTTCTCTTGCTGCTTTTAAGATTCTCTCTTTGTCTTTTGCTCTTGGCATTGGATGTTGGTACGCCTGAAGCTGTCCCAGAGGCTCCTTACACTATCTTCATATTTTTGGATTCTTTTTTCAATTTGATTTTCTGGTTGGGTGTTTTTTGCTTCTTCATATTTCAAATCTTTTTTTTCTTCTTTTTTTCTAAATCTTTATTGTTCAGATTATTACATTTGTTCCTCTATTTTCCCCCCATAACTCCCCTCATCCCAGTTCCCGCCCCATCCTCCGCCCTCACTCCCACCCACTGTCCTCTTCCATAGGTGCACGATTTTTGTCCAGTCTCTTTCCGCATCTCCCACACCCCTTTCCCCCCCAAGAATAGTTAGTCCATTCCTTTTCTATGTCCCTGATTCTATTATGATCACCAGATTATTTATTCACTTAGATTCACTTGTTGATAGATGCATATTTGTTGTTCATAATTTGTATCTTTACGTTTTTCTTCTTCCTCCTCTTCTTAAAGGATACCTTTCAGCATTTATCTGACCTTCCATTCTGAATGATAGCTTTGCTGGATAAAGTAATCTTGGTTGTAGGTTCTTGGTATTCATCACTTTGAATATTTCTTGCCATTCCCTTCTGGCCTGCAAAGTTTCTGTTGAGAAATCAGCTGACAGTCGTATGGGTATTCCCTTGTAGGTAATTCGGGTTCTTTCTCTTGCTGCTTTTAAGATTCTCTCTTTGTCTTTTGCTATTGGCATTTTAATTATGATGTGTCTTGGTGTGGTCCTCTTTGGATTCCTTTTGTTTGGGGTTCTCTGCGCTTCCTGGACATGTAAGTCTATTTCTTTCACCAGGTGGGGGAAGTTTTCTGTCATTATTTCTTCAAATAGGTTTTCAATATCTTGCTCTCTCTCATCTTCTGGCACCCCTATAATTCTGATGTTGGTACGCTTGAAGCTGTCCCAGAGGCTCCTTACACTATCTTTGTATTTTCGGATTCTTTTTTCATTTTGCTTTTCCGGTTGGGTGTTTTTTGCTTCTTCGCGTTTCGAATCTTTGACTTGATTCTTGCGCTCCTCTGGTCTGCTGTTGGGTGTCTGTATAATATTCTTTATTTCAGTCAGTGTATGCTTAATTTCTAGTTGGTTCTTTATCACAACATCGAGGGTCTCATTAGATTTCTTGAGGATCTCACTACATTTATCGGCGGTCTCACCAGTCTTTTCGAGGGCCTTACTAAGTTTATCGGCAGCTTCTAGACAGTTCTTGAGAGACCTTAAAAGTGTGGTTTTGAGCTCTATATCTTCCATTTCTGACATTTGCGTCCTGTTTCTTTGTCTCCGCATTTTTTTTTTTATCTTTTCTTGGTGCACCCCCTAGTGGTCTTTGTGCGCGCGCAGTCTTGTGGTTAAGCCTTGATTGTTGTCGGTAATACCAGGGGTGATTTGACCTCCAGGCTAACTGGCTATGAGAGTCGGATATTTCAAATCTTTGACTTGATGCTTGCAATCCTCTAGTCTGCTGTTAGGAGTCTGTATAATATTCTTTATTTCAGTCAGTGTATGCTTAATTTCTAGTTGGTCCTTTATCACAACCTCAAGGGTCTCATTAGATTTCTTGAGGGTCTCATGAAGTTTATTGTCGGTTTCTAGAAAATTCTTGAAAAAAATTAAAAATGTGGTTTTGAACTTTATATCCAGTAGTTTGCTTTCCTCCATTTCTGTCATTTGTGTCCTGTTTCTTTATCTCCACATTTTTTTATGCTTTGCTGTGTCGAAGAGTGACTTTCTGTGCTAGGTGTCCTATAGGGCCCAGTGGCTCAGCCTCCCCAATTACCTGAGGTGGACACTCTTGGTGCACCCCCTTTGTGGGCTGTGTGCACAGTCTTGTTGTAGTTAAGCCTTGATTGTTGTAGGTAACACTGGGAGGGATTGACCTCCAGGCCAATTGGTTGTGAGAATCAGCTGTGTCTGCAGTGGGAGAACTTCTGTGCTGGAGACACCCCTCTGGGGCAAGATTTGCTTCAGTGGGGCTTTGGTGCTCACTGAGTCTGCCCTTGAGTGTGTCCTTTATGAATCCGAGGAGCTGCAATCTGGATGGTCTCACTCTAACCACCGGGCACACTGGCTCCTGGATCTCTAAGGAGGTGCTAATCTGGCCTCTGCCTGAGGCTATCCAGCAGGAGCCAGCTGTGATACAGTGAAAGTTGCCCTGGGGCCTTGGGCCAGCTGCAGTTTGTTAGGTAATTATCAGATTGCAAAGGGCCAGGCCTTTCATATGCAAAAGCCTCCGTGGCTTGGGCAGGGCAGGGTCCCAGGGGATCAACAGGGCAGAACGAGCAGATATGGCTGCTCTCAGTCCTGCCCTCAGAGGCCCTGCTTCTCAGTGTCTCGGCAATTGCTGCAAGTACCTCTGAGAGAAAGCTGCCCTTGAGTTCCAACCGATGCCATACACTCCAGTTTCTCCCATATGAGTCTGGGTCCCCAGTGGCTCTCCCGGAACTGGAGCTCAGAGCCTGAGACTCCCTCTCTGAATGCGCCTTTGTACCTCTGTATTTTACTTCTGCACCATACCTCCTCTGAGTCTTGGTATGCTTTTCTCTTTCCTTCTAGTTGTAGAATTTCCACTCAGCCAGCCTTCCTGTGGTTCTGGATGATGTCCATTCCGTCTTTTAGTTGTATTTTTGAAGTGGTTGTGTGAGGCAGCAATCTCCGGTGTTTACCTATGCCACCATCTTGGTTTCTGTGACAATCAGTCTCTTGAAAAGAGTACTCCCAATACTCTCTTAAGTTGACTGACTTAGAGGTGAAAGTGTCATATTATTTTAATGTCTTGGATTACAGTGACAGCATTTTGGAGTGAGCAGTACACAAAGAGTGCAATTTGTATTAGTTACTCATTTTTTTTCTCTGGCTCTTTCTTCATTTTCCCTGGTTATTTGAAAATCAGGATGCAGGAGTTGGTGGGGGTGTTTCAAGTAGATGAATTCTAGAGCTTTGGAAGTGTGGGTTAGAATCAACAGAAGAAGGTTGTAGGAAAGAGGAAAAATAATTTCTCATATTCAGCAGTAATTCATGTTTGATTTTAAAATCACATTAGTTATCTTAATTATATATATACATATATATACATATACATATATATATGTATATATGAGAAAGAATAAACCTTAACATTTCTGTATAATTCATTTTAGCATAAACAAGAATAACCTTTATCAAGAAAAATAAAAGTATAAATAAATAAACTAGGTAAATCGGAATATAAATTCTATTGACTCACATTACAGCTTGATTAGGGATTTTGTAATGCAGTTTAATGATTTTAATTTTGTTCTCAATCAGTGTGACACAGATAAAAGAGCTTCAATAAGATATGTAATATTTAAATTATTGTGCCCAAAGTCTGACAAAAACATTTCTGGCCATTTTCTTTTGATGTTCTGTTACTGCCTCATTTCTATGAAGAGATAACCTTTAAGCCCTGGCTGGTGTGGCTCAGTTGGTTGGGCATCATTCCATGCACCAAAAGTTTGCCCATTCGATTCCTGATCAAGGGCACATGCCTGGGTTATGGGCTCTATCCCTGGTAGAGGGCATGCAGGAGGCAGCCAATCAATGTTTCACTCTCACATCAATGTTTCTCTCTCTCTCTCTCTCTCTCTCTCTCTCTCTCTCTCTCTCTCCCTCCATCCCTCTCCGTCCATCCCTCTCCCTCTCCCTCTCCCTTCCTCTCTCTCTAAAATTCAATAAAATATTAAAAACAAGAGATAACGTTTAAATTGTCACAATGTGCTCAATATATGAAATAACCAGAATTCTGCTAACATTCAGTTACTTTGATTTAATTGAGAAAGTATTTCAGCTATAGGAAATAGTGTATACACACACACACACACACACACACACACACACACAGAGAGACACACTTTATTGATCAAAATCATTTTAAAAATAGTATTATATAGTTAAGTGATAATTTTATGTCTATAAAAAGCATTTACCTTTTTTTATCAATGGGCAAATGTTTAAAATGCTGTGGTATATATACAATGGAATATTACATGGCCATAAAAAAGAATATGCCACATGTCCCTTTTCCATTAATCTGTTGGCAGACTCTTAGATTGTTTCTATATCTTGGCTACTGTGAATAATGCTGCAAAGAACATGGGAGTACAGCTATCTCTTTGAATTCGTGATTTCATTTCCTTCAGATCTATATACCCAGAAGTGGGATTGCTGGACCACATGGTAGTGCTATTTTTAACTTTTTGAGAAAATTCCATACTGTTTTCCATAATGGCTACAAAAATTCATATTCCCACTAACAAGGATTCCTTTTCCTCTGCATCTTACAAGGGACTTTCATTTATTTATTTATTTTTGCCTCTGAATTATACACTTAATATGATTTAATTGGTAAATTTTATGTCACATATATTTTACCATAATTTTTCTTTTTTAAATATGTTTTTTAAATTTAACTTTATTGTTGACAGTATTACAGATGTTCCCTTTTTTGGGGTTCCCCTCCTTAAACCCCTCTTTCCCGCACCCACCACTCCCAAGCTTTCACCACACTATTCTCTATGCTCATGGGCTATGCATATATGCATAGAAGTTCCCCAGTTAATTGAAGTAACAATAGAAAGAAGAGAAAATTTATCTGAATGGGAAAATGAAGAAGTGGTAGGCAACCCTGAGGGCCCACTTGAAGTTTGTGGTCATAAATTTAAAGTGAGACCAGCCAGCACATCTTTGTGTAGTAAAATATTATGGGTTTCTTAAAATTTTTATTGAAAAACTAGAGGCCTGGTGCATGAAATTCATGCACTCCGGGGGGGGGGGGGGCTTAGCCTGGATTGCAGGAGGGTGCAGGCCAGGCTGAGGGACCCCACTGGTGCACAATTGGGGCTGAGGAGGGATGCGGGAGATTGGCCAGCTGGAAAGGACCGTGGGAGGGCTCCAGGGCGTGTCTGGCCTGTCTTTCTCAGTCCTGATTGGCTGGACCCCAGCAGCAAGCTAACCTACCGGTCAGAGCGTCTGCCCCCTGGTGGTCAGTACACGTCATAGCAAGCGGTTGAGTTCCCTTAGCATATCATTAGCATATTATGCTTTGATTGGTTGAACGGACTACCAGACAACAGACACTTAGCATATTAAGCTTTTATTATATAGGATAAATAAATAAAAGTAACAATAAAAGATCACTGGATTATTTACTAAGAGGGTAGAACCAATGAATGATGATCTGACTGATGTCAGTGAGGGGGCTATAGTAATTTAGAGGTAGAATATTTTTGACAAATAGATTTGTCCTTCTTCTGAACCTTGTACACAACAATCAACTTGTCCCCCAAATGAAAGCTGAACAAATGTTAAATGTGTAGTGGTTTGAATAAGCCGAATTGTGAGGGCCATGGCAGAGACATATACTGTCCATTAATTTCCAGAATATGACTTCACTGACTAAACTCTCAAGATGGCAGCTACCTCCTCCCTCACCACTCTATTCAGAGCATCCCATCCACTATCATACAGCTGGTTCCAGACAGAAGAACATTGTTGTTAAGTCAGTGATAACATGGATTAATGCATTAGGTCTCTATAAGAAAATACAACTATATAAAAAGGAAAAAAAGTTAATATAAATGAGCTTAATTCCTCTGCATTTATTCCCTTCTTACAGTGGAGCCTTGACTTACGAGTGTCCCGACTAACGAGTTTTTTGAGATACCAGCTGTCTCTCGGCCGATTTTTTGCATTGAGTTGACAGAGTAATTTGAGTTAACGAGCTCCTTATTGAGCTCCTTAATGAGCTCGGTCTCGGAACGAATTAAACTCGTAGGTCAAGGCCCCACTGTATTTTCCATTTCGTAGCAACTGAATTTCTAATCATAGTAAACAATTTTAATGATGATTGTCATTTGCTTAAAAATAATTCAGCAAAGACAGTTTCTGCATTTAAACAGGAATCCCCATGCCAGGGCCAGTTAGATATTACTTTGTCAGAGAGGACAGGCTCCCCTCCAGAGGCAGTGATTACAAACACATTAGCTATCTTTGTCTTTGATCAGCTCCAGGTGTTTTGCTAATCACCATATTTCATGTCAGAAATGGCTTCTCATTGATTAAATTAGTGGCTAGCTATTAATTAGCATGGCACCTGTTAGAAATGGATGGTAATTACCGAAGCAAAAACGCTTTCAACTTCCATGAATTGGCTCAAATAGTATAAATACACTTCCCATTCATGAATAAACAGGACATAAACATCCAAAACAGGTTTGGAGTATCGACCTTTAGGAATGGTGCCAAGGACTTGGTCTGTAAGCTATTCTGTATCCTGCCTTGGGTTTAGAAAGATGCTGGTTGCCTAATGCTGACCGTAAGAGTAACTGAGTCCTACTTCTGGGATGTTGTCCAGTGTTGAGTCAATATTTCTTGTTTGTTTGTTTGTTTGGGGGGTTGGGACTCCTATAATGACAGACAGCTAGGACTTCATCAAGCTTACAGAATAAGCTACATGAATCATTTTTGCCTCTTTGCTAATAAATGTTCCTACAATGACAGAGCTTGTTCTGAGACTTGATTTCATAATAACTTGGTTACAATGTTTAAGGGGAGTAGCTAACCTTTATTCATAGAAAATATTTTGGTTTTTTTTAAAGCAAGAGAAGAAAGCCCTAAAAATTGTTACATGTTCTAATTTACTTAGGGTCATCCTCACCAGAATGGTATCTCCATTTTTAATTCTCCACATTAGTAGATTCTATCTACTAGAGAGATCTTTAAAAATGCATTATTGTAATACAATTTACATTCACTAAATAACTTTTGTAACTGCTAGTCACCAACTTAATCTCAAAACTTGAGCCTCCATGAAAGAAAAAAGAAAGTAAATCAGCAAGTTATACCAGATAATAGCATCGTTTTAGATTATGAGGTTATATACATTTTCATTTTTATTATATAAACCAAATTTATTTACCGAAAGATTATTTTACATGCAAGAAGCTATTGATTTAGGGTTTGTAACAAGTGTTATTCTAAGAACTCAATGAGGCTTGTAAATAATAATTAAAAATAAAAAAGTTAGATAGCTGTAGTAATGTTAAGAAGTAACAATCTCCAATGCAACACTTTTAAAAAACAAGAGACAGTAGTGAAACTTTATGCCTGTTGATCAATAACTCCCATTCTTCCCTCTCTGTAGTCACTGGTAACCACATTTCAGTCTTTGGTCTTATGAATTCGACTATTTTTGATGCAGTACCTCATATGAGTGGAGTCATGCAGTACCTGTCTGTCTGTGTCTGGCTTATTTCTCTTAGCTCCTATATTTAACAATAACATACACTTGAAATCTGTTCACAGGATGTTTAAAAAGGAAGAGACAAAAACGATTTTGCTTAAAACTCACTCTATTAGACCAACGGTCAACCTAACAAGTTATTGTCGGAATAAGTTAATGTTTCTCCAAAGAACCCATGCATCCATTGTGTTACAGGCATGGTGTTACACACAGGGGACGCTATAATGTAAAAGATTTGGTCTTGCCCTTAAAGAATTCCTATCCAACCCAGCTGGTGTGGCTCAGTGGTTGAGCTTTGACCTATGAACCAAGAGGTCACGGTTCGATTCCGGTCAGGGCACATGCTGGAGTTGTGGGCTCAATCCCCAGTGTGGGGCCTGCAGGAGGCAGCCAATCAATGATTCTGTCTCATCATTGATGTTTCTATCTCTGTCTCCCTCTCCCTTCCTCTCTGAAATCAATAAAACTGTATTTTTTAAAAAGAATTCCTATCCAGCCACACAGCAATAATTAACTATTAATCATTATATAATATAATCAAAGCTATATTGGAGACAGTACTATTTAGAACAAGGTTCCAGTTTTAAGTTTTGGTATTTACTAACTGGGAAGCTTTGGGGAAAGCATTTAACCTCCCTAAGATTCAGTTTCTTTATTTGTAAAAATGAGATAATAATGTCTGTCTCACAGAGTCCTCAGCCTTCAGAATCAAAATCAACTTTCCAGCCCTGGTTGGTTGCTCAATGGTTAGAGCATAGACCCTTGGACCAAAAGGTCATGGGTTTGATTCCAGGTCAAGGGCACATACCTTGGTTGCAGCTTCCCCAGCCCTGGTAGCAACCAATCGATGTGTCTCTCATGTTGATGTTACTCTCTCTCTCTCTCTCTCTCCTTCTCTCTCTCTACCTCTCACTCCTCCCTCCCTTTCATTTTTCTCTTCTCCCTCCATTCCATTCTCTCTAGAAATCAATGAAAAAAAATCCTAAGGTGGGATTTTAAAAAAATCAACTTTCCAGGAGAGCACCCATTCAAACCACCGATGATCACATTTAAAACAAAGATCTATCACCCCAACATGGATGAAAAGGGGCAGGTTTGCCTGCCAGTAATTAGTTCTGAAAACTGGAAGCCAGCAACCAAAACTGACCAAGTTATCCAGTCCCTCGCTGTGCTGCTCAAGACCCCCAGCCTAGCAAACCCTTTGGGCTGACTTGGCTGAAGAATACTCTAAGGACCAGAAACATTTCTGTAAAAATTTTGAAGAGTTTAGAAAGAAATATGGGAAAAAGCCACCTGTGGACTAACATCTGCCAAGATCGATTCCACCAAGTGCGAGCAGAGACCCCAGCAGTGTATTCAGACACTCCACAAAGCAGGACTCCGCAGAAATTGACACGTGCCACCACCACCTGGCGCTCACTTGTGGCAGTTACTAACTCTCTACAGCTTTCTTAGTCAAAAGTGGTGTAGGTAACCTGTTCTAGCACTGCTTTCAAAAAGAAAATACAGCCCGGATGGCATGGCTCGGTGGTTGAGCGTTAGCTATGAACCACGAAGTCAGGGTTTGATTCCTGGTCAGGGCACATGCCTGGGTTGTGGGCTCAATCCCCAGTAGGGGGCGTGCGTGCAGGAGGCAGCTGATCAATGATTCTCTCCCATCATTGGTGTTTCTATCCCTCTCTCCCTTCCTCTTTGAAATCAATAAAAATATTTTTTAAAAAAAGAAAATGCTTACCTGAATGTACTTTATAACAGACGATCTCTTAAGCAATGGATTAAGCAGTTGTCCTCAATTTTTCCATAAAGCATACTGACAGATGCTCTCCACACCGAGTGCTCATGGCTACACAGCTACTCTCCACTACACCCTTGAATGTCCGGGCCCCATCCGTTGAGTTATTTGCTTATCAAAGAGTCACTTATGCTTTATCCCCTCACATTTTTAGTGCCAGCGTGAGCTGCTAAAATAAGTGGAAGAGACACTTGCAAAAATGGGAAAAATCATATTCTAGATTTTTTTTACATAAAGTGCTTCATAAGTGTCTTTGAGTTTCCATCTAATTAATAAAAGAACTTCTAAAACTAGAACATGTAGATGATGCATATGACTGTGGAACTTTGATTTGCAAAATAAAACTCAAATGCAATTACATTAATTCTAAGTTAAAATGAGTTGTAAAGTAAAATATATTGACATTTACATTAAATGAGTATTTTAAAGTATGTATACATACATGAACATGCATATGCGTACACATGTAGTTATTGTTGTTATTTCCTATGTATTGGGCTTTCTCGATTAACTGACTAGTCACCCATTTCTGGCTACTTCAGAGAAGAGTGCTTCTAGTGGAAGCATGATAATGTCAACACAAAAATAAAATATTTTTAAAAAATCAGTGGTTGATAGGAGTGCATGCAAGCTGGTTTTGTACAGGTTGAAGGTTAGGGAATTGCTATTCCTGAAGAACCTGATGAATGTAAACACAGTATGTATTTGTATTATGAGTATTTACTTTAAAAACTCAGCTATCAATTAGAAGGCCAGGATATTAATTGAATGTGTAAACAAAAAAAGGCTTTTTTCACTAAGAAATAATTTATTGAGATTATTGTTATAAAATGCTAGGATTACTTATGTTTGTTAGTTCTAGACAGAGTTCTTTTATAAATAAATATAATTTAGATAATTTCTTACTGTAGCATTTTGTAAGGTTGTGTTTTGTTTTATCTCTATTTTATTCAAGTGAAATTTTTTTGAAGATAGGGAAAAAGCCTCAGCATTATTGTGCTCACCACATTATGTGACACTGTGGTTAGGTCAAAATATGTGATCAGTACCTTTTTCTAGGAACAAATGAATATCTGAAAATTACTGCTTTCCAGCTACTAAAATAAAGTGACTCTTTTGAGCTTTATTTCCAGACTACTTGAAAAAAAATAATGATGTTATTTATATTTAAACCTGGAGGAGACATAAGTCTCATAGAATGTGGCCAACTTCTTTGAATAATGCATGATTACTTTATTTCATAGACTTAATGTGTCAATGAATTGAACTCATTCTGTACAAATGTTACCTAGGATTTTTTTCCATATTTTTCTTTAAATGTTAAGGAATGCAATTTAGAGTGCACATTTCCTAGCAGATGCTGCATAAATCCTTATTCATAAATATTTAGATCTTGACTTGATGAGAAAAATATAAGATTACAGTATATGTCACAGTCTTTCCACCTAAGTGTATAACTGTATTCTTGAATTATTCCTATTGCAGACATAATGTCTTTACAAGTATTTTATTACAGCAATGCATTTCCCTGAGGAAGAGTGTTTACAAATATATGAGTCAAGGTGATGTATTTTGCTGGTATTAGTTTCTTGTCTTCTTCCTGGTTTTGCTTTCATGACTCACAAAATATTTTACAACAAAATGAGCCAACAGGAATTGCCATATTAAAGTAGACAAAGGGTTTAGTTATTCTGGCAACTATTATATGAATGTGTTTTTGTTATTCTTAAAACTAGATAAATCCATACTTGCAAGAAATTATTACTCTAAATGATTAGCCTGTCTCCCAAATAATCTTAACTTAAAGTTTATCTGCTTCAAATTCTTCAGATTATGGCCATCTAGTAAAATTTCACACCCTAAATTAAACATATAATACTCAGCCTTCATGTCAGCTTAATTGTGTGCCTGTTTTTCTGAAATTAGACATATGTATTAAATCACTTTTAGTGTTATCATTTCAGAGTAAATTTGATCCATTTTGATGAATAAAACAATCTAAAGTACTAAAAATGTAGCAAACTATTTAAAAATCTTTGGTCCTTATGGTTTCTTTTAACCTTTACCTCAGATGAGATTTTTGCCCTTGATTTTGTTTCTTTTACTCAAGGTTTCAATGGTTCTATTTTTTGAATCACTTTGCTCTGAAATAATAACAGTATGCCAGATCCTCATCATTCTATATAACTATATATTCTATCCTCATCCTTGCTGATGATGCCTGACTGAGTGGTGGAATAATGGAATGCTCTCAAGTTGTTGGAATTTACAAAATGGCCTAGCAACTAATTGGTGGATCCCAGGAGCTGACACTGTTTCTCTTTTTGATTATTTTGCACATGACTGAACACATCTAATCAAGTTTCTTTGCCTTGAAACTTCAGTTTCTACAGGTCCAGGAGAGCCAGGACTTCATCTTTTTTGTTCACAACTGAACACCCAGAACTCAGTACGTAGAATATAGAAAGGCACTCCATACATACCATTGAAGGACTGAATGAAAAAACTTGTTGTAGTTACTTTAATTGCTGAATCAGTGAGTTGATTCTGACATTTCATAGTTGGATTTCAAAGCTATCTTTAAAGTGTTTATATGTCATAATGGTTAGACTCAAGGTATTCAGAGCTAGAGCAAGCTAGGCGATCACATCTGAGTTACTTAGCATCCCTGAGTCTATTTTTTCTCATATTCAAAGGAAAATAATAATAGTTATAAAGATTAAATGGCATAATATATATCCAATGATTATGTCTGTCACAATCGCTTAATGCATAGTAGTTATTCTTATTATGGACAGGAATGTTTTTCCCATGAAAGTAAATGTTTTTTATTTTTTAAAATAGCATTTACACAGAAGCAGCTGTATTAACTATCCAGACGACACTCTAACTTGATATGGTATCTACATCGCAGATGCGAAACAGTATCCACATCAGGGACACCAGCAAGCCAGGTGGCTGGGAGGAAGCATGGGTGGCCGGAGGAGGGAGGGAGGGCAGGGCGGAGACGGGGACTGGGAGTCATCTGAGGACAGCAGGGAGGGAGGGCTGGCCCTCTCTCCCCAGACCTGTCCCTGCAGCAGCTGAGCATCTGGGAGCCACAGTCCACTCCCCGCGCTGCTGAGATGTGCCCCTCCCATCTCCCCCTCACTGCGCCCCCCCCACCACTTTAAGACATGCCCTGTGTCCCTGCATTCACTCTGAGACCCAGCGGTGGGGGGACATGCAAGCTCTGCTCCAGCTGGTGCGAGGCTGACCTGGTCGCCACCTCCCACAGGACACAGGCCAAGAAATAAATAAATAAATGACACCCTGACCTGGGGCAGCCAGAGAGGTCTGGAGACTCCCTTCCAGCCCCGACATGGCCCCCCGAGCCTGAGCAAGATGGTTAGGGCCTGCACACTGGGTGACCAGTAGGGGCCAGGTCCAGTAACCACCTCTTGGATTGGCCTGGGGACCTGTATTCAGTGCTGTGGGCAAGGGGGGGGGTGGCCGCCTGAGCACAGAGCCCGTCCCCCCGCACGCCCAGGTCCACAAGGACACAGCTTCTCTGATCAGGGACAGACGGGCTGCTGAGGCTAGATAAGGAGGCCGGGGCTGCCTGCCATCCAGCCCTCCAGCCTGCCCCCACTCTGTCTAGCCCAGACCCCACAGCATGGCCCCTGGTGCATGTGGAAAGCTGGCCTGACCCCTGAAGGCCATGGTTAAGGCGAGGCCACACAAGCTCCAGATGCAGCACCTCCTGGGGAGGTGGGGGTGGGGGGTGAGGAAGCAGGACACAGGACCACTGCAAGGTCACCCCGAGGAAGGCATCCTGTCCTCCACAGGAATTTAATTTGCTTGGAAATTCACTCTCAGAAACCAGTGTTAGGACAGGATATTTTATAGAAACTTCATTGAACTGTTCAAAATATTAGAAATTAAAGAGCAAGTCATTTGATAAGATGAAGGGCTTGGAAATGGGAGAAAAGAAAAAAAATAGAAGCTAGTAGCCATTTTTAGTTTTTCAAAAGTGTCTAGTACTGTTATGTCAAAGTTAGCTTCTTGGAACACCATCCTTGTAGGATTTCTGAAAGTAAAATAATGATCTGATATTAACATGTCTACTTTTAATCCTAACCTTCACATTTATTTAATCAAGAAAATACTTAGGGTGATTCTATACATACCAATGAAGAAGATAAATAGGCAATGATCATAAACAGAAAAAAAAGTAAATTGACTTATTTTGTCTTATAATAACACAATGAACCCTAACTGGTTTGGCTCAGTGGATAGAACATTGGCCTGCGGACTGAAAGGTCCCAGGTTCGATTCCGGTCAAGGGCATGTACCTTGGTTGCAGGCACATCCCCAGTAGGGGGTGTGCAGGAGGCAGCTGATCGATGTTTCTCTCTCACCGATGTTTCTAACTCTCTATCCCTCTCCCTTCCTCTCTGTAAAAAAAAATCAATAAAATATATTTAACAAAATAACACAAGGAATGATGTGTTGAATGCTAGCATAAGAAAGGTTTGAATTATTAAGTGCTGTTCACTGGAGCTTTCTGTGATGATGCAAACGACCCATGAGCTGTCCAAAACAGTACCCACGAGCCACATGAGGCTACGAGCACTGGAAATGTGGCCAGTGCTAATTATAAACTGACTTTTAAAGTTTATTTCATTTTAATTAAGGTAAATGTAAACAGCCATGTATAAGCTTATGGATACCGTATTAGACAGCGGAGATCCAGATAATATGCCAGGATATTCACTTTTTTCGGCAAAAGTATAAACATAGGATCATGTTTGTCAATTATAGAGTTTTCATACCCAGAAGACGGTAAACCTAAAATAAAATATATTATGGGCACTGTTTTTTTGTGTACGGTGACCAGAAATTTGTTAGTGTGGCTACATTGAGACACAGGTTATGCTTCCATCACAGTAATCTTATTACAGTGGTGACAATGAGACCTGTAACATTTAAAAAATAAATAAATAAATAAAAATTAATTAATTAAAAAATAAAATTAAAATTAAATATATTATGCATGTTTTTGCTATATAGTCCAATTTGTTTGTATTCATTAAGCCCTTTTGTTTCATTTACAAAGTAGAGTTGTTAATTGAGCAAATGAATATACGCTGGGTCAAAATTGTATAGAACTGTGGTATTAGGTTTTAATTACTCTGAAGATAAAAATAGTGAGAAAAGACTTATTCAGACCTGAGGATATTTTTTCCAAAGGCAAAACACTTCTCCCTTAATTTTCTTATCTCTCTCTTCACCTTCATTATTAACCTCCCAACCCGCTCTGAAGAAATAGATCATTTTATTTAGGTACAGAATGGCAAAGTAAATTTACAATATAGATATTCATTTATTTTTTGTAAATGCCACTGGGATTACATGTATTACTGTCTTATCTTTGTTATTTAACTTAGGAAAGGTGAAGACACATACCCATACATAGAGTGCATGATCATAATTTCCCTGTTTTCTTTTTAATCTCAGTTCTGTATCCTTATTTTCACTTTGAGGTTTTATCTTCCATAGCATAAAAGTATCTTTTTTAAGAGAGTATTTTAAAAATGATATTGAATCCTAGAATGTTACTTAAACTCTTATGTGAATGCATGAGTCTTGAATATATTCCTGATTCTTTTACTTCAATCTTAAAGCATTCCTGCAGTTCTTGGGCAGGGATAACAAAGGAGTTCAAACTATTTCCAGGCTAATCAAAGCAGTTGACAATGACCACTCTGAGTACTCAGTTGATCCTCAAATTGCAACTTCATTCTCAGGGTTTCATGGAGACCATATGCCATAAGCAGGCCATTTTGCTCAAGGAAAGTGGTTCTCAACTCCTGGTTGCAAATTAGAATCATATGGGAAACGTTTAACGAATATCACTGCTCAGACTCTACCCAAAACCAATCTATTCAGATTCTCTGGGGCCCAGGCATCTATATTTTAAACTTTCCCAAATGATGTTAATATGCAACTGTGTTTGGGAGCCTTGGTTCCAATATGAGCTAATATACTATTCCATTCTATCTTCAAGTCAGATATGTATGAAATAGTAAAGTAGCTCTAATAGAAGCATTTTGATTTTCAGGTTCTGACCAACTCCAGCTTACATAAATCTTACTTAGGATCATTATTATGCCACTTGATTGTGGTTTGTCCACCTTTTTCTAACTATATATCATTGATGGTCTTAAAATAAAGGTGGGCATGAAGATTGGGGATGTGCAAAAAGATACAGTAATTGCCCTAAATAGCAGAGACTCATAGCATCAGCACTGTATCCAATGAGCTGAGAGAATGTGAAAAATATAAGATAACTATAGTCATTATACAATTCTAAGTTCCTCTTTTAGAAAAGTTTGTCAGTGATCTACACTTCCTGATCAATGAATACAATTCCAAATAGTATGCCACAGATAATTTTAAAAATTATGCCTGGTCAACTGGGAGATACTACTATTGGTTTTTGAAATCAGTTCTCCTAAAACACAAATTATGTCTCCATTAAGATATTATCTGAGCCCTAACCGATTTGGCTCAGTGGATAGAGCATTGGCTTGCGGACTGAAAAGTCCCAGGTTTGATTCCGGCAAAGGGCATGTATCTTGGTTGTGGGCACATCCTCAGTTTGGGGTGTGCAGGAAGCAGCTGATCAATGTCTCTCTCTCATCAATATTTCAAACTCTTTATCCTTCTCCCTTCCTCTCTGTAAAAAATCGATAAAATATATATTTTTTAAAAAGATATTATCTGAGATTAGATTACTCTCTTTTTCCTGCCTCCACTTCCTTCACAGAAGTATCATTATTCTGAATGTAGTGTTTATAATACTGTTTTTTATTTTTTTACTAGAGACCTGCCTGGTGCACAAAATTTGTGCACTAGTAGGGTCCCTAGGCCTGGCTGGTGATCAGAGCCAATTGGGGACTTTCCTTCCCCCAGCTGGGGCCTTCCTTCATTTCGCGTCACCCCCTGATGGTCAGCGCACATCATAGCAACTGGTCAAACTTCCAGTTGGTCGAACTCTTGAGGGGACAATTTGCATATTAGCCTTTTATTATATAGGATTCCCATAGTTATATATCCCTAAACAACATAGGCTATTATTGTGTACTAGAGGCTTGGTGCATGAAAATTCATGCACTGGGGGGGGGTCCCTCAGCTTGGCCTGCCCCCTCAGGGGCAGGAGGCGACCCGGCAATCAGGGGAAGGTGATGCCCCATCACACCTCTGCTGCTGCCACTGCTGGCAGCAGAAACCTTGGGCAGCCCTGGTTACCTGAGCCTCGGGCAGGCCTGGGTGACAGGGAAGCTGCCATCTGAAGCTTACCTGCACCTCGGGCCAGCCCTAGGTGGCTGGGGGGCTCAGGGGACTGGGAGACTCTGGAGACAGGCACCCGGCCTTCCACCCCAGTGGGGCTGAGGGGGCTGGGCGCCACCATCTTGTGGCTGTGGGAGCCACCATCTTTGAGGGCATGGTATTCAATTAGCATATTCCCTCCTTATTGGCTGTGGACGCTGCCATCTTTGAGGGCATGGGGGTCAATTAGCATATTCCCTCTTTATTAGATAGGATATTTTTATGTTGTGGTTCCCAAATGTGATAATCATCTTCACAAAGTTCTCAGTCATTTTTATTTAATTTATGCATATTTTCTCATCTTTACCTGCTAATTTTAATATCTCCATTTCATGGTCATTAGAATCTTTCCTTTTCTTCCATCCTGCTTTTTTGTTTGTGGCACCTTGTTTATTTTTATGCTGTGTAATTTTAAATTCTGAGCTTCAATTCAGGGAATTTTCCTATGAGGACAATCTGTGAGTCATTTTTTGGGATTACCTTCTTCCAGAAAGGCAATACATTCACCTTTGTGAGGTGGCCCAAGTTACTACCAACTAAGAATATCTTTAATTTTATGGTATTGAGTTTTATGGACTATGTGGTTGCAAATAGGAACTCATATCACAAGTGAGGGCAGTAATGAAATTGTGAAATCTCAGTGGAACCTTTTCATTTTTTTATTTTTAATACTAGAGGCCCAGTGCATGGATTTCTGCACCAGTGGGGTCTCTCGGCCTGGCCTGCACCCTCTTGCAATCTGGGACCTTTTGGGGAATGTTGGTCTGGTGTTTTCGGCCTGATCCCTGGTGGGCTGAGGGACCCCCCCACCAGTGCACAAATCCATGCACCGGGCCTCTAGTATGCATATAAGATCTTCAGTTAATCTCTTCCTGCCCTTCCCCCTTTCCCCTTTCCTCTGAGATTCATCAGTCTATTCCATGTTTCCATGCCTGTGAGTTGAGCATCTTCCCCCTGGTGGTCAGTGCAGATCATAGCTACCGATCAAATGGTCAAATGGTTGAACAGTCAACCACTTAGGCTTTTATAGATAGAGATAATTTATTGATTTCAAAGAGGAAGGGAAAGGGAGAGAGAGATAGAAACATCAATGATGAGAGAGAATCATTGATCTTCTGTCTCCTGCACACTCCACACTGGGGATGGAGCCCACAACCCAGTCATGTGCCCTGACCAGGAATCGAACTGTGACCTCTTGGATCATGGGTCAATGCTCAACCACTGAGTAATGCCAGCCAGGCTTAGTGGAACCTTTTTAAAATTTTCTTCCCAGAACCCTAGCTTAGATAGATAATTTTGTCATTGGCCTTTGATAGGAGATTAATTTTTGTCTAATTAATCATTTCACTGCAGGTGTAGATATTGGCTTGGTCTGGGGTCTTTCTTGTTCCACCTTGGCCTGTTCCTGTTTCACTCCTTGCTAAGAACCAAGTTCTTATCTCGTCCTTTACCAGTTGTGGAGGTTCAAGTGTCTTGGATACTGAAAAAAGCAAAATATCACCAGAATACAGTAATTTCAGCTCCATTGTATCACTCGATTCCTAGCTTCCTGAGAACTCAGCTATGTAATTAAATACCTGTTGGTCATATTTATCCAGCACAGTAGTTGATATGTAACAGGCAGTTTTTCAGTGGAGTTAACCTGTCTTATCACTGAAAACAGATGTTTCCTATATTACTAAAAGTCTTAATGATGAAGCTCCTGGTAATGAAGTGTATCATCCACCTCTTACTACATGTACTCATTCACCTGACAAATATTAATATCTCCTCTGTGTCTTTCACTCTTCTGTACCTGGGGATAAAGTGGTCATCAAAACTGTTGCTAATGTCAAGGAGCTTACATTCTAGAGGGAGAAACAAACACAAAATTAAATGTGTGTGTGTGATTTATAAATATGTGTTATACACTATACACACTAAATACAAGAACATTCCATATTCTCACGTTGATCTCAAAGAAAATCAGTCTTGGGTCAGAATTTGATGGGTGATATTTCATTTTATTCTTTTGAAATATAGTTTTATTGATTTCAGAGAGGAAAAGAGAGGGAGAAAATGATAGAAACATCAATGATGAGAGACAATCATTAATTCTGGCCCCACACTGGGGATTGAGCCCACAACCTGGGCATGTGCCCTGACCAGGAATTAAACCGTGACTTCCTGGTTCAAAGGTCAACACTCAACCAGTGAGCCACAAGGGCGGGGTGATGGGTGATATTTTAGATATAATGACTAGTGAAGGCTTCTCAGAGGAGGATACATTGATCAGGTAGAAAAGTAGTAAAAGAGCTAAGCAGATGGACAGACGTTGTATGAGAGCTCTGGGCAGACATTTAAGTGCCAAAACCTAACAATGGGATTTGCAATGATTTTATGGAGTTAAAGAAAAACTCAGAATATAATCCTTTTAGAGAAAGTAGAATTTTTGGAACACTAAGTCAGTCAGTTTGTCATTAAGGAAGTAGAGATATCCTAATCAGTTCATTCACAGCCAAATCAAACATTCAGCCAAATAAAAAAATATTGAATACTTCATACATTAGGTGTTGCAGAGGGAAGGGGAGAGAGAGGTGGGAAGAGATTAACCAAAGAACTTAGATGCATATATGCTTAATCCACGGACACAGACAACAGTGCAGAAGGTGGGGGGGGGGCAGAGGAGGTAAGGGGAGGGTGCAGGGATGAGGGGGCCAATGGGTGGGAGGAAAGGGGACATCTGTAATACTTTCAACAATAAAGTGAATTTTTTTAAAAAACAAAAGCTAAACACCAGTAACTCATGTCTGCTCACAATTTAATAGGGAAGGCAGGCGATAACCTCATGGAAAGTAACATAGTCACAAGAAATATTTTACTGTCATCCTATTGCACCCCCCACAAAAAACACGACATCATTTTGTACTCTTTTCAATTTATTAATCATTTTAATAGCTTTAATATTGTAACAATATTAAACTGTTGCTAATGTCAAGGAGCTTACATTCTAGTGGAATAAACAAACACCAAATTAAATGTGTGTGTGTTGTGTGTTTTATAAATATGTGTTATACACTATACACACATATACACAAGTACTAATATTATGTGTATTTTTATTAAACCACTGGATTTATCAAAAGTTACTTGGATTCTTTTATCAGTTTCTCTTGATTTCTGGTCTCTCCAACATCATCTCAGATTAGCTTTCTCTTGAAACAAAAGGGAGTATAAAAATGAGAATAGCTCTTTTAAAACACACAGAAACAAACTTTTAAAATACCTTAAAATTAATTTTATGGGAAAAAGAAAAAGTGTAATTCCCAACAACATTCATAGTGCGAGTTAGCAGCAGCACAACTGTTAATTAGGTCTGTATCTCTTGACTTAACAAAACTCTGAATCCTTATAGCCCCTTCTTCCAAGTAATGCAGATATCTCTCACTTAACATCTCTAATTCATTCCTGAAATAAGAAATGCTGACTTTCGGCTGATTTTCCATTGTTTGAAATAGGAAATACAGTTCTCATGACCCACAAACCTAAACCATGTTATTAAATTGTAACAGAAGCACAGTAAATGCATTTACATATAAGCAGCAAACTATCTTATTAAGAGGGAATAAAAATTAGGAAAACTTCATCAAGACACATCGTAATAAAATTATTTAAAGCCAGTTATAAAGAGAGGGAGATACATTTTGCAGAGAGAAAAAAAGAATTACAGGAAATTTTTTGTTGGGAACAGTACAAATCAGAAGACAGTGAAACAATGTCTTTAAAGTACTGAAAGAAAATACCAATCAACCTTGAATGGCATAACCAGTAAATATATATTTCAGTAATAAATGTGAAATGCTTATGCAAACATACAAAAAATAAAACCATTTGTCACTAGCAGACATGCAATTTTAAAGGAAGTCCCTTCAGCAAAAAGGAAATGATACCACATAGAAATCTGTATCTATATAAAGGAATAAATAAAAATAGAAAAGGGAAATATGTGAATACAAAATGATGCTTTCTTATGTTCTAAGTTACAGTAAAATATAATTGAATGTTTAAAATAAAATCATAACAATGTATTGTAGTATTTATAAAATGCAAAACTAAACTCTATGACAAATAACACAAAGGCCAGGAGAAGGAAAATAAATTGTACTGTTTTAAGGTTCTTCTACTGTAGGTGAAGTGATATAATATTATTTGAGTGTAAACTGTTTTATATTATCTGCATTAGAAGCACCAAAGCAAAATTTCACTGAAGAAGGTACATCGATTGCTAATAGGTATATGAATAGATATCAACATCATTAATAATTAGGGAAATTTAAATTGAAATGACAATAAAATACCACTATGTACTTATCAGAATGGCTAAAATAAAAAAAATTAGCTGACAACATTAAATGTTGGCAAAGATGTGGAGTACCTGGAGTTCTCATGCATTGCTGTGGGAATGCAAAATGGTGCAGCCACTTTGGAAAACAGTTTGATAGTTCCTTAAAAAGTTAAACACACACTTGCCACATGACCCAGAAAATCTACTCATATATTTACCTAAATTAAATTCTATTCTTGTACTCTGCAATGCAAATGAATGAAATATGATATTTGCATATTGACTGATATTACATGGATAAATGTCAAATGCATGTTGGTAAGTAAAAGAAACAAGACCCCCAAAACTACACTCCATATTTATCCATTTATATAACATTCTAGAAAATGAAAAACTGTAGAGACAAAAATTGATGAGTGATTGCCAATGGATGGAGGTGTGGAAGTTGATTAATAAAAAAAACACCCCCCCAAACCAAATAAATTAAAAAACCAAGCCCAAGAATTCCAATCTTGAACCCAGGTTTACTCTCTATGCCTAAACTTTTACACTCTTAATAATGATCCTATGATGACATTTTCAAAGTTAATTAAGGAGAGAGAAGAAGAAGAGCAATTATTTGTGTAACTCATATTCTAAAAAGAGCCACTAACCTTGGATTACTTTCTTAGTTCTACAAGTGTGCTGCCCAGACCTGCACCACCAGTCACACCTGGGAACTCCTTAGAAACATAAATTCTCAGGCTCAATTCCTAGACCCACTGAATCAGAAACTCTGTGCATGGGGGTGGACCTAATAATTTGTGTTTGAACAATCCCTCCAGATGATTCTGCTATGCACCAAAGCTTGAGAAAGACAGGTTTACATTAACTCATTAGCCGTCATTACTTCCAACAATGAATGCAAATAAATTGGGTTACTCTCAGTCAACCTACATTAGAACATGCCTATCTATAAAGTCCCTTATGAAATGCCAACTCTTATAGTGAAATTTCCCATTCCTTCAAGCCCCTCCATAATACATTGTTTATACCTTAATTAAACACACATTTCCTTTCACCTTGTATTATAGTTCATTGCTGACGTGTCTGTAACCTTCACTAGAATGCCAGTTCCATGGGGCATGAATTCTCATATTTCAAGATTTATAAAACTCGTTCCCAGTATAATTGGAGCAAGGGCAAACACAACTGGTCATGAAGGTTAAATTTATTGGGACATGTCAACTTCTAAGGTACATAAAGTTTCAGGCTTGGTTCAAATAAATCATTTACATTTAGTAGTCGTCATCTTTTCAGACCCATTAAAATGAGGGTGGGGATGTGGCAGCCATGAAAATATTGGCATTGATCAATGGCCCCAGCTATTGAATTCTGATTCCCTCACTGCACTTCCCACAGTTTATTGCTAGCTAGTGATGGTGTGGAACAGGAGTACTAAAGGAAGGATATTCCTGCAGATACAGGGCTTCCCTAATGAACAACTTTGCCTCAAGGATTCCCCATCAACCTTGCTGAAACTTTCTTAAAACTGCATTGCGGTCTAAGAATTTTCCTTCCCAACCTCCTCTCCTTCCATCTCTCCTGCACAGGGATCCAAATTTCCTTGTGGTCTGATAGCTCTCCAGGCCTCTTTCAGCTCCTTCCCCACTTGCCCTTACAGCCCTTTTCCATAATAAATCTCTGCCTTGTTTAATGCTGTCTTCCTGTCTCCTTCTCTCAGGATCTTGAACTAACATTAGGGCAATTGTGTCTATTTTTTAAAATTATATTTCATTTTTATTGTTGACATTATTACAGATGTCCCCCATTTCCCCCTTTTGTCCCCCTCCACCCAAACCTTGCCCTCCCTGCTGGCCCTCACCACATTGTTTTCCATGTCCATGGGCTATGCATATGTGTTCTTTGGCTATGCACCTCACCTGCTTTCATCCACCTCCCCTCTGACAGCTGTCAGTTTGTGCTATGCATCCATGTCTCTGCTTCTATTTTGTTCATCAGTTCATTTTGTTTATTAGATTCCACATATAAGAGAAATCATGTGTTATCTGTCTTTCTCTGACTGGCTTATTTTGATCCTATAAGTAATTTTGTTTTTAATGGATGGATGATGTTACCTGGGTAAATGACCGCTTCCCTTTTGCAGACTGGCTGCTAGAAAATTGAGAACAAAAGGATGACTCTAGGTCCTGCTGGCGTGGCTCAGTGTTTGAACATCGACCTATGGACCAGGAGGTCATGGTTCCATTCTGGTTGGGCCATATGCCTGGGTTGCAGGCTCAATCCTCAGTGTGGGGCCTGTAGGATGAGCCAGTTGATGATTCTCTCTAATCATTGATGTTCCTGTCTCTCTCCCTCTCCCTTCCTGTCTGAAATCAATAAAAAAATTATTTTTTTTAAAAAAAGATTACTGTTTCATGAACTGATCATTTTATCTTTAAATTCTGAGTCCACTATTATTCACAAGTTTTTTTTAATTTGAATTTAATTTAATTGTATAGATTTTTCTAAGCTATATAAAATAATTTCTGAAAAAAGCCAGGGTAAAAATATTCTAGATAATGGTCAAATATTAAGGGGTGTGGTCAGGATTGGCATGTTCAGCTAGTCCCATAGGCTGTATACTCCATGGTTTGAACTGGATACTCAATGTGAATGCTCCATGTGAAGTTATAATGTTGGTCCTGGGTGGCACATGCCCAAGTGTAGAAAGAAGTTGCTAATGGCAAAGCAAGATAATGACATTCAGAAGCCCAGTCAAGCAGCCAGTGTGACTGGGAAAGAGTATATAGCTGAATAATGATAACTTTAGTAGAAAATGGGAAGGAGGGCCCTACTCTTCAAAGGTGACCTAGAGAACTCTTCAGATCCCTGTAATAGTGACCCCACAATGGAGAAAACATAGAAGCCCTGAGTACTAATATGAACTCTTTAGGACAAAAGCAACAGATTAATTTGAAACCAACTGGGGTAAGTCAAAACATTAATGTAATAAGCCATATAATCACACTGTACAGAACAGCTTTAGCTAAGGTTCTACCTATACCTAAAACTTTTCCTTTGCTCTCTTAGGTTCTATCCCTGGGGCCCTACAGATTTAACAAATGAAAAACAGATTAATAGAATAGGCAGACAATTTTTATTACTATTTACAAGCACAGGAGTTTAGAGAAAATATGTGAAACTCAAAACTAGACTTAGGGGATTTATATACCCTTTTAACAAAGGAAAGAGGATTAGGCTTCAAAGGATGACAAATTATGGGGAAGTGACCAGGAAATATACAGGCAGACCTTGGAGATATTGCAGGTCCTGTTCCAGACCACCACAATAAAGCAAGTATAGCAATAAAGTGAGTTGTAATCCTTATGCTGGTGGAGGGTCTTGCCTTAAATTTGTTAAAAGCACAATATCTCTGAAGCACAAAAAGCAAAATGCAATAAAGTGAGCTATGCTGATATGGGAGAAATAATCCTATATAATAAAATCCTAATATGCTAAGTGTCCGGTTGTCCAGTGACCAGTTGACTATTCAACCATCAAAGTATAATACGCTAATGATATGCAAAGGCCACTCAACTGCCCACTATGACGTGGACTGACCACCAGGGGGCAGACAGTCAACTGGTGGACCAGTTGCTATGATGTGCAATGACCACCAGGGGGGGCAGACACTCCGACAGGTAGGTTAGCTTGCTGCTGGGGTCTGGCTGATCGAGACTGAGCAAGATGGGCCAGACATGCCCTGGAGCCCTCCCACAGTCCCTCCCCGGCCCAGTCGTGCACTGGTGGGGTCCCTAAGTCTGGCCTGCACCCTCTTGCAATCCAGGACCCCTCGGGGGATGTCAGAGAGCCAGTTTCAGCCAAATCCCACAGACCACTCCCCTTGGGAGGGCTCCAGATGCAGGGCTCATGGCTAGCAAGCACTGCTGTGGCAGCTTGAGCCTCTCCTGATTGAGACTGATTGGGCGTGAGCCCGAGGCAAGCACAGTGGGGCCAGGATGAGAGGGAGTGGCAGGTAGGAGCTGCAGGTGGCATTGGACTATGGGTTTCAGCCCAATCCCTGCAGGCCACCCAGAAGGGCCCCACCCATGCATGAATTCATGCACCAGGCCTCTCCTATATAATAAAGAGCTAATATGCTAAGTAGACCAAACAGCAGAACAACCGTCCAGATGACCTTCAGGATGAAGCCAGGGCTGTGAGGGCTGGCCAAGGCTTCCAGGGGCTGTGAAGGCCGAGCCCCTTGCACGAATTTCATGCATCAGGTTTCTAGTGGAAAATAAAAGCTATTTTAGTAAGGCATGTTTATGCAAACTCAACTTGATGTCAACTCCAGTCTTTGGTGTCTCTCCCTAGTATTGGGGCAGGGGGAGGGAGCACCTTCCTCAGAGGGAAATTCATGCCCTGCTTTTAGAAAGATATAGGGAGGCAGAGAACTCTTCCTGCATTTGTTGATTCTCAGTTGCCTTTAGCTAAAAATAACCCTGCTGCCAAAGTGGCCTATTTAGGGGTGGTATCTGATTGCCTTTAGTTTCAAACAGAGTGAATGAGGCCCTGTAGGGTGTACATTTGTCAGTTGTCACTCTTGGCTGCTCAGAAAAATGAAGAGTCTTTCTAGTTCTAAGGAACCCTTACTTGGTGATTCTCAGTGGGTGAAACGCTTCTCCCAATAACAGATGTTCTGAGGTAAAATCTACTGTCTTCCTATCTCCTGGTGGACAGGGAACTGTAATTAACACTCTGATGCTCTCACCAGGATTTTATATCTTGGGCTAGTGATGTGAAGGAAAAAGAGTTTTATCATTTGGTTGCCTGCCATCTAGCTATAGTGGCCGTGTTTTGTGAAAGAGATGGTAAACAAAAGCATCAGATACGTTTGAAGATCAGATATTTTTCTGCAACATCACTCAACTCGTTGATTCCTTATTTCCTGCGCATGGTTCTCTGGTTCTCCTCATTGATTCTTTGAGCTATTTTTATCCTTCTAATTAATTCATCCTCTGTTTAATTTTCCAGAAGTGGTTTTAGGTGCATTTAGCCCACCTGGTGTAGCTAGTTTCTCTGTATCTATTTGTCATTTCTTCCTCCTACATCTGAAAACCAATAAAACTGTCAGCACCTCCTGGGGCTACATGCTTCCCCGTTCAGGTTCAGCAGGAAAGATGTCTGATTTTCCAAGGAGTTTCATGAATGAATGAACACACAGGTTGTGTTGTTTTTTTTCTAGTCTCATATCTTTGGATCAACTTGAGGCCATTTACTAATAGCTAAATGTTAGTGATAAATTTAAAATGCATAGCAGTAGATTTTAGGTTATAATTAAAAAGAGTTTAAAAATAAAATCAAATCTTTAAGGGTCAGAGGAACATGTTGTTTCTAAACATGGAGAATGGACCATGAACACAGATGAGGCAGGAAGCCCCATCTGTCTAATTTATTTCAGCATCAGGGTTTTCATGCCACATAGTTCATTAGGAAAATGAAATGTCTCAAACACCCTGTGTTTCTATTGGCATGAAGAGAAGTTGCTTGCAATACACCAGGTGTTGATTATTGTCCAGAAATATTGAAATAATACACCAAAAGTGTCACTGTCGATATCAAACATTGATGATTGAAGCATCTTATTTTTCTTATAAGTGTCAAAAGTGGAAGTAGAATGGCCAGTTGAATGAATGTTGAATTGGCAGAAAACATGGTGTTTATTATAGAGAGTATTCTTGAGTTCCTCTAATACACCGAAAAAATTACTTGACTTTTTTGTATCTTGGCTTCCTCATGTCTTTTTTTTTTCCTAAAAAAAAATTAAAAAGAAAATGTCAAATTTAAATTTAAAAAAAAATCAGAAATTGTCTGGAAAAAACAGTGGAGCAAATCAACTCCTAAAAAAAAAAGGGCTGCCTGTTGGTGATCACTTTTATTGGAAGGGTTGGAGAAAAATAAAAATGCTATTTAGCTTAATAAATAGAGAGTTATGTGCAAATAAACTCATTTTAGGAGTACTGGTAGAAGAATCTTTGCTCATTTCTTAATATCAAAATGTATGCAGTTTTCTCTTGAATATCTTCTACCTTTAAAGACTCAATCATATAAAGCAGAAGAAACCAACTCAGCCATCTGATTTCAGAATCTAAGCCCTTAACCACAACAATCAGGGGGGCCTTTGCAGAGGAGATAAGCTATGAATTGAATTCAGAAGGAGGTACAGGACTGAGCGAGGCAGATGGGCATGAAGGGCATTTCAGGAAAGGAGGTAGCATGTGCATTGGCAGATAGACTATCAGGGGTTGCCAACCGGTGGTCTGAGGATCACTGGTGGTCCATGAGGTCAGAAAGGTTGGAGACTGCTGGACCAGGTGATAGCCAAGCTACTTGTAAGAAATTTACTATGTTTGCAGCCCAAGTCAGTTATGAAGAAACCAGAGGTGGGGAGACTAGTTAGGGAGTTATAGCTCTAGTCCAGGAAAGAGATAATGAGGGACAAGGTCATGTTGGTGCTAGCTGGAATAGAGTACCTGTTATGTGCTAAATTCTGTAAAGAATACAAAAAAGGATGGGATATAACCTTGTCCTCAAAGGGTTTATACCCATGTGGGACTAGAGATGGAATATAGTAGACAATAAATTTTGCTGGAAATACAAGCTTTTGACACAGGTTGTGAAATAACCTTTCCAACAAGAGAAAAATTGACCTTCACAACTACCAAGGGATAAAAACAATGCTAATTTTAACATTGATAAATACAGGATAGCTTTAAAGATAAAACATAATTTCCATGGCTACACAATCAGAAATAACCAGCTTTGAAGCTGTTGCCAGAAAAATATTCCAAGGCTTATTATGGGCTCCAAGTTAAGTTTGTCTGTAATGTAATTCTTTTAAGAAAGGAGGGATGAAAATGGGATCTGTACACTGAAGCAGAGGCTCTTAAAACAGCAAACTTTCCTCCCACGGCTCTCAGCAGCGGTCAAGTATTATGAGAATACTATGTCTGTGTCAGGGCTTTGAAATCAATATCGGAAGCTTGGAGAGGGTACAGAATGTAAGAAAGGGTTTAGGAGACAGGAGCACAAAACAAAAGTTAAAGGTACTCTGCTCTGTCTTGTTTGGCTCAGTGGACAGAGCGTCAGCCTGTGAACTGAAGGGTCCTGGGTTCGATTCCAGTCAAGGGCACATGCCCAGGCTCGATCTCTAGTAGGGGGAGAGCAGGAGGCAGCCGGTAAATGATTCTCTCTCATCATCGATGTTTCTACCTCTCTCTTCCTCTCGCTTCCCTCTCTGAAATAAATAAAAATATATTTAAAAGTTTAAGGTACTCTGATTGTTTGTTTATTCTGAGTTACCTTGACCCATGCAAACATATCTCACATTGAGAAAAGACACAGGCTGTACTTAAAAGACATGGGCTTACATTTTTAAAGTTTCAACTAGTTTAACTGGAAATTGCTTTGCATATACATCTTTTATGCTCTGAGATTTCCTGGAAAATTAAATACAACATGTATTTTAATGAAGTGCTTCAAGTATGAAAATTAAAGATGGAAGGGCTTGGGCATCAAGAAAATTAGAATTTTCTCTAATATCATTATCTCAGCCCAATTGAACACATCTAGGATTTTATATCACTATTAAAACACTTTGAAACAAATTAAAATTTACTAAAGAAACTTTATGACATTTCATTTAGAAAATTCTGATGTGGCAATTTTCATGTTACATTAACAATCAGATATATTTACCCACAAAAGTTAAATTCATGGAAATCATTACACACATTTATAAATCTTAGACATATGATCTTGATTAATAAACGTTTGCTAATATATTTAATAACTTTAATAAAGTGTTTTTTAATATTAGGCAATTTTCACAGTGTTTTGGATATAGCAATGAATAAAACAAGGAATATTTGCTGTCTCCCTAGAGTTTTTGTTCTATTGGAGAAAGGTAGACTGTGAAAAATAAACATCATAAATAAATACTCTAGTATGTTAATGCTGATGATACTGTAGAAAAAGGGAAACCAAAAAGAAAAAGATTAGGGAAATCAGGAGGCATGGGAGGTGCCTAGGGGACAGAATTAAATCAAGTGGTCAGAGTAGCATCTATGACAGTGATGGCGAACCTTTTGAGCTTGGCGTGTCAGCATTTTGAAAAACCCTAACTTAACTCTGGTGCCGTGTCACATATAGAAATTTTTTGATATTTGCAACCATAGTAAAACAAAGACTTATATTTTTGATATTTATTTTACATATTTAAATGCCATTTAACAAAGAAAAATCAACCAAAAAAAATTAGTTCGCTTGTCACCTCTGACATGCGTGTCATAGGTTAGCCATCACTGATCTAAGAGGAATTGAAAATTGAGCAAAAAATCCATGGTAAGAAAACAGCCATGGAGAAGACAGAAGATATTCTGGTAGAAGAAAGTTCTAGGCAGAGAAAACAGCCAGTACAAAGGCCCTAAGGCAAGTGGATACCTCAAGTTTGTAACAGCAGGGAAGCCGCTGTGTCTGGGGCAGAGTGAATAGGGGGAGAAAACTGAAGATAAGACCAGAGGAATGGGGGTCCAGACCATCCATATAAGGCCTCACAGGCCATTGTAAACTTTGACTTTGAATAAAATAAAATGGAGTCACTGGAGGAATCTGAGAAAAGGAATGACATGATCTAATTTCTGTTTTAAAATATCACACTTGCCACAGTGTTGAAAAGAGACTGGAAGGGGGACAGAATAGAAGCAGAACACTATTTAGGAGATTATTGCAATAATCCAGGCAATAGACAATGATTTGAAAGTGGTAGGCATAGAAGTGGTGAGAAGTGGCTGGACCTCAATGAACTGAATGGATGAAAAAAGCAACTTCTATATTTTAGCTTTATTTTGCTTTCAGTATGGCACTATAGGTCATAATGGAGCTTTCTGAGTGCTTCAAAATGCTATCATAAAATACTTATTTAGCCCCCACCTGTTATAATAACTTCTTAGCATACACTAAAGGATATAAAGTAGGGAACAAATGCCCATCTTAGCCTTAGAAATGTCTGCACTTTAATTCTAAATAACTTACTATCCATTTAGAAGGTAGATGAATATGAGAGAAATTTGACTGTGACCTCGCCAGGGATAATTTAGCTATTCTGACTGGTAGAAAGGAATCAACTTTTTACCTCAGTGCTTCAAAACTGTCTTTGAAGTTATTCATTGTGGAAGGAAAACAAGTTTCTATCAAGCATGAACAAAGTCATTGGTCTGTGCTGTCCAAAAATGTAGTCATTGGGTGCAGGTGCTATATAAATGAAAAATGAATTAAAATTCAATCAAAATGGAATTATTGGTTCTCAGTCACAACAACCACATTTAAGCACCTAATAGCCACATGTGGCCAGTGGCTACTGTATTGGATAAAACAGTTAGAAAACTATTGCACCATCTCATAAAGTTCTATTGAATAGCATTAGCTAGGTATTTGTAAGAAAAAATTATATATTCAATGTTTGCCAGGAGGAGAAGAACCAAGATGGCGGCATAGGTAAACTCGGTGCTCACCACCTTCCACAACCACATCAAAATTAAAGAACAACCATCATTCAGAACTTCCTGAAATCTGGCTAAATGGAAGTCCTACAACTAGAGAAGTAAAGAAGAAAGTACACTGAGACTGGGAGGAGGGGCAGAGGCACAGAATGGGCTGATCTGATACCCATGTATGGTGTTTTTTTTTAATTGGGAAGGATATCTAGGCTGTGGAGACCACTTGTGAGAAGCAAGGAACCTCACACCAGACGCCCCAACCCAGGGTTCCAGTACAGTGAAGAGAAGCCCCCATAACTTCAGGCTGTAAAAACCAGTGGGGATTGTGGCTGAGCATCACAGAGGCTGCTGGAGACCCAGGTATTCCTCTTAAAAGGATGGCACACAGATTTACTCAGACATGCTCCCTCTGAGATCCAGCGCTGGAGCAGCAGCTTGGAAGAATCCATGGACATATGGGGAGGAGCTGAATTGTCTAGCATCAGAGCCACAATTCAGGGGAGGTGGCTTTCTCCCAAATAGGGGTGCTCAGAGCAGTCATTGTTTGTATGCTGAAACCTCCCCTGCCATGGAGCTGACTGGCAGGCACCTTATCTGAGACTCCATAAACGTGGCTCACACTGCTCGTTCCACCCTGGTGATTCCCTGAGACCCTGCCCCACCCAATTTGCAGCCCCACCCAAGCTGTTTGCAGTGACTTTTCTATATGAATGGCCTATCCTGGCTAAGGCTTCAAACATTCCTAAAATCTCTCATACAAGCAGCAGCTGCCACCAGTGTGCCCCACACCACTTAATAAGAGGTCCCAGGCCCGGCACTAGCAACAGCCTGCCTTGCTTCACAGCTTGGCCTCTCCTGGGCTCTTCCAAGTCCAACACACAAGTAGCAGCCATCTGCAGATCACTCTGTAGCTCCTGAAGGATAGCCTCAGGCGGGGCACAGGCAGTGCCTAACTTTGCACCTCAGGGGGTCCCAGAGCCAGTGCACCCAGAGCCAGTGGACAGCTTCAGACCACACCATATTACAGCTCTACACAGCCAAGAGTGATACACTCATGGGGCAGACTCAGTGAGCACCAAAGCCCCACTGAAGCAAGACCTGCTCCATAGGGATGTCTCCTGCACAGCAGCTCTTCCACTATGGTCACAGCTGGTTCTCACAGCCAATTTGCCTGGATGTCAATTCCTCCCAGTGACAACAACAGAAATCAAGGCTCAACTACAACAAGACTGTGCACACAGCACATACAGTGGTGCTCCGAGAGTGCCCAGCTCAGGTGACTGGGGAGGCTAAGCCACTGGGCCTTATAGTGCAACTACTACACAAGGCCACCCTACCAATTCCAGGAGACATAACAGTTCTATATAATACCTACAAACAAACACAGGGAAGCAGCCAAAATGTAGAGACAAAAAAATGTCACAAATGAAAGAACAGAAGAAATCTCCAGAAAAAGAACTAAATGATATAGGAGCAAGCAAAGTATCATATATAAAGTTCAAAACAATGGTTATAAGGATGCTCAAGGACCTTAGTGAGAGCTTCAAGGGACTTAGTAATAATTTCAAGATCTTAGTGAAAATTTCATCAAAGACATGATGTGGCAGCATCAAAGACATGAAAAAGGACCAGTCAGAAATTAAGCATACACTAACTGAAATAAAGAATAATTTACAGGGATTCAACAGTAGAGGATTCTGAGAATCAAATCAGCAATTTGGAATATGAAGAAGCTAAAAACACCCAGTCAGAGGTGGGAAAAAAAAAGAATTAAAAAAATATGAGGATAGTGTAAGGAGCCTCTGGGACAACTTTAAGTGTACCAAAATTCTCATCTTGGGCAGTTCCAGAAGGAGAAGAGAGAGAGCAAGATATTGAAAACCTATTTGAAGAAATAATGACAGCAAACTTATCCTACCTGGTTAAAGAAATAGACTTATAAGTCCAGGAAGCACAAAGAGTCCCAAACAAGATGAACCCAAAGAGGCCCACACCAAGGCACATCATAATTAAAATGCCAAAGGTTAAAGACAAAGAGAGAATCTTAAAAGCAGCAAGAGAAAAACAGTTAGTTACCTACAAGGGAGTGGCCATACAACTGTCATCTGATTTCTCAACAGAAACTAGACAGGTCAGAAGGGATTGGCAGGAAATGTTCAAGGTGCCCTGACCAGTTTGGCTCAGTGGATAGAGCATCAGCCTGAAGACTGAGGGGTCCTGGGTTTGATTCCGGTCAAGGGCATGTACCTTGGTTGTGGGCACATCCCCAGTGGGAGGTGTGCAAGAGGCAGCTGATCGATGTTTCTCTCTCATCGATGTTTCAAACTCTATCCCTCTCCCTTCCTCTCTGTAAAAAATCAATAAAATATTTTTTTAAAAGAAATGTTCAAGGTAATGAATAGCAAGGACCTACAACCAAGATTACTCTACCAGCAAAGCTATCATTCAGAATTGAACGTCAGATAAAGTGCATCACAGAAAAGAAAAAGCTAAAGGAGTTCATCACCACCAAATCAGTATTACATGAAATGGTAAAGAATATTCTTGAAGAAAAGGAGAAGAAGGAGAAGGAGAGGGAGAGGGACAGGGGGAGGGAGAGAGAGAAGGAACAATAAAATGGGGTGGGATCTCAACCAGGTGGAGGGGGCAATGAGGGAAACAAGGGCAAACATCTATAATACTCTCAGCAATAAAGCTTTTAAAAAAAAAAAAAGTTTGCCAGGCATTCCTGATATCCCTCTTTCTAGATTTTATCAGTTTGGATAATAGGAAAGAAAGCATAAACTTTGTATCACTCATGTTTTCTCATGAAATACCAGCCTTGTATTTTTCCCATGTCTTTCATGACATTTTTCTTTTTTTGTCTTGAATTTCTTGGTGCTGTCTCTTTTTTCTTCCACCTAGAATTAGAAATCAATTCTTTTGTTTCAAATGTGAAATCCCCCCCTAATTATAACCTGCTACTTTATATATAAAGAAGAATTTCTAAAAGCACTATTCAGACATTAGCAAAACCAACAATTGGAATTGTCATTCAAATTAATGTCCCTTATGAGCATTATCAGGAAATGCTAAGATATAGCCTTATTTTTAGACTCTTCTCCACATTCATCTACATATGTCTTTTAATCAACCCTATGTGATAGCAGACATCTCTCTGTGCTTCTTACATTTCAGCTTGTTTTCTCATTCTATATACTATTTAGATTGCTTGCTAACTGATGCAGCAAGGGTGGAATTATTCAAGTAATAGAATGATTTATTTTCTTGGGAAACAAAATAAATATTACATATTAAATAAATTATTCTAACATGAGCCTGCTTAGATATTGTAGGTAATTTCTGCTTGCCATCTCTGCTTGGGGCTGGTTTAATCTGAAGTAGGCTAGAATGTTAGTCTTGAGATTTGGAACTTTCCCTGTTCACTTTGATCTACTTCCTCCCCTACTTTCCTGCACTCTGCTCTACACCACTGACCTCAGAGGGATGGCTTCTGCAAACTACATTTCCAAGATCTCCATCAAATTGGTTCTTTGGGGGCCCTGCAAATAGGAGGCACTGGAGACTGGAAGTGAAAATCCAAGGTTAGCCTTTCTCTCTCAGTTTCTGGAGGAATCTCGACCAGTGTCTTCAGTGACTCTGGTTGCAGCTGCCACTCAGCAGAGCTTGCCTCCGAAGTCCCAGCTCCAACTTTGCAGCTCATTCTAGGACTCCAGCTCCTCCCAGGTGGGCACTTCTTCAGATTTCCAGATTCCCCTTGGTAGCCAGCTGTGCTGCCCCTCAGACAGACCCTCCTTCAAGTTTCCAGCTCCCATAAAAGGAACTCAGACCCTGGATTCTGGTAACATCAGCTCATTCTACTGTCCCTCCAGCCCTAGTAATGGCAGCAACACCTTGTACTGGATAACCTCTGGGCTGTCACCCCTCACTCTGTTGTTTTGTCAGCTCTTCTAACAATTTGACTGGCTTCCCATATAAAACTCCTTTCATGAAAAGTGACATTGTAACTGGACAACCTAGGGGCCTAGACTGCCTTGTTACTACTTGAGCCAATTCAGCAGAGACAGGGTTGAATCAGATATGAGCGCTTATTCCAATAGTGCCGGCAGTATGGGAGAGCAGCAGGTCATCCACAAAAATCTGCTTTGCACCCCACCATAAACCAGCTGAAGTAGTGTGGGCTGGGGAGAGGAGGGTCGCAGAGGGTGGGCACCTCCAAGACCAGATTACAGGAAATAGGGGGTGGGATTTTAAAGAGAGGGTGCCCCCGGGACTAGATTGTGTCAGCCCTGCCGTTGTGAATCTTTCCATAATAATAGGCAGTTCTCAGGAAAGGAGGACGGGCTGCATTCTGATGTTAGCTCCCATGTTACAGGGCATACAATTCCCAGCCAGGTGAGTTGTGCTTTCTTTAATCAGAACAGAACATCCTGGTTAATAGAGCATGATTAACATTTCTTATAATTGTAGCTGGTCTTATACATGCAGCTCTATGTCTGCCCCTAACAACATGATTTCCATTTTCCTGTCCGCATAGTGAATGATAAACCCTGAGAACATAGTTGGCTAAAGTAGCAAGTAGGCACAAAAACAAATGTTCTCAGGTCAGAAAAAACTGTTTGAGATCCAAACATTCCAATTCTTTCAGTGTGTGACTAGAGAAGGTACTTTCAGTTTCAATAATCTCATCTGTAAAGTTTAGAAAACAATTCTGATGCCATTGGTTGATCATACATATTGAATGAGATAACTTCAGTGAGGGCACATAGAGAATATCTACATTATTATTTTCTCAGAGGTTGTGTGAGGGGTATATTCTTGCTATTTAAAAAGACTGTGACTAATTCATCATAAAAGAAATTCTACTCAGGCTGTTGTGTAATCATTTTTACATTAAAATATATGTTCTAGGGTTACTGAGTTTTTCTGTCCCTGAAGGGCAATGGAAGAAATCTGTCCACAGTTTTATGAAACACGCCCCCCCTTCCTGTTGTCACCAAGACATCCATTTCTTGTAGCCCCAAAACTAAATGGTGTGAAATGTAGACTATATTATGAGCAAAAAATCTTCCAGCAGTGAGCACAATTTTCAACCACCAGTCCCTGAAGCCTATCTCTTGTCATTGGCAAATACATTTATAACTTCCTTATTCTAAGCAAGAGCTTCCCCATACTTGGAGCAATTCCAAATATTAGAGGACTAGAGGCCCAGTGCACAAAAATTTGTGCACTGGTGGGGGAGGGGGGTGGGGGAGTGTCCCTCAGCCCCACTTGTGCCCTCTCACAGTCTGGGACCCCTCGGGAGATAACCACCTGCTGGCTTAGGCCCGCTCTCCAGGTGCCAGATGGCAGGCCCAATCCCTCAGTACCTGCCCCACCTCCCAGGGTTGCCCACACGGCAGGCCCAATCTGGGGGCTGGGGAGCTGCCCCGGGTCGGGCACTCAGCAAGGCCAATCCGGGGGTTGGGGCACTGCCCTGGGTCGCGCACACAGCCGTCCTGGGTCGGGTCACACATGGGACACCTGGGTGGGCAGGTGGATCGCTGCTGCCCCGCCCGTCTGCCCTGGCTTGGGTCGCACACGGGACACCGGGGGGACGGCGGATCCTGTTGTCCCACCTGGCCACCCCGGGTCAGGTCGTACACGGATGCCCACTGCCCCAGGTCGCAGATAGCAGGCTCAGATGGTGGCGGGCAGGCGGGATGGCGCTGTCCTGCCCTGCCTGCAGTATGCAAATTAGCCTCCATCTTTGTTGGCGGTTAATTTGCATATCACACGGATTAGCCAATGGGAGGCATAGTGAAGGTATGGTTAGTTACCATGTTTGTCTATTATTAGATAGGATTATGTTTCAACTGACTATTTTGTTTTTCAATCACATTTTATTTGTGAACTATAATATATACTGAGGAAAATATACAAGGCAGGAATTTACAGTTTAGTCCTTTCTCATACAGTGAACTTCCTGTTCATTGACCTTCAAGATCAAGGACTAAAATAAAGCCATCAACCTCAAAACCTCATTCAGATCCTGTCATAATCACCACTTCTCTCCTCTAAAGATCATCTGAATTGTATAGTAGTTATTTCCTTCTTTTCAGTATACATAGTTTTACCTCCTAAGAATGGAACCTTAAACAGTCTGATTTATGTGTACCTAATTGTTATGCTAATTGAATGGAATAATCTAGAAGAAGTGTCTAGGTTTATTTTTTCAGCATTATGTTTATGGGAAACATGCATGTAATTCTAATTCATTCATATTCATGTTTCATAGTATTTCATTGCTTGACTTACCATAATTTATTTTTCCATTTTACTTTTCAGTGAGTTTGAGATACTATAAATAATGATGCTCAGCATATTTTTTTGTATATGTTGCTTGCTATATATATGTCCCTACACTTTTAGGTATAGATATAAGAGTAGAATTGCTCAGTCATAGGGCAAGAATATCTTCATTTGGTAGATAATATCAAACTGTATTTCAGAGTACATTAAACAATTTATATTCTTACTAATACCTTACTACAATTCCCATTGCATACATCCTTGACAACACCTGGTATTGTGTGTGTGAGAAATTGTCAGTGTAGTTTGAATTTACATTTTTCTCATTATATGCAAAATTTAACACCTTTTCACAAGTTTAAAAACCATTTTATGTCTCTTTAAAGTTGTTTTGAAATATAAAATTCTTCATGTCTTCTTCCCATTTTTCCCATAATGTTGCTTGGTTTCAATCTTTATCATTTACATTTTTTATTAGGATATTACTCATTATGAACATTTTTTATTTTCCAAAGTATATCAATCTTTTCTCAAAGATTGTCTTTTTTTCTTTTGACTTTGCCTATGTTTCTTTTTTTCGTTTTTTTGCTGTGAAATTGTTCTTCATTGTTTTTTTAAAAAATATATTTTTTTGATTTCAGAGAGGAAGGGAGAGGAAGAGAGAGATAGAAACATCAATGATGAGAGAGAATCATTGATCAGCTGCTTCCTGTACGCCCCACACTAGGGATCGAGCCCACAACCTGGACATGTGCCCTGACTGGGAATCAAACCATGACCTCCTGGTTCATAGGTTGACACTCAACCACTGTGCCATGCTGGCCGGGCATCTTCACTGTTAAGCAATAGAAGTTGTTTCCATTGTAAATTATTTTGGAGAAATTTTGCAAGACTTAGCCCTGTTTGGAGATTCACAATAGAAGTTAATTAAACTTGCCATAAAGTAACCTCACTCTACTCATATCAGCATTGCCACACTTTCTTCAGTTACTATTAAAACCTCTTACGTAAAATTGATTTATATCTTATAGAGCCAGCTTTCCAAATAAAATTTAAAATTTGTATGGGTTTAATCAGAAAAAGAGTTATTTTCAGTCTTTGTCAACTTTGTAACAAAAAGGCTACACATTTGGGTAGTCTTTATTGTTAACAAAACTAAGCCTTTCTCTAGAGGTTGTTTCCTTTTGGTCTATGAACAATAATATTGCAAAACAAATTACTATTAATTTGCTTCCCTCTTTTCCATTAGTATTAACAGGATCCACAATAGCCAGGAGAGCTAGGCCTGAAGAAATGTTCTAGTTGTTCACTTTACATAGACAACTAGCAAGAGGGCAAGTGAGAGTTGAAATCAATTCCAAGCTCTTCTAAACATCATTTACTTCATGGGGCAGAGCTTCATCTGCCTGGAGTAAGGATCATTTTTTCTAATTAATATAAAGGCTCCATCTGCACTCCAAGATGTATGACTATGGGGATGGGCACACGTGGAGATATGTCTATATCTAACCCCAACAAATGCCATATTTCTTTGTGTCTAATGCACCTAAAAAGTCTATGAAGGTTTTATTATTATTTTCATTTTGCTGATAAACTGTTTCAAAGAACATAAATAATCTGCACATAATCCCCAACCTAGTAACCAGAGTCTAAACTGCATTTATCACTTTTCTACTCTAATAGACACTCTTATGCTATATTGCTCCCATGCACTGCACTCCTTCATTTGTTATATTTTTTAAATTCTTTTGTAGCTTCTTTCTTGTGTATCCTCTTTAGAAATCTAGATTATGATCCCACTGTGACAAATGGGAAATGAATGTCTTTCATTCTACTGTGTATTGTTCATATACCTATATGTGTCCTTCAAAGTTAATTCTGTAATTTTATTTTGAAAATTCATTCTGCATATTTTATTGAGTTTATTGAGTTTTCTCTCTAAGTTCCTGTGTTTTCTAAAAGCTTTATAACTATCTGCAACCAATCCTGGAATAGAAAAATGTACCTAATCATCCTCTACAAAGTTTCTAAGCCATAGGATATTACAACAGAAAATGCTGCCATATGTTAGAACTATAAATAACAGAAGTTGTGCACAAAAAATGGTTTTATTTATGAAATAGTGTATATTTCTAATCCACATTATGTAAGAAGCATTGTTTTTTTTAAATATCACTTGAGATAATTATTTACTGTCCTTGTCTCATAAAAGGTAGCAATCCCTTTACTGATTGTCTAAATCATGAAAAGGCAATCATTTTCAAAAAGACTCTAAGTAGAATATATTAAATAAGTGAGCAGTTAACTAACGTGTGGACTAGTCACTAGGTGGCAGACAACTGGATATTTTGGGAATATGAAAACATCAGTAGATGGTTTGCAATAGAAACATGTAAAAAAGCATAATACTGACAAAAGAGGTAAAATAATGGATGGTTCTTTTCAACATGTTTTATTTTCCCAAATATATCATGATCCTGAGTAAGCAAATTAGGGAAGCATGTTGACTGCTCTGTGAAAATGTTAAATCAACTCAATTCATAGCTTTTGAAGGCCCATGAAAAAAAAAATGTTTAAACCATGTTAGGCAAAGCATCAGGTAGGTAATGCAGACATCAAACAGGATTTCTTGGGAGACAATGTATAAGCCAAAAAATGTAGAGAGCACCCATTTCCCTGAATTCTCCCTATCCCACAGTGAAGACCAGGCATAGGTCTGCACATTTCATGTTTTACTAGACAGAAGGAACTTTCCTCCCAATTCTCTAAATATCTATTTATTCATGATGGAGAGGAGGGAAATCCATGTACCTGAGAAACAGAGGAACTCACTGGTCAGGGAAATGGCCTTGTTAGAAATGGTGAGTTCCTATAACCCTAGAAATGATATCAGTCTGTGATTTTCATGTGCTAACTCAGACTACTGACTTCCAAACTATTAAAGGGGGCAAAAAAATTAGCTATGAGAACCCTCCAAATTTATTGCTCCTTATGTATTTAATCAGTGTAGCTTGAGACTTCAGTTCAAGAGAGTTCTATGGATTATAAATAAAACTAGAGGCCCAGTGCACAAATTCGTGTACCAGTGGGGTCCCTCAGCCTGGCCTGCGGGATTGGGCCGAAACCGGCTCTCTGCCATCCCCCAAGGGGTCCCAGATTGCGAGAAGGCACAGGACAGGCCAAGGGACCCCACCGGTGCATGATTGGGGCCTGGGAGGGACATGGGGGGTTGGCCAGCTGGGGAGGGACTGCGGGAGGGCTCCAGGGGGTGTCCGGTCCATCTCACTCAGTCCTGATCAGCCAGACCCCAGCAGCAAGCTAACCAATTGGTTGAAGCATCTGCCCCCTCGTGGCCAGTGATTGTTATAGCAAGTGGTTGAGTGGCCTTAGCATATCATTAGCATATTGCACTTTGATTGGTTGAATGGATGACCGGATGACCAGACACTTAGCATATTAGGCTTTTATTATATAGGATGATGTTTTCATTATTATAGTGTATAATATTTTTTAGTTTGCTTGGTTGGGTTTTGCTTTTTTTTCCTCATCTGTCCAGGAGTTTATCTTCCTTCTAAGAGAAAGTATTTTTCCTCTTTGGGAAATACATTTCATGTGGTTTTGATAAGACTAATTGTGCCCTCAACTTTTTCTTTCTCCAAGCCAATGGTTGCTGCAAGACCAGGTGTGACCCAGCAGTCTTCCCCATTGCTATCATGAAAAAAAAAATCTACTTTCTGAGGGGCTCATTAAACTGTAGATTATGAGTCTAGGCTTTTGACTGCAATTCCATCCTCCCGACAGAGAGAATCACCATAATAAGATATGGTGGCAAGAGTAGAAGGAAAGCCTGGCTGGCGTGGCTCAGTAGTTGAGCATTGACCTATGAACCAGCAGGTCACTGTTCACTTCCCAGTCAGGGCACAGACCAGGGTTGTGGGCTTGATCCCTAGCAGGGGGCATGTAGGAGGCAGCTGATCAATGATTCCCTCTCCTTCTCCCTTCCTATTGCTGAAATCAATAAAAAGATTTTTTAAAAAGTGGAAAGTAAGAGGAGAAAGAACTGATGACACTGTATAAACTTTGTATTCAGCTATGACTGAATCCAAGTCCATGTTCCTTTTAGATAAGTAAATAAACTTCTATATTGGATTAAATTAATTTGAGTTGAATTACTCTTTTTGTACATAAACAAGTCATAACTGGAATAATAATGAACAACTATCTTCTGCTTTCATTTTTTCTAGCAGAATTAATTATTTCAACTCTCATAGACAGTACAGACCTATATTTCCAACTTTTAGATAATTGACATACTTATCATTATACTAATATTATGACTTACGGTTGATATTTTGGAAAACAAAAAAACGTAATGTACTTTCTAAGGGAGAATGATTCACTCTTGGGAAGGCCAAAGAGAACACAATATTTCAACACTTTGGAATATTTTGTAAAAACCTGAGAGAATGCTAATAATGCAATAATACCAGAAATTGCAGCAATAGTATCATCAACCACAAACTGTTCTATAGAAATTTCATGTGTATTTTTTCACTTAAAGAAACAGTGAATAAAGCAAGCATTCACTCTTATGTCACTAAGAAGGAAAAAAGAATACTAATAATGTATTATGTTTACTTTTACAATATAGTCTAGCTGGAAAGTTAAAACAATTTTCTTAGACAATCACATTGCTGCTCTTTACTCCATAAATCTAAAAGCTGTATCATCTGTCTGCATTATTATCTAGCTCTCTATATAGTTTTTTTTTAAATAAAAAGGTAAAAACACCATTATACACGTGGAATATGAAGGAAAATGGAAGTTTCTACTGCCATTTATTTTATTATTTATTTCTGAAGTTCATAAACTTTAAGAGGTTCTAATGACATTGTAGATATTCAAATATTGTAGACTTAAGAGAATTAAGAACTCAGTATTTTAATATTCTCTTCTGATCTATTTTTCAGTGATTCCATTCAGAGTTAATTAGAAAAAGCTTAAAAGTGGTAATGAACAAAAGTTTTATTTTTATTAGAATTATGCTGAAGAGTTAGCATATAGTGCAGACTTCTTAAGTTGCAAAGTCAGGGGCCAGTGAATCTATTCCTTGGTTACTTTTTCAAAGGTATATATTAATTGGATAGTGATCTGCTCTGCAATATGTTACTTTATTTCTGGGTTTAATCATAGTGCAGAGAAAAATTTCAAAAATATGTGTATTTTTGATAAACATTCCCATTTTGATTATAACTTTGATAAACTATTTTGGCACATCAAAATATGAAAGCATTCACACAGCATGTAGTCATTTACAAAAACATTTAGTATCCTGTTAGTAAGCCATGCTTTGAAAATTATGTTACGTTCAAATGTGTTCTAAAGTTTCAAAAGTGCTCATTGAGAAAAACAATTTGACCTTTTAAGATATAAACCAATCAAAACTAAGAACTTTTCAAGGTTGCCATGACTACAGTAGGGATGTACTGGACATCTGTTTGTTCTTTCATGTCCAGCATCCATTTTTCCTTTTTAGGTAACAATACTTCAGTTTCTTTTGGGGAGGACCATATTTTCCTTCTCTCTCAGACAGCATCTTTCATCACTACTAATACCTCCAACATCACAGAGTCCAGCAGAACACTTTTTTAAAAACTATATTTTTTTATTAATTTCAAAGAGAAAGGGAGAGGGAGAAACAGATGGAAACATCAATGATGAGAGAGAGCCATTGACTGGCTGCCTCCAGCGTGCCCCACAAGAGGGATCAAGCCCACAACCCGGGCATGTGTTGTGACTGGGAATCGAACCCTGACCTCCTGGTTCAAAGGTCGATGTTCAACTATTGAGCCACACTGGCCGGGCAAAGGTGGCAATCTTTTGTGTCATCCAGTATATGGGCCGAAGCAATGTCCTTACATATGGAATATGGTTCCTACAGAACCTGAAGAAGGCACTGCACTTGCTTTTTCATGATAGGAGGTCCGTGATGTAATGATTTCTCTTTCACTCGGGAGTTGATGTCCTGGCACGGGATCCATAAAAACTGTTGAGATACTATAGGCCCCTGAATCTTCCTCAGATTTCTATCCCGTCCCCTGGACTGCACATGTCTTACCAAGCTCTCCACTGTGCTTGTAACCTCTTGATTATTATGCCTGATCAACATGATATCATTGATGTAATTAATCAATATGATGTCCTATGGCAGTCTAGATAGTGCTCTTTACACTTTATCATGATAGAGAGCAGTAAGGTTAACATAGCCCTGAAACAAAACTGTTAATGAATTCATTTGTCTGTTCTACAGGAATTCAAACTGCTTCTGATCTTCTTTTTCCATTAAAATGGAAAGAATACACTTTCCAAATCAATGGTCACATACCATGTACCTGAGGCCATATTAATCTGCTCTAACCATGATACCATGTCCAGCACAGTAGCTGCAATCAAGGCTACTACTTATTGAAATATTAATAATCTAAAGTCATTTCTGCAAGGCATAGATGGTGAATTAAACAGAAATATAATGGGGACCCCCCATCCCTGTAGCCTTTAAGGTAGCAATCCTTAAAGGTAGCAATACTTTTCAACATACGCTCCAGATGCATTAGTGCTCTTGATGTACGCTCTTGGCCACAGAGGGAGAGGCAGTTTCAGAAGCTTCCATGTGTTTTCCCACTATGTTAGAACTGATCTCAAAAAATGTGCTAAACTCAAATTATCCAAATATGGAAAAACCTCAAAAAGGAAAGATATCACTATAAATAAATAATTGCATCACAGTATGCTGATTTCCACATTACATACTCTAAGCAGCATGATATATATATATATATATATATATATATATATATATATATATAAATTATATATCTTGTTAAAATAAACATTTATTTCATATATATAGTTTCTTTTGGAGAACCGGAACTGGAGACTAAGCCCATTTTAACACTTGCTATGACACCAAGTTTACACAAAAAAATATTGAGCACTTATTCATATAATTTCAAATCCCACATTTACCCATGTAGGTGTAGGGTCTTATGTATGTTTTTCAAAAAATTCATCTTCAGGCCTAGTTGGTTTGGTTCAGTGTATAGAGCTTCAGCCCTTGGACTGAAGGGTCCCTGGTTCAATTGCGATCAAGGTCAAGTACCTTGGTTGCAGGTTCCCTGGCCCTGGTTGGGGTGCGGGCAGGAGGCAACCAATCGATGTGTCTCTCTCACATCAATGTTTCTCTCTGTCTTTCCCTTCCCTTTCACTCTCTCTAAAAATCAATGGAAAAATATCCTCTGGTGAGGATTAACAACAACAACAACAAAAGTTCATTTTAGGAGTACATACTTATTGTGCACGTGGTTTTTTCTCTTATTTGATAATTCCAGAGCACTTGGAATAAATTAATGAAGCCTAGATCATTCAATGAATTGTTTTTGATGGTATGCATAACTTGATACAGTTTTGGAATGCCTGGTCTATGCTATCCACCCAAACATTCTAATATATATGGCTTAACAATATTGCAAGCCTGATTTCATTTTAATGCTGCATTAGCTGGGTGAGCATGATTTATCGTGACAGAGTGTAAATTCAACTATTGAGTCTTTAACAATAAATAACGAACAGGGTTTGTAATAGGGAACAATAAAACATTATGTTGATAGAGGCACAAGTGAAACGATGACAAAATATAGCAATCTACTATCAGACAACATAATTAAAGTTTAGCTGTGGGGTGCCTGAATTCTATTATTTTAAGGTGGTTTGGTGTGTGAGTATGTCAGCTAGAAACAGTTCTCAACTAGACAGCAATGATTTGGTTTCTTACCATAAAAGAGTAGCTGTATAAATTTTCTTTAAAAACATTAGACTTCCCTAGCCAGTTTGGCTCAGTGGATAGATAGAGTGTCGGCCCTCGGACTGAAGGGTCCCTGGTTTGATTCCAGTCAAGGGCACATGCCCAGGTTGCGGGCTCGATCCCCAGTAGGGAGCGTGCAGGAGGCAGCTGATCAATGATTCTCTCTCATCATTGATGTTTCTATCTCTCTCTCCCTCTCCCTTCCTCTCTGATATCAATAAAAATGTATTTAAAACATTATTTCCTATAAAAATAAAAATAAATGTTTTAAAAATAAATAAAAACATTAGACATATGTATTAAGCTTTAGCACTAAAATCAAGAGTCATTTGGCAAGGAATCCAGTGACCCGAGAATGGAAACACTGATGGACCATTTGAGGGACCTGCCAGGAGACACACCTGGGAAACTGGTTTTTGTTTCACCTAAGCTTGCCCTGGACACACAGTAATGCACTTGGGTTTTTGCATCCCAGTTGTTTTCTAGCCGGTGAATAGGTTGGCATGTAGTCAGAATTTGCAGAATAGTCCATTGTTGCTAGGGGACCTAGAGGACATAAAACTGCTATGAGAAAGACAAGGTTAATTCCTATGGTATCTCCCACACCTATACCTCCCTATCAAGAACTTTGGGAGCTCTGGGGAGTAAATCCTCCTTGGGATCACATACGATGTCCTCTTTTTCATAAGCATCCATCTTTTCTCCATTAAAGAAATGTATATCGCCCTAGCTGGTTTGATAGAGCGTCAGTGGATAGAGCGTCAGCCTGTGGACCAAGGGGCCAGGTTCCATTCTGGCCAAGGGCACATGCCTGGGTTGTGGGCTCAATCCCTAGTAGGGGGCGTGCAGGAGGCAGCCGATCAATGATTCTCTCTCATTGATGTTTCTCCCTCTCTCTTACCCCCTTCCTCTCTGAAATCAATAAAAATATATATTAAAATTTTCTTAAAAAAAGAAAAGAAATGTATATCCTATAAATTTGTGTCATTTTCCCCACACCATTCTGAGAGTTTGGGCACAATATTTAGCCACTACTAATTTTTAGTTTCTTCATCGATAAAATAGAGATAAGGACCTTCTGAGGAAAACACAAGATAATGAATGGGATTCTTTGACCATAGTTCCTGGTACATGACAAGAGTACAATACTTTGACTATTCAGTGTCATTACTTCTTCTGATTGACAACTGTAATAGTATAGATACAGTAATCACCTGGGATCTCAATTTAAGAGGAGCCCCTTTGCCAATGAAGCATTGCCCCAACCCCAGTACCTAGCCATGTAGGCTGTGGAAACTATGGTAACAGTACAGGAGTTATTCTATATACTATTGATTGGACCAGTGTTGGACAACTGGCCTGAGCTGATTTAATCAGATTCTCTCTCTTAGGAATGTGAAGTTGCAATACAATTAGGTTCTGTAAATGTTGGAACTGAGGGACTCACAAATCTTAGAGGAGGAGCCTTCTGCCTTATTTTCAAAAAGCCGTAGAGAAAAATGATGTTCAAGATCATAAGAATTTAACATGCCTGGCTGGCATGGCTCAGTGATTGAGCATCAACCTATGAACCAGGAAGTCACAGTTCAGGGCACATGCCCGAGTTTCAGGCTCAATCCCCAGTGTGGGGTGTGCAGGAGGCAGCCAATCAATAATTCTCTCTCATCATTGATGTTTCTCTCTCTCTCCCTCTTCTTTCTCTCTGAAATCAATAAAATATATACTTTTTAAAAATATAATAATTTAACAGATAGAGAAGCAGAAAGAATGGAATGGAAGAGGGTCACCTACATGTCTATAACTTTTAAAATTCCTAGTTTTGCGTTTCCCTAAAGGGTTCCCTCCCTTTGAATTTTATGACAAACCCCAGTATCCACCCTGTAGAGGCACATTGTTGTTGCTGAAGTGAACTGGAGTTATTTATTCCCCATTATGTGGGCTCAAATTTAACTAAAGCAAAAAGTGAAACAGTTTTCCTAGATCGGATCTTTTACCAGCATTAATATTTTAAATTCCTTCTATTTGATTTTCTCACAATATAAAGGTCTACATGGTCAGTATGTAATTGACTTAAAAATTTTAATAATTACCTACTTAGTTGGTTATATTTTCTATCTAAGAAAATAACAACCTTGAAAACATTTTTTTCTGCAGAGAAAAATTAAGTCAGACCAAATAGTCTTTAACTTGAAATCTAAATAAAACTAAATTAGAATTACTTCAGAAATATGTCAGCACTCATGTTAACAGAAATATGACTTTATATATTTACTAGTGGAAAAAATATACAAGGTTTAAATTAAATTATTATTTGTAACCTACAACATATAAGTTATCTTTCTCTTTAGAAACAAAGAGCTTCTTAGTCATATTAAGTTAAGAGCTGAATTATTTCTTCAAGTTCTAATATATTTTTCTGAATTGTATTTCATATTATAGCCATTATCTTGGTATAGTTACTGGAGTATTTAAATGGTGGTTAACACAAATGAGAAAGAAGGGAACAAAACGCACCAATAATACAGTTAAATAAAGAAATAGGTCTTGGGAAAGATTTCCAAAAATAATTCAGTGAAAGAAATCCTGGGATAGGGTTTCAAAAGAAAATTAAATTCAGTATAGCAAAGAAAATCATGGCTATTTGTGAAAAACACGTGCAAAGGACGACTTCTACTGAGCTAAACATCGTGCTCACATGCAGCAAGAATACAGGATCTTGCCTGTCATGCCAGGTTAGTATTCAAAGTGAAAACGCTATGGAGCCCAGTTGGAGATTAAATAATTCTCCGTTAAATAATCATAGATCTTGTTCAAGAGACTCAGATCTGAAAAATAATGACAACCACTGAGACCACTGAAGCTCTATTCTAGAAAATAACAGCAGATCTCTAAGGAAATTGTATATCCTATACAGGAAAGAATTTATGACGATAATTCATATTGCATTATTTCTACTATCAGGTGGTAATTCAGGCTGTACAACACTGTATTTTTAGAAGTATTGAAGTTTGCTTTTATTGAAAACAAAAGCCAAAACCACATTATTTGTTTGCTATTCTATGTAAGCTGTTCTGAAATGTTTAATTATTTCTCTTTCCTTTACAAACAGTGCAGTGAGCAAGAGTATTTTGTCATTAATTTAAAACATTATCAGTTGTATTAATTTTCCATTGCTCTAGTTTTCAAGTTTCTAATCTCTTTTTTCCAGTTTTACTGAGATATAATTGATATATAACATTGTAAAAGTTTGTGTACCACATAATGCCATATATATATATTGCAAAATTATTACCACAGTAACATTATTTTTTATAATGTTTTTTCTTTATTAAGGTATTACATATGTGTCCTTATTGCCCCATTGCCCCCCACCCCCCTACCACAGTAACTTTAGTTAACGTTCATTACCTTACATAGTTACTCTTTTTTCCTTGTGATGATAACTTTTAAGATTACTCTTTAGCAACTTGAAAATATACAATACAGTATTCTTAATTATAGTCACCATGTTGTCCATAACATCCCCAGTACTTAGTATCTTGTAACTGGAAGTTTGTACCTTTTGACCCTCTTCACGCAATTACCCCACCCTCCACTCTGCCTGGCAACCACCAATCCTTTCTCTGTTTCTGTGACTTTGTTTTTCTAAGATTCTACAAATAAGTGATATAATACAATATCCGTCTTTCTCTGTCTGATGAATTTCACTTAGAATAATGCCCTCAACGTCCATCCATGTTGTCACAAATGATGTGATTTCCTTCTTTTTTATGGATATATATGTATCTCCCATATTTTATTTGTTCATTCATCTGATTCATATGTCAGTGGATATTTAGGTGGTTTCCATGTCTTGTTTATATAAATAATGTTGTAATAAACAACTTAGTGGCAACCCCCTCCCCCAGAAAAAAGAATAGGGAACTCATGAACATGGACGACAGTATGATGATTGTGGGGTTGGGGGGAGCACATAGAGGGGATCAATAGTGATGGAAAAAATAAAATTAAATAATTTTTTAAAAATAAAACCCGCTGAAAATTTCAAAAAAAGGACAAAGGAACTGAATAGACATTTTCCCAAAGAAGATATTTAAATAGCCAAAAAATACATGAGAAGGTAAGTGCTCAACATCACTGATCATCAGGGAAATGTAAATCAAAACGACAGTGAGATATTGTCTCACATTTGTTGGAATGGCTATTTGCAAAAATATGAAAGATAGCAAATGCTGGCGAAGGATGTGGAAAAAAGTGAACCCTTGTACATTGTTAGTGGGATTGTAAATTGGTGCAGACACGATGAAAAACAGTGCAGCGATTCCCCAGTAAAACTAAAAATAGAACTACCATATGATCGAACAATACCACTTCTGGGTATATATCCTTAACTCTTCTTTAATATATTGCTGGTCTCCATCCTAGATTTAATATTGGCAACTTTTTATACATGTGTTCCTGCTGCTGAAAGTCTCTTGATATTTCTAATATACTAGAGTTCAGGGAATCAGAAAAGCAAACTGCTGTTATTAGAATGTTGGATAGGATAGCAGTAAATGGACCCTCTTTCAGCATCCAAGAGGTCTTCTAGAGTTAAAGTGCATGAACACAAGTAAAAGGGCTGTATTCTGACTTTTTAAAAAATATATTTTTTATTGATTTCAGAGAAGAATGGAGAGGAAGAGAGAGATAGAAACACCAATGATGACAGAGAATCATTGATTGGCTGCTCCTGCATGTCCCCTACTGGGGACCAAGCGTGCTACCTAGGCATGGGCTTTTGACTGGAATTGAACCAGGGACCCTTCAGTCCGCAGGTCGATGCTCTATCTACTGAGTCAAACTGGCTAAGACTGTATTCTGACTTTTTAAAGAAAAATTTTAAATTCATTTTCCCTTTTGTTGCTGGATAAGGAAAATCACTAGAGAAATGATGTACTTGTGTACAGAATAATGTACCAAAATGTAGAGAAGAAAGTCACATAAAACATTTGAACTAAGAAAAATGTATCACTGGGGATTGGAAAGAGTGCACAGTTCTTATCTGTGAACTTTTTTTAAATCTTTATCTTTATTGCTGAAAGTATTACAGATGTCCCCTTTGTCTTTTTTTCCTATTGACCCCCTCCATCCCACACCCACCCCTCCCAGGCCTTCACCATATCTGTGCACTTCTTAAAGATTATCTTCCACCATTGTAATGTATGCAATGAAGATAAGCTCATTACGATTTTAGGACAATTATTGCTTCTATATCCCTTCAAAAAAGGGAGCATACTATCCCTTTGTGACTTAGCTTTTATCAAGGCCATGTTTGCTTGTCTTCACCTATTGGGCAGAGAATTTCTCTCAAGAACAGAAGGCTGTGCTAAAATTAAGTCAGTTTGTGTCCATCAAAGTTAATTCTACCAAATCTAAGAGATCAATACAAGTACTAGTATTGGAAAATGCACCTAACTCCAGGCCCCTGGAACCTCATCCAGTTTCACAAGTTTGAGATAGATGTGCAACATTTTCTCTTTTTTTGTTTTGTTTTGTTACTCCTCACTCAAGGATATTTTTCCATTGATTTTTAGGAAGAGTGGAAGAGAGAGGGAAAAACAGAGAGAAACATTGATGTGAGAGAAAACATGTCAATTGGTTGCCTCCTGCACAAGCCTGACCAAACACTGGGCTGGGGAGGAGCCCGCAACCAAGATACATGCCCTTGACTGGAATCGAACCTGGGACCCTTTGGTCTGCAGGCCTATGTTCTATCCACTTAGCCAAACTGGCCAGGGCCATGTGTATCATTTTCTGTACTTAGTCTCCCCTGTAATCTCATTGCTTGTCAGGCACTACTACTTTAGTCTCTTTCATTCATCACTTCTGATTAGCTCCACCCTTGGTGAGAATTCAGCTATATCTCCCCTGTTTTAAATGGGTACAAGATTATTCAGTAAGTTTTCATTATAAAACTAGTGGCCCAATGCACTAAATCCATGCACATTAAAAGGGGATTAATTAGAGGACATATTTTAATATTGCTATTTGCCCTTTCTCTATAATAGAAGTGTCAGAGATGAAAAATATTAGTAAAATGTATATGAAAATCTTCCTCCTGTCAGAGTCTGAGGCATGCCACGGAACCCAGAATGCACCCTGCCCGCCCGCATGCACCTCGAAATTGCATGAGACCCAGACACAGCCGACCCCACCCCCATTGAGTGAGATCCAGATCTAGCTGGCCCACCCTGTCAAGCCCCGCTGGATGGGAGAGCACAGCCTCAGGTCCCCTGGCCTGGCACCGAGCAGGGGGTGCAGCCTCAGGTCCCCAGTCAAGCCCCACTGGGTGGGGGGTGCAGCCTCAGGGCCCCAGTCAAGCCCCACTGGGTGTGGGGCACAGCCTCAGGGCCCCCAGTGTGGCACCAGGGGGGGGGCGCAGCCTGAGATCCCCCATCAAGCCCCACCAGGCAGGGGGCACATCCTCAGGTCCCTGCTGATCACTTGTTATGGCTCGTTATGGGAACCCTGCCTCTGCTGTGGGCGCAGCCATCTTGTGACAGTGTGGAGTGAGGGTCAATTTGCATATCACCTCTTTATTATATAGGATGTGCCTGCAGGAACCTGGTTCTTTAGAACCTCTTTTCTAACACCCCAGGGCAAATGTCTTATTGTAGTAGTGACTCTGATCAGAATAGTTGTGGGCATCAGTTTCGCTATTTTGATAGATGTACAAGGATAAATTTAACCCACACACTCCAGCTTCAGTGAAGATCTTTCCATAAAGAAGGATATGCTACAATGTTTCCAAAATCCCCAAATCTCGAAATGTAACACAATAAAATACAGCATATAAAGTACAGTATATAAAATTATAAATATACATTTATATTTATGTGTGTATATATATGTCTATATATGTATCATGTAGCTTTAAGAGAAAAAAATCAATAACTTTCACTTTCATGAAGACATTCACAAAGGCTTCTTTAATTTAGTAGCATCTATACAGCTAAATTTTTCATCTAGGGCCAAACATTCTCCTTATCAGTTATACCATCTTTTACATATCAGTTGTATCCTATGAAAGAATATTGTGTGATGAACACAAGTCTTACAATAATTTCCTTTCAAGAGTGGGACAGTAAGAGTGAATAGTGCAGTCTTGCTCATTTCAATGATCGTTATATACTTATGTGCAATGAGGTTTTTCACATTATGTACATATCCCAGACGAGACACTCCCAAATATAACTCTAATAGAAACAGGTCCATCCTTACAGTCAAGCAACCCTAGACACTTTGACCCAATATGTATCTCTACTCTAAATCTTCTTAAAGGAAGCTGTGCAGGAGTTTCCCATAATGCTTCACAAATAAACATCCTACAAATATTGGTGAAACACCTTCCCTGTTCCTACTCATCCAAGCTGCTAAGACAAACAAAAAACAACCTCCTCACCTTAGGATCTACTCTTCAAACACGCTCCATGGAATTTGTTCACGATCAGCCTGCTTCTCTGCTTCTTATTTCTTCCTCCATTTTCATTATCTCACAAAAGCATGTAAAGACTTTCTACCTCTGCTCACCAGGCATGTAATATCATGGTGGAAGGAATATTTATGGAGGGCAGTCAAGTTAGGTCCCTGCAGTAACACCTACAAGTTCTCTTATAATTAATACTAATGTGTGAAAGCTTGGTGAATAGCATTCTCCACTTTGTTACACCAGTTAGAGACAAAGATTTGTGTTAAGTGATTTTTCTTGTGTTTCTCAAGTTATCTCACATATAAGGCATTCTTAAATGAATTCATTCACAGGCTATTTACAACACTGAAGAAGATATGATAAGGTGAAAGATGTGGTGTGGTCTGCATTCTTCACAAGCATATTACTAAAGTGAAGAAACAATGCTGCCCAGCCGGTGTGGCTCAGTGGTTGAGCATCGACCTATGAACCTGGAGGTCACGGTTCGATTCCCAGTCAGGGAACATGCACGGATTGCGGGTTCCATCCCCAGTATGAGGTGTGTAGGAGGCAGCTGATCAAGGATTCTCTCTCATCATTGATGTTTCTCTCTCTCTCCCTCTCCTGTCTTCTCTGAAATCAATAAAAATATACTTAAATATACTTTTAAAAAAAGGAAACAAACAATGCTAACTAAAAGGATAAGTGACACTGGCGGTTCAGAGTATAAACATGACATAAAATCATGTGCACTTAGAACATTTTCTACTTGGCTAGCACCTTAATGCCCTAACAACTTATGCAAATTATTATTATGCATTGAATTTCATTTCGAAATGTAGAATGGAGGAACAGTCAACTATGTATGGCAATTAAAGATACAAGGTCATGCTTTAGGAAGATCAGACCCTGAACACCAGTATCTTCATAGTTGATGTTATTGTGAGAATATAAAAAGCTGAGGGTACAAAAAAACTTGTTGCCTTTGTAAGAATATGAAGAAGAGTATGTTTGAATCTCTGCTGGAAGGGTTCAGTAAAATTGTACTACTGCTGTCAAATACAAGATATCAGAGACTCATAACATATCACTATGTGCAGTTATTCAAAATTTCACCAATTAATGAAAATCTGGGAAATAGCAACATTCTGTAGCTTTGTGGAAAGGGTGAATGCTTAGTTGTTTTTGTGTTGTTATATGAGAAAAGTTTCCAGGTAAATCTCCTAACATGGCAATGCATATAACAAATAAATTGCAAGTGGTCACAGGGTGCCTTTAAATTCTTATAGCCTTTAAAGCTAGCTAACTCTCTAAGCCCCCAGCTGATAACAGCATACCTTTCATGTCCACTAGTGACAAAATAAAACTCAGAACTTGTGGCTATCTGTGTTGACTGATACATTGTTGAAAGAGTTGTGTTCCAGTACAATGTACTTCAAAAGTACACTTTATTCCTGTTGTAAGTCTGCGATATCAGTTCTTGTTTTATGATGTCTGCTTCTAGTTCTATGAAAACTTCTTGGATAAATCGCCACTGTGTATGACTGGTGTCCTTTTTCTTGAATTAAAAGCCTCCAAATGTATTTTGGGTTATTTTATATCATTTTGAACTTTATAATGCAGGCTATGAATAATTCACTTGAGTTGAATAAAAAGCATCTAAAGGTGAATAAGTGAACCACTAGAATGATGCAGTTTAAATATGGTCCCAGGGCACTTTAAATTCCTAAGCTGTCTTGTAGGTCAAAAATAAAGTTTAAAATGGTACGCTAAGGTTTGAAAGGCTGTCATCCAGATCTCAAATATAATCACAAAGTGGTTAAACAGGGAGCAACCACTCCCAGAGAAAATGTACAAAATTAAAGCAAAAAGACTTCCCTTAAACCAAATAAAAAAGACTGCTGTCCTAGGTTCTATACAGTCACAAATATTACAAAAAAAATTTTACTAGTAGAGAGTTCACTTGTAATTTTGTTACTATAAAAAAAAATATTTCCTTAAAGTTTTTATTTATTTAGTGGAGAAAAAGAGATGAGAGAGAGAGAGAGCGAGCGAGAGAGAGAAGCATCCACCCACTTTTGCATTCATTGGTTGACCGAGGATCAAACCCCAAACCTTGGCATAATAAGGACAACATTCTAACCAACTGAGCTACCTGGCCTGGGCCTACAAATCTTATCAATGTAATTATGTTTTAAAATATAAATCTAGCTGAAACCGGTTTGGCTCAGTGGATAGAGCGTCGGCTTGCGGACTGAAAGGTCCCAGGTTCGATTCCGGTCAAGGGCATGTACCTGGGTTGCGGGCACATCCCCAGTAGGAGATGTGCAGGAGGCAGCTGATCGATGTTTCTAACTCTCTATCTCTCTCCCTTCCTCTCTGTAAAAAATCAATAAAATATGTTTAAAAAATATATATAAATCTAAAATTTTAGTTTTTTTAAATAACTTTTAGTTTCATTAGATATGAAGGGTGTCAATTGTCTTTAATTTTAGTAGATAACATTGAATATATTAGGAGAAATATTTAAATCACAAGGAAATAATTTTAATTATTTTTACTTTTACATTTCATATCATTCATGTTTTTAGTAAAAATTTTCAAATTGTTTACATTTTGAGTGCAATTGCATTTTTTCTTTGTTTGTAGCAATACAACATCTGGCCTTTTGTGACCAGGTCATTCACTTACAATAATGTGTCCAAGTTTTATTTATCTTGTGAAATATATAAGAATTTCATTCCTTCTTATCTAAAAGAAATTTTGTCAGGATGAGGAGAAAAAAGGAACCCTTATATGCTGTTGGTGGGAATGTCAATTGGTGCAGCTGCTGTGAAAAACAGTATGGAGGATCCTCAAAAAATTAAATATGGAACTGCCTTATGCACCATCAATCTCACTCCTTGCAATATATCTGAAGCAACCAAAATCAAAATAGCCAAGAGATGTTTTAAATAGAGTTGCCAAGAAAGGCAACTAATGAACGACAAGTGTCACAAAAAATGAACTCTCTGAAAGAGGTAAGGGAAATGAGTCATGTGGATATCTGGGCAGAGGGCAGCCTGAGAGAAATAAGAGATAGAGGACATGAAGTACAATGACATTGAGTTGAGGATGGCTCTGATGGTGGATGTCACTGTGGCTGGAATGGATAGTGTTTATGAGACAATAGTAGGAGATGAAGTGAGAGAGGTACCAGGGAACCATAGACACAGACAATGGTGTGGTAGACCTGGGGGGTGGGGTGGATGAGCTAAAAGGGGGGGAGGGGTTATATGTAATACTTTGAACAATAAAGATAAATTAAAAAGGAAAAATAATGTAAACACATTCTATACATATAGATTGATGTATACGTAAATATACAAATTTTGTTCCTTTTAAAAAAAGTCATAAACACATAGAGAATGAATAAATCTAGATGGAAATATTACCAAAAATAATTTTAGACGATAAAATTATATGTAATGTTTCCTTTATTTTCAGAACATTTTCCAGATTAAAAATACATCTCCTTTTTATTATGGTAAAAAATCCATCAGCATAAATAAAATAAACTGGTTAGGATGGGTAATTTCCCGAGGATATGCCAAAAAACATTATATCCTTGTTTTTCCATGTACATTTATCAGACTCCAACTGTCACTAAGACATGATATATATTATATGTTTTTAATCCTAATATAGGCATTTATTATCATTATCAAGTATTATGCACTATACATATGGGGACATCATTGACCTAAATGTGGTTATGCCATGCATGACTATTTAAAAACTAGAAACAATAAGACTTGACTTAGGATAGTGAACACACAATACAATATACAGATGATGTATAATAGAATTGTACACTTGAAATCTATATAATTTTATTAACCAATAAAATTATGCAAACCAAATAAGTTCAATAAAATTAAAAAAAAAGCTAGAAACAATGAAAATTTCCATCACCTGATAGATGGGTAAACAAAATGTGATGTACTTAAACAATGGAAAGAAATGGAGTTCTGTAGGTGAAAGGGTACAAATTATTAGTTAGAAGTAGTGTAAGCTCTGAGGATCTAATGTGCAGAATAACAGGTAATACTCTATTCTTTTCTTTAAAATACATTTTTATTGATTTCAGAGAGGAAGGGAGAAGGAGAGAGTGCTAGAAACATCAATGGTGAGAGAGAATCATTGATAGGCTGTCTCTTGCATGCCCTCTACTGAGGATCCAGCCTGCAACCTGGGCATGTGCCCTTGACCAGAATCGAACCCGGGACGCTTCAGTCCACAGGCCAATGCTCTATCCACTGAGCCAAACCAGCTAAGGCAATACTGTACTCTACTCTTAAAAGTAACTGTTAACTATCTGCAGTGATGGATATAATTATTTTGATCTTTATAATCAGTCTACAATGTTAATTACACCAAATAAACATGTGAAACACCTTCAATATATGCTATTATATATGTCAATTATTCCTCAATAAAACTAAAATCTTAAAAAATTAAAAATGAAATCCTTCCATCTCTCCCTATACCTTGCTATATTTATCTCTATAGCAACTATCACAATCTGACATTTTATCTACTATATATTTTATATTTTTATTTTCTCTTTCCAAACCTCTGCAGCCTGCCGCAAGAAGATAAGCTCCATGAGAGCAGATGTTCTTTATGTTGTTTATTTCCATGTCTTCAGCATCAAGCACATAGCCTGGCAGTACCTTGATACATCTATTTAATCTAATAATAGACAAAAAGGGTAATTGACCGTACCTTTGCTATGCTTCCCATTGGCTAATCAGCACGATATGCAAATTAACCGCCAACAAAGATGGCGGCTAATTTTCATATGTAGGCGCCAAGCAATGGATTGAAACCCACTGGCCCCAGGCAGGTGCAGCGAGCGAAGGCTGGCATGGCAAGCAAAGAGCGAAGCCCGCGAAGAGCTAAGCCCTTTGCCCACTGTGCTGGATCTGCCCCAGGGGCCTGAGCGGACGGCGCAGAGCTAAGACCCTTGCCCACTGCGTTGGCCCCACCACTGGTGCAGAGCTAAGTGCTGAGCTTATTGCGCCGGCCCCTCCTGGGCAAAGAGGGAAGGCCTGGATTCCTGGCACTGGAGGAAAACTGGTGCCAGCAGCCAGTGGAAGGGGTCCCCGAGGGGCCCCAGACCGCGAGAGGGCACAGGCCGGGCTGAGGGACCCCCCCGAGTGCACGAGTTTTTGTGCACTGGGCCTCTAGTCCTATCTAATAAAAGAGAAACATGGTAATTGGCGTACGACCGCTACCCTTCCCATGGGCTAATCAGGGTGATATGCAAATTAACTGCCAGCCAAGATGGCGGCCGGCAGCCAGGCAGCTGGAAGTGAACATGAGGCTTGCTTGCTTCAGTGACGGAGGACTCCAATGTTCCCCGTCTGCCGCTGCTGGCCTCTGAGCTGCAACTCTAAGCAACTATGTTACAAATATAGAAGCTAAACAAAACCCCAGAAACCTGCTTTCAGCCCGCCGGGATCTCAGAGCTGGAGTTGATACAGAGTTTCGATTATAGAACACAAACAAACCAGATACCTGCTTTCAGCAGCAGAGGCCTCAGTGCTGGAGCCTCAGAACTAAAGCTGGCCCAGAATAAAAAAACAAAAAAAAGAAAAAAAGGAGCAGTTGGGAGCTTCAGTCACCCACCAGCCTGAAAACAGCCCTCAGCCCCTCACCCAGACTGGCCAGGCACCCCAGTGGGGACCCCCACCCTGAAGGGTGTGTGACCAGCTGCAAACAGCCATCATCCCCTCACCCAGGCTGGCCAGGCACCCCAGTGGGGACCCCCACCCTGATCCAGGACACCCTTCAGGGCAAACCAGCTGGCCCCCACCCGTGCACCAGGCCTCTATGCTATATAGTAAAAGGGTAATATGCCTCCCAGCACCGGGATCAGTGGAGCCGCGAGGCCTCCCGGCACAGGGATCAGCGTGACAGGGGGCAGCGCCCAAACCCCCTGATTGCCCTGCGGCTCTGTGTATGACAGGGTGTGGTGCCCCAACCCCCCCCCTCACGGGCCCTGCTCTGTGTGTGACGGGGTAGAGCCATAACCTCCCCATTGGCCCTGCCCTGAGTGTGACAGTGGCAGCGCCCCAACCCCCTGATTGGCCCTGCTCTGTGAGTGACAGGGGGGAGCTCCTCAACCCCCTGATGGGCCCTGCTCTGTGCACGACAGGGTACGGAGCTCCAACCCCCCTGATGGGCCCTGCTCTGTGCATGACAGGGGACAGTGCCCCAAACCCCTGATTGGCCCTGCTCTGTGTGTGGGAAACTGTTTATTGCCTTCACTATCTGATAAGCATAGACAGAGAACCCCCCGAAGGCTGGGTGCCTTTGAAGCCCTCCCAAAGGTCAGAGCTAGGCGCCACCTCTGTTTGTCCAGACAGTGGTAGCTGAAACTACTCCCCCATTTATTATTATGTAAATCCTTGCTGATGGGCTAGTCTGCCTGTTGCAGGGGGTCACCTGCCTAGGGCTATGCTATGGGTGCATCCCAGATCAATAAAAGCTTGGTGAGGCCTGAGCACAGAGGAGGAAGTCCTTCGGGACGTGTCGCCTGGTCCCCCGATATTGCAAAATTATCTCGTGTCTTTTTCTCTCATTTGTTGTGCGGCTCCTCTTTCAGATACTGAACCCTACTCCACGCGAGTCGTGGAAGGAAACACTCGACACTGTGCATGACAGGGGGTGGCGCCGCAACCTCCCCATCGACCCTGCCTTGAGTGTGACAGGGGGCGGTGCCCCAACCCCCCAATTGGCCCTACCCTGAGAGTGACTGAGGGTGGCATCACAACCTCCCAATCCGCCCTGCTCTGTACATGACAGGGGGTGGCGCCCCAACTCCCCAATTGGCCCTGCTCTGAGCCCGACCAGGGGCTGCACCTAGGGATTGGGCCTGCCCTCTGCCACCTGGGAGCAGGCCTAAGCAAGCAGGGCGTTATCTCCCGAGGGGTCCCAGACTGCAAGAGGGCACAGGCCGGGCTGAGGGACCCCCCCCCTTCCCCCTCCAAGTGCACAAATTTTTGTGTACCGAGCCTCTAGTATATATATAAAAGCCTAAGTGACCATTAAGACTGGTCGCTATGACACAAACTGACCACCAGGGGGCAGACTCTCAATGCAGGAGCTGCCCCTTGTGGTCAGTGTGCTCCCATAGCCAACCTCTCATGGCTGACCAACCTTCCTGTGGTTCCTCCCCCTGGCTGACTGGCCCTGATTGGCCTGATAGCTGGCCAGGCCAAGGGACCCCATCTGTGCACAAATTCGTCCACCGGGCCTCTAGTTTTTAAATAAATGAATAAACAGGTACCATTGTGTATATCTGGAGAGAAATGGGCAGGACATAATGATTGGATACAATTTTTTCTATAAATTGATTGTTTTATTACATTAAAAAATAAAGTGAACACAGAAAATTATAATTAGTGGTTAACTTTGTATAGTAGGAACATGGGCTTTTTGTATTTTCCTATACATTTAAAGTTTATCAAAATGAAAAAATGACTCAAAATGAAATAAAAATCATATAGGTACCAAGAACAGTTGTTATAGGCACTTCATACTGATACCAGAGAGGTGTTCTGGGACAGGACAGTCCCCTGAGTCAGTGAAAGCAGGCTGTCCTCAACCTTGATCCTTGTCTTCTCATTTAAATGAATTTATATGAGAGACATTGACTGCGTTATGAAAAGCCAATTTATTAAAGCAATTAAAGCATGCACCTTTATTGAAAAAAAGAAAACTATACATCTGGCTCATGAAGCTAATCAGACGGGCTCTCAGCTAATCTGAAGAGCAAGTTGGGTGGGGGACTGAGGCATTATGTACCCTCCTGTCTATAGGCTTCAAAATTCCTTTGCTGACTATTTTGGTACAGATTAATTCCCAAGGTCCCTGTTAATTTGTTGTGGCCTTCCCAGAATTCACGGAAAGCACCTGGCAACTTTATCTTGCCAAGCTTGAGACTGCTGGCTGCTCTGCTTAGGGAATAAAACGGCCCATTTTTTATTTCTCCTTTCCCCTTTCCCCTCCCTTTCTGCATTCTTTCATTAGGGAGATTTGCTCTGTGTCCTTGGCTGGGGAAGATAATGGTTTGTTAGTTACAAGTTGGCTGCAAGGCTGCAAATTTCCCACACTGTTTGGTCTTATTTTAACTTTTTGTCTCAGTTTCCCTATTCCTCCTGCCCTGGAATCCTGTAACATTCTGCACCTGCAAGATAAACAACCTTACGGTTTGGAGCTCAGCCCTGTTCAGTCCTACACTTATGTCTGTACTTTCTTCATCTACCCCTTACCCGGTCTGCCTAGCCCTGTTTCTAACTCCTCTCATATTCACACACTTGAGATTCTTTTTTAAAAAATATATATATTTTATTGATTTTTTTTTTTTTTTTACAGAGAGGAACGGAGAGGGATAGAGAATTAGAAACATCGATGAGAGAGAAACTGATTCAGCTGCCTCCTGCACACTCCCCACTGGGTATGTGCCCGCAACCAAGGTACATGCCCTTGACCGGAATCGAACCCCGGACCCTTGAGTCCGTAGGCCGACGCTCTATCCACTGAGCCAAACCAGTTAGGGCACACACTTGAGATTTTTAATCTATATTGCAAGATTTCCATATATGAGAACCTAGTATTCAATAAAAAGACAGTATAATAAATCTGTTTGATGAAATTTCATACAACCATTAAGAAGCATATGTTACCATTAAGAATATTTAATAACATGGTAAAATGTTCTAGATAAAACATTAAGTGAAGACAGCAAGATTATAAGTGTGGTACATGTTAGTGGGTGTATGTATATATGTATAATACACAAATAGTAAAGAAAAATGTACAGCATTTTAATATGACTTCTCACTAAGAAGTGAGCTTATGAGAGATAATTTTTATGCTTTTTTGTGCTTCCAAATGAAAGGAGTTTTTAGGGGTAAAATAGGAGTTTTTAGGGATGAAATAGGCAGGTTTAGGAAATTTTAGAAATTAAGGGGTCCATGGAAAAAACACGGGACCACAGAGCTGCAAAGGGTACATTTCCATAAGACAAGGGAGCTGGGAGTGGCAGAAGTTACATTTCCATAAGACAAGGGAGCTGGGAACTGCAGAAGGCACATTTCCATAAGACAAAGGAGCTGGGAGTAGCAAAAGGTACACATTTATAGAATAAAGGGAAGGAAGCCCCTTATTCAAACAGGGAGGAAGAAAGCCCAGAGGGAATAAGAGAACAATAAGGGAGATGAAGGAGGGAACCTTATGTACTTCACATGAGACTTGAGCTCAAGAGTTCCTATAGTGATCAAATCAAAGGGGATGGTGACCAATCAGAGGGGATATTGAGGCACAAAAACCTGAAGCCTTTATAAACTATGGAAAAGGGACTCAGTGGGACTCTTTCCTCCTCCCCACGTGGGAGTCTGCGCTTGTTTCTCAATAAATTTCCACCTTTGCTCTACCATCTTCCATCTGTGGTTTCATTCTTTGACTCCACTGGACAAAGAACCCAGGAACTCATTCTGCCCAGGGGAACACCACACGTTCCAGCCCAATTTTACCATTTCACAAACTTCTGATAGAAATTTTTATAATAAGAAAAAAAGATAAAACCTCTTAGAAATAAAGTTCACTCTGCTGTATGTAAATTTCATCTCTTAATAGAGCCATCTGATATTTAGGAACATTTCTATTTTTGTTCCAGTGGTTAGCTTTATAATCATATTTTATATAATTACCTTTAGTCCTTTATTTCTTTATAAAAGTCTAGTATTTCTATTATGCACAAGAATATTATCCTCTTGTGTCTTTTTCCTCCATTTCCTCCTTCTCTATTACAACACCCGGTTTTAGGTATTTTAAGTGGCTCAACTTTTTTGAAAAGTCATTGAATAGTATAATATTTTTGAGCATCAAAATATAGATAGAATGATAGTCATTGTGTAATCACTGTCTATGGTAATTATCTGGCTCTATGCCAGTGCTGCAAAGCTCAGTGGTGCAAAAGTTTCTCATGCTTCTCATATTGGTGACTGAAAGTCAAGCCTCTAGAAGTCCAGACAAACCTTCATTATTACTATTATTTTATTATTATTATTATTATTATTATTATTATTATTATTATTATTACTAGAGGCCCAGTGCATGAAATTTGTGCACGAGGGGGTGGGGGGGTTTTCCCTTAGCCCAGCCTGCACCCTCTCCAACCTAGGACCCCTTAGATTGTTGGGCGGCCTGGGTAGGGGCCTGTGCATCGGGCCTCTAATAATAATGGGAGCAGGCTGGCCATGACCCCATTGGTGTGGGAGTCCCCACTGGGGATGGTGGTGCCTGCCTGGGCGAGGAGCTGGTGCAGTTTGCAGGCCAGCCATGCCCCCATGGGGTGAGGGTCCTTGCTGGGGTGTGTGGCCAGCCTGGGTTAGGGGCTGATGGCTGTTTTCTGGCTGGCCATGCCTCCCACTGGGGAGCCTCACACCATGGGGGTGTGGCCAGCCTCAGTATGGGGCTGAGGGCCGTTTTCAGGCTGACCATGCCCCACAGCGGGGACCCTCACCCCGATGGTGGCATGGCCAGCCTGGGTGAGGGGCTGAGGGCCATTTGTAGGCCCCTCCTTCAGCAGCTGGACAGAGTGGGCGAGAAGCTTGAGTTGCCCTCAGCAACCCAAGCCTCCCTTGCACTCAGGCCAGCTCTGTGGGAGCTGCCCACAAGCCCCTCTTTCAGCGGACAGCCCAAGGGGGGTGGATAGCTTGGCTTCCTCCATCTCTGGGGGTAACCCAAGCCTCCTCCCTGCTCCAGCTGGCTCCATGGCTGCCACCATCTTTGTCCTGCTAATTTGCATAATCACTCCTGATTGGCTGGTGGGTGTTGCGAAGTGATGGTTAATTTACATATTTCTCTTTTACTAGTGTAGATTATTGTTATTATTATTAGAGTTGTGCAAGAGTAGGTCTTCCTTCCCCTGGCTGCCAGCACCAGCTTCCCTTGGGCACCCGAGACCTGGGCTTCCCTCCAGCCACTGGCAGGCACCCAGGACCCCAGCTTAGCTTGCAACCCCAACTTCATCCTGAAGGTTGTCAGGTAGGACGTCTGGAAGGATGTCTGGTCAAATTAGCATATTATGCTGTTATTATTATAGATTATTACTACTAAAGCATTCTCAATGATTTGCATTAACAATTCATGTATTGGTCATATGCCCCAAACCTTGAAGATTCTGTATCAGTAAATGTCCTGAAGGACACAGAACCTGCCTAGTGTGGCTCAAATGAAGTGACAGTAGATAAAAGTCTCCTTATGGAGTTGTGAAGAGATTTACATTTTTTTTCAATTACAGTTTATACTCAATATTATTTTGTATTAGTTGGAGGTGTACAGCATTGGGGTTAGATAATAATATACTTTACAAAGTGGTCCCCCTAATATTTCAAGTACTCACCTGGCAGTATACATAGTTATTACAGCATTGAAAGGAGTTTTTAGGTGTGAAATAGGCAGGTTTAGGAAATTTTAGAAATTAAGGAGTCCATGGAAAAAACACAGGGTTAAGAGTGGCAAAGGGCCAAAACCGGTTTGGCTCAGTGGATAGAGCGTCGGCCTGCGGACTGAAAGGTCCCAGGTTCGATTCCGGTCAAGGGCATGTGCCTGGGTTGCTGGCATATCCCCAGTGGGGGATGTGCAGGAGGTAGCTGATCGATGTTTCTCTCTCATCGATGTTTCTAACTCTCTATCTCTCTCCCTTCCTCTCTGTAAAAAATCAATAAAATATATTAAATAAAAAAAAAGAGTGGCAAAGGGTACATTTCCATAAGACAAGGGAGCTGGGAGCTGCAGAAGTTACATTTCCATAAGATGAGGGAGCTGAGAGTAGCAAAATGTACACATTTACAAAATAAAGGGAAGGAAGCCTCATTCAAAGAGGGAAGAAGAAAAGCCCAGAGGGAGTAGGAGAACAATAAGGGAGATGAAGGAGGGAACCTTATCTACTTCACATGAGACTTGAGCTCAGGAGTTGCTATAGTGACCAAATCAAAGGGGATGGTGACCAATCAGAGGGGATATTGAGGCACGAAAACCTGAAGCCTTTATAAACTATGGAAAAGGGACTCAGTGGGACTCTTTCCTCCTCCCCACGTGGGAGTCTGCGCTTGTTTCTCAATAAATTTCCACCTTTGCTCTACCATCTTCCATCTGTGGTTTCATTCTTTGACTCCACTGGACAAAGAGCCCGGGAAATCATCCTGCCCAAGGAAACACCACACGTTCCAGTCCAATTTTACCATTTCACAAACTTCTGATAGAAATTTTTATAATAAGAAAAAAAGATAAAACCTCTTAGAAATAAAGTTCACTCTGCTGTATGTAAATTTCATCTCTTAATAGAGCCATCTGATATTTAGGAACATTTCTATTTTTGTTCCAGCGGTTAGCTTTATAATCATATTTTATATAATTACCTTTAGTCCTTTATTTCTTTATAAAAGTCTAGTATTTCTATTATGCACAAGAATATTATCCTCTTGTGTCTTTTTCCTCCATTTCCTCCTTCTTCTCTATTACAACACCTGATTTTAGGTATTTTAAATGCCTCATCTTTTTTGAAAACTCATTGAATAGTATAATATTTTTGATCATCAAAATATAGATAGAATGATAGTCATTGTGTAATCACTGACTATGGTAATTATCTGGCTCTATGCCAGTGCTGCAAAGCTCAGTGCTGCAAAAGTTTCTCATGCTTCTCATATTGGTGACTGAAAGTCAAGCCTCTAGAAGTCCAGACAAACCTTTATCATCATCATCATTATTATTACTATTATTACTTGAGGTCCAATGCATGAAATTCATGCAAGAGTAGGCCTTCATTCCCCTAACTGCCAGCACCAGCTTCCCTCTGGCACCCAGGACCCAGGCTTCCCTTGAAGCCCCAGCTTCATCCAGAAGGTTGTCCAGAAGGACGCCCGGAAGGATGTCTGGTCTAATTAGCATATTATGCTTTTATTATTATAGATCAGGGGTGGGCAAACTTTTTGACTCGAGGGCCACAATGGGTTTTTAAACTGGACCGGAGGGCCGGAACAAAAGCATGGATGGAGTGTTTGTGTGAACTAATATAAATTCAAAGTAAACATCATTACATAATAGGGTATGGTCTTTTTTTTTTTTTTAGTTTTATTCATTTCAAACGGCCAGATCCAGCCCGCGGGCCGTAGTTTGCCCACGGCTGTTATAGATTATTACTACTAAAGCATTCTCAATGATTTGCATTAATTCATGTATTGGTCATATGCCCCAAACCTTGAAGATTCTGTATCAGTAAATGTCCTGAAGGACACAGAACCTGCCTAGTGTGGCTCAAATGAAGTGACAGTAGATAAAAGTCTCCTTATGGAGTTGTGAAGAGATTTACATTTTTTTTCAATTACAGTTTATACTCAATATTATTTTGTATTAGTTGGAGGTGTACAGCATTTGGGGTTTGATAGTCATATACTTTACAAAGTTGTCCCCCCAATATTTCAAGTACTCACCTGGCAGTATACATAGTTATTACACTATTGAAATGAGTTTTTAGGGGTGAAATAGGCAGGTTAAGAAATTTTAGAAATTAAGGAGTCCATGGAAAAAACACAGGGTTACAGAGTGGCCAAGGGTACATTTCCTTAAGACAAGGGAACTGGGAGCAGCAGAAGGTACATTTCCATAAGACAAGGGAGCTGGGAGTAGCAAAAGGTACACATTTACAGAAAAAAGGGAAGGAAGCCCTCATTCAAAGAGGGAGGAAGAAAAGCCCAGAGGGAGTAGGAGAACAATAAGGGAGAAGAAGGAAGGAATTTCACATGAGACTTGAGCTCAGGAATTGCTACAGTGACCAAATCAAAGGGGAATAGTGACCAATCAGAGGGGATATTGAGGCACAGAACACTGCAGCCTTTATAAACCATAGGGAAAAGGGACTCAGTGGGACTCTTTCCCCCTCCCCACATGGGAATCTGTGCTTGTTTCTCAATAAATTTCCACCTTTGCTCTACCATCCTCTGTCCGTGGTTTCATTCTTCCACTCCACCGGACAAAGAGCCCAGGGTTTCCGTATCTCTATTATTGACTATATTTCTTATGTTGTAGTTTACCTCCCATGACTATTTTTGAACTATTATCTATACTTCTTAATACCTTCATCTCTTTCACCTCTGGCCCCTGCCTCCCTCCCATCTGGAAACCATCAGTCTGAGTCTGTTTCTGTTTTTTTTTTTTTTTTTTTTTCATTTATATTGTTCTTTAGATTCCATACATAAGTGAGATCATATGCTACTAATCTTTCTCTAACTGACATTCCACTTAGCATAATACTCTCCAGGTCCCTCCATGCCATTGCAAAAGGTAAGATTTCATTCTTCATTATAGGCAGTAATATCCCACTATATATATATGTGTGTGTATATATATATATATATATATATATATATATATATATATATATCACCATTTTTTTTTTACCCAGTCATCTATTGATCAGCACTTGTTTGCTTTCAGATCTTGGCTATTATAAATAACGCTGCAATGAACATAGGGTGCACACATTCTTCGGAATTAGTGTTTCAGTTTTCTTTGGATGTATACCCAGAAGTAGAATTTCTAGGTCATAAAGCAATTCCATTTTGAATTCTTTGAGGAACCTCCATATTCTGGTGTGAAGAGATTTAAAGTAACAAGCAAGGAATGGAGACAGTGCCCACAAACTAGCAACTATGGATGAAAAGGGGCCACGTGCTAAACTGACAAGCTCAAGGAAGGCCTGCGTGGTGGCCTTGCAAACTCAGAGGCCTAAAGTAACCACAAAGGATGATCTGAAATTAAAACTTTTTAGTCCAGCTGGCATGGCTCAGTGGTTGAGCTTCGACCTATGAATCAGGAGGTCACAGTTCAATTCCAGGTCAGGGCACAAGCCTGGGTTGCCTGTGTGATCCCCAGTGTGGGGTGTGCAGGAGGAAGCAAATCAATTATTCTATCTCATCATTGATGTTATTCTGTCTCTCTCTCTCTCTCTCCCTTCCTCTCTGAAATCAATAAAAAATATATATTTAAAAAGCTTTTTAAATTAAAAAGCAGTCTATAGTGGGTATTCATGTTCTAGGCCAGTATTTCCCCTGACAAAGATCAACTATGATCTTAACTGAGCCTATTGTCTTTTTGCATCTAGATAACATACCTTTGGAATGTCATAATAACTTGTAACTTCCCTTTTTGCAGACCCCCTAAGGCACAACCAATGCACTAGGGCAGTGGTTCTCAACCTTCCTAATGCAGCAACCCTTTAATACAGTTCCTCATGTTGTGGTGGCCCCCAATTTCATTGTTACAAATTGAACACAATTAAAGCATAGTGATTAATCACAAAAACAATATGTAATTACATATGTGTTTTCCAATGGTTTTAGGCAACCCTTGTGAAAGGGTCATTCGACCCCCAAAGGGGTTGCAACCCACAGGTTGAGAACCGCTGCACTAGGGCATGCCATAGACCATAAATTCCTTTATTGTTATTGTTATCTTAATTGGTGACTATTAACTAGCCTGTAACCACCTACTTGAAAGAAGCACATGTCTATCATTTTACTTTTTATCCAATCCTAGAGGTTACTACACTTTCCACCTTTGCTTTCTCCCACCTCCCTAATTGATCACCAATGGATTTCTTATAACCCACCTACATCTCCTCCTTTGCTTGAAATTTATAAAATAAGATGCAAAACTGCCCTTCTCTGGGGCACTACCTCAATCCATTGAGATTCTGCTTCTGGGAAATTGATGACAGTTTGGCTCAAATAAAGTTACAAAAGTTCTTTACAGGTTTGGATGTTTCTTATATTAACACAACACAACAGAGCAAAGTTTTTATCACTCCAAAGTCTGGAGAAAAAGGGAAGGAAATTGTGTTATTGGATCCCAAAGACACCTAGTGCCAAGGAGAAGGCACTCAGAGGTAGCTGTGGTTGTGGAGGAGGAAGTTAGAAATGTGGTCCTAGTGAGTTTGGGATTGGAAAGAAATGCCCTGCATTTCTCTAGTCCCACACCAGGATCTCTGATTGAGATGGGACCTCTCATTGCCTGAATCCAATAAACATGCAGCTGGAAAGGGAGCCTGCAAGTGAAATGGGAAATTTGGACTGGAAACACACCATGTTCCCCTGGGCAGGATGGCTTCCCGGGCTCTTTGTCGGTGGAGTCAAAGAATGAAACCAGGACCGAAGGTGGTATAGCAAAGTTGGAAATTTATTGAAGAACTAGTGGCCCAGTGCATGAAATTCTTGCAAATTAAAAGGGGATTAATTAGAGGAAATATTTTAATATTGCTATTTGCCCTTTCTCTGTAATAGAAGTGTCAGAGATGAAAGAAAATTTGTAAAATGTATATGAAAATCTTCCTCCTGTCAGAGTTTGAGGTGCGCCACAGGACCCAGAGTCAAGTCCCTGCCCACCCAAGGTGCCTGAAAATCGCATGAGACCCAGACCCAGTTGGCCACACCCGCATTGGGCTAGATCCAGACCTGGTTGGTCCCACCCCGCTGGGCGGGGTCGAAACCTCAGGGCCCCCGGCCCGGGACAGGGGGAGCAGCCTGAGGTCCCTTGGTCCAGCACCGGGGCAGGGGGCGCACCTTGAGGTCCCCCATCAAGCCCCACTGGGTGGGGGGCATGGCCACAGGTACGCTGGCCTGGTGCCATGGTGGGGGGCATGGCCTCAGGTCCCCAGCCTGGCACTGGGGCCAGGGGAGTGGCCTGAGGTCCCTCGGCCTGGTACCAGGGTGGGAGGTATGGCCTGAGGTCCCCTGGCCCAGCACCAGAGCAGGGGCCATGCCTTGAGGTCCTCCATCAAGCCCCACTGGGCAGGGGGCATGGCCTGAGGTCCCCTGTTAAGCCCTGCTGGACGGAGGGTGCAGCCTGAGTTCCCCCAGCCTGGCACCAGGGCAGGGGGCATGGCCTGAGGTCCCCTGGCCTGGCGCTGGGGTGGGGGGCCACAGCCTAAGGTCCCTGCTGATTGCTCCTTACGGCTCGTTACAGGAACTCAGCCTCCACTGTGGGTGCAGCCATCTTGTGTTACGGAATCCCTGCCTCCACTGTGGGCGTAGTAGCCATCTTGACCATTGTGGTGTGATGGTCATTTTTCATATTCCCTCTTTATTAGATAAGACAAGTACAGACTCCCACGTGAGGTGGGGGAAAGAGCCCCACTGAGTCCCTTTTTTTCACAATTTATAAAGGCTGTAGTTTTTTTGTACCTCAATATCCCCTCTGATTGGTCAGTATTTCCCTTTGATTTGGTCACTATAGCAACTTCTGAGCTCAAGACTCATATGAAGTACATGAGGTTTCCTTTGTCTCCCTTATTGTTCTCCTATTCCCTCTGGGCTTTGTTCTTCCCTCTTTGAATGAGGGGCTTCCTTCCCTTTATTCTGTAAATGTGTACCTTTTGCTACTCCCAGCTCCCTTGTCTTATGGAAAGTACCCTTTTGCAACTCTGTAGCCCTGTGCTTATTCCATGTACCACTTAATTTTTAAAAATGCCCTAAACCTGCTTATTTCACCCCTAAAACTTCCTTTCACAAGATTCAGACAGCAGAGCTCAGTGTTCCAGCCACTAATCAGAGCAGAGAAGGACAGAGAATATATTGATGTGTGTGGGGGTTGACAATGTAGAATAACTCTCACAGGCTACCACTTTTGCCACTTAGCAAATGCGACAGCAATCATTACTTATTGATGGGGGCAGAAGTAGAATATAGAGGAGCAGGTAGAATTGTAAGAAATAGTAATCATGCTCTGTTAACCATGATTGTTTTGTTCTGATTAAAGAGGGCACATTCTAACCTGGCTGGGAGTTGTATGGGACCTGGGACCTCACCTGGAAATGCAGCCCATTATCCCTATCCAGGAGCTGCCTATTAGCATGGAAACTTTGTTGCAGAAGCCAGAGCTACCAGCCCTTTGAAGACCCCCCTGCCCTTTGAAGACCCCCCTGCCCTTTGAATATCGCCAGCCCTTTGAGGATCCCCAACCCTTTGCATATCACAAGCCTTTGAAGACCCCAGCATTTGCATTCCTGCAGGCCTTTGCAAATCTCTAGACCAGTGGTTCTCAACCTTCTGGCCCTTTAAATACAGTTCCTCATGTTGTGACCTAACCATAAAATTATTTTCGTTGCTACTTCATAACTGTCATGTTGCTATTGTTATGAATCCTAATGTAAATATCTGATAGGCAGAATGGTCTTAGGTGACCCCTGTGAAAGGGTCCTTTGACCGCCAAAGTGGTCTCGACCCACAGGTTGAGAACCGCTACTCTAGACCTGTAAACTGCCCATTTGGCATACCTTTTGCCTACTTCCCCATGTAATCTTCGTCCTCCTACCCAATGTAAGCAGCTGGCTTATGGTGGAGGTGCAGAGCAGATTTTTGTGGATGACCTGCTGCTCTCCCATCCTGCCGGCAGCATTGGAATAAAGGCTCATATATGATTCAACCCTGTCTCTGCTGAATTGGCTCACGTAGTGACAGGCAGCCCGGACCCATTGATTGTCTGGTTACATTATGTCTGCTGCCAGTATATCCTGCAGACCCATCTTTAAACCAGACCTACATATTTTCCACTTCTGTTATTTGGTCATCAGGAATTCTCCATGAAAACATAGGTATTAGCTGAGAGTAAGGTAGAAAAAGAGCTGGAATGAAGAGTAGAAAAAACAAATCTCTCTCTTCTTGCACTGCAATTTCTGGCTGGTGCCTTCCACTAGCCAAACCCAACCAGAATCCAGAGGCCTAGGTAGCCCAGGTGATGAAGACTCTAGGCATCAGCTTCACAGAGAGAGATGACAATTTGGGGCTGAGGGGGGAAATGAGTGTAAATCCCAACCTAGAACAACAATATAACATTTCAGCACTGTAAGATTCTCTCTTTGGCTACATCCTTGTTACAACCATCCTCTCTCATAAAAATAACCATGCTCCAGTCATTTATAGTAATCACCCGCTCACTTTCCCACATGGTTTTATCACATAAGTAACCTTTCTTAAATACTTAAGTTTAATTTTGTGTTTTCTTTTTGTAAAGATGTTATTGTAAGGGATTGTGGGTGAAAAGGAGTGACACGCTAACCTGACTGACTAACTTAGGGAAGGCCTGCATGTCAGCCTTGCAAACTCAAAAACTTAAAGTAACCACAAAAGATGGTCTGAAATTAATTTTTTTTTCATTAAAAAGCAGTGTACAGTGGGTAGTCATGTCCTAGGTCAGTATCTTCCCTGACAAAGATCAACTTCGATCTTTACTGAGCCTATTGTCTTTTTGCATCTAAGGTAACATACCTGTGGAATGTCAGGGCAACTTGTAACTTCCCTTTTTCCGGACCCCTCAGGGCACAACAAATGGTGCCAAGGTGAGATCACAGATCCCCTCATTGTTATTGTTATCATACTAATTGTTGACTGTTAACTATCCTGTACCCACCTGTGTAAAAGAAGCAGATGCCTAACATTTTACCTTTTATCCAGTCCTAGAGGTTTTCCACACACACACTGGCTTTGCTTTCCCCTGCCTCCCTAGTCTATCACCAATGGATTTCACGTAACCCTCTTACATCATCTCTTTGATGGTAATGTATAAAACAAGGTAAAAAAACAAAACAAAAAAAAACACAAAACAAAACAACCCCGCCATTCTCTGGAGCACTATTTCAATACGTTGAGATTCTGCTTCCTAGCAATTGTCAACAGTTTGGCTCAAATAAACTCACAACAATTCCTTACAGATTTGAATATTTTGTGTGTTTTTTGTTTTGTTTTGTTTTACATTAACAAGATCTTTAGTTTTCATATTGTATCTTTTAGATGTGTCTATGTTATGTTACTGCATGCAGCTCTCTTTACCCATTTTCATTGCTGTATACTTTTCTTGGCAATAATATACAATTATTTCCCATATGACTCTTGCTTTGAAATTTGAGTTAGCTATAATTGAGGTTTTATAAATAATGTTAAGACCATTCTCTTACATGTCTTAGTGCATGGGAAGAGCAAATGTAAGCAGTGAGCAATCTGATGACTGAACGTTGCTATGTTACAGAAAGAAATATTTTTCATCCAAAATATATTGTTTTTTTCAGCCATTTTTGCCTTTCCTAATTCCCACATCTGTCAAATTACCCCATTTCTGCACGCCTCTGTAGGGAGAATATTTTGTTTATTTTCCTTTGAAACATTACTTTCTGACCTTCAAACAAATTCTCCTGTGCCCCATTGCTAGAGGGCAGAGAGCCCTTTAAACCTTGTGACCTACTTAGCATGGCTGTAAATGTCATTCTTATTCATAGCAACATTTAATGCTTTCCTGGATTTTGCTAAACTATTTACCACAATGATATATTGCAGAATTGAATTCCACAGCTTGATTGTGTTCTGCATAAAGAATTGTATTGTTCATCAGTCTAAAGTGGAATGTGATTCATTCTCATTGAAAGTCAGCTTGTTTCCATGGGATGCAAATAGGAGGAGAAAACACCTTATGTTTTCAGTAAAACATTCATTACTTTTATAGCGGTTTCTCCTTATCATAGTTTACTAAGTAAATCACACTAGAGTTCCTCCCAGACATAATTCTTATATTATTTTGGCCTTTTTACCTGGCATTAACATTTGGCCTGATTTTAACCTGTCACCTTCTACATAATCTTCATTATAAATTGACTACTGAGTGAAACTGATGCTCAAAAGAAATCTGCAAACACTGCAGGGAAAAGACATCAGCATTATACGGTTAGGAATAAATCAGAATTGAAAATACAGAATTTTTAAGTTCAGCTCATCTGAATGCTCCAGTGTCTTTTCTTCTATCTGCTAGAAAAGTAGAAAATGCTTTCTTATACCAGTTTAATTACATTAAAATGTATCTCATTAAAAGTATTTATATATAATCAACCTTGAAATAATTCTTAGGTAATTATTTTTTACAGATGTGAAAATTGCTGCAAATATGTTCATGTTAAACCAATCCAAATGCCCTCAGAGTGAGTTTTCTTTGCAAAGATGTTTCGAGTTAGCATTTCTGCCCACGAAAGTGTTGCAAGAATGCTTTTCTAATACCAACAGGAAAGGAATATAATTATTTTAGCTCCCCAGAAAAATTGTTTGCAACAGTATTATCCTTTGAATACTGATTTGACAAACCAATGGTTTATGCACATCTTGAAATACTTTTTATATATAATGCCAACAGAGAAAATTTTTTAAAAAGGATTGAAAATAAGAGACAAAACACAATTGATGAACAGTATCCATAACTATATTAATACTCAATGGAATAAAATGTCTATAGATTTTTATGAAAATTAATTTGAATATTCAATTTTTGCACATGAGTTTAAATGATATTGAGAGTTTATTACTTTGTATATAATTGTTTCTTGTGAGACTCTTTTCATGTATTAGTTCAGACAGGCTTGCCTTAATCTTTCTTCTTGTAGACAATTGTATGGCTATTAAATATAGAAGGCTGTTAGGTGAACCTTTCATAGCAAGCATATTGCTTTTCATCCATTAAACAAAGTAATTGCTTAAACAAATCAAAAGTGAGTATATTAATAATCATATCAAGATCTCTAACCCCTCCAGACTACAATGATATAGTAATTTAACAAGAATTGCTTTGTTCCTCAACAAGCCTGTCAGATCTAGGTTTTAATTATCTTCCTACCACCTCTAGGCCTTTTCATCTTCAGATGGTATGTAAATTAGTGTAGTCTCTCATTTTGAAAGAGTTAAGGGATAAGAATATCTCTAAGATATTTCTCTCTTACCTTTATTAACCACATATCTGCCTTCTCATAGAATGTACATCCAAAAGAAAATATAGAATCTTAATTATGGAAAGTAAGACAAGTAGGGAAAAACTCTTGCTGTCAACAAAATAAATATTAACAATCCTTAGAGTCATCAATGTATAGTTGAAAGAAAATTAGTTTAAAAATTTATTTTACAAATTTCTAAAACAAAACAAATTTTGGTCTTCATTAAAATATATTTTTTCAACAAACATTTTTGAAGCACCATATATGTTAGGTACTATTCTAAACTTGGGGCTATAGCACTGAACTAAAATCAAAGCCCCTGTTTTTGTCTGATTACATTTTGCATGCTAGGAGAGGGACAGAAAATAAATATATAACAATATGATATGGAATATATCCGACAGTTGTAAGTGGTATGAAGAAAAGGAAATGGGATAATGGAGGGAGTAAATAAGGGAGAAAATCAAGGCAAATCAGGAAACAACTTCTTTTCTTACAGGAAAGTTGAGCAGTGATCTGTAGTAAGGGAGTAAAACATGTATATTGCCCGGGCAGCGTGGCTCAGTGGTTGTGTGTCAGCCTATGAACCAGGAGGTCATGGTTTGATTCCTGGTCAGGGCACATGCCCAGGTTTCAGGCTTGATCCCCAGTGTGGGGCTTGCAGGAGGTAGCCAATCAATGTTCCTTCTCATTATTGACGTTTCTATCTCTTTCCCTCTCTCTTCCTCTCTGAAATCAATAAAATATATTTTTTAAAAGATCTTAAGGGAAAAATCATGTAGATAGTTTCATCAGACTAGTGTTCTAGTGAGAAATCTAAACTGGATTATAAATTTGGTAATTATCAACATATAGATGATATCTGAAGCTGTGTCTTTATGTGATAACTCAGCAGTCACCAACTGGTGGTCCGTGGACTACTGGTGGTCCATGAAGTCCAAAAGGTTGGTGACCACTGTAATAACTAGAGGCCTGGTGCATGAAATTTGTGCACAGTGCAGTCCCTAGGCCTGGCTAGCAATCAAAGCACAAGCATCTAGCATGGAGGGGCAGGTCCCAGCTGACCTCTGGGCCCTGAGCAGCACCTGGGACCCCGGGCCCCCACGTGCTCCCCTCCACCTGAGTCACAGTGCCCGAGTCCCCATGTGGAGATGCGGTGAGCATGGCCAGATGTAATGGGCTGGGGCGCAGCATGGGCCTCTGGGCCGCCCGGTAGTGCCCACACGGAAGCCAGGCAGGCAGCGCACTCTCTCCCAGCTGGCCTTGCAGAATGGCTTCTGCGTGACCCCACAGGGAGCCCACTGGCCTCTGTGATCCCAGCAGTTGTGGCCCAGCTCACTTGGAAGAGGCTGTGCGGGTGCGGGGCAGGCTCCTCGTGGGCACCCAGCACCTGAGTGTGGGGGCTTCTCTGGCGCACAAGCCCTGGCTTCCCAAGGGAGAGTAGCTAAGGGAGTGAGAGCTAGCTCAGCAGACACCCTGCATTCTCACTGCACCTCCATCCCCATCAATCCTGCCTCCAGATAGCCAGCGAGAGGTCACAGCACATCACCGATGCCCTCCATATTCTGTGCCACATGTGATCAGAGGAAAACCAAGAAAAAATATTGTGCTGGAAGCCAAGTGAAGAAAATGGTTGAACTAAGAAAAAATGAACAATTGTGTCAGATGTTAACTGGTCAAGTAAAATGAAGATTGTGAATTGATCATTGGAACTCACAGAATAGAAGCCATGAGAGAATGTCATTAAACCTGTTTTATGTAGTTTGGGTAAAAGCTTGATTGGAGTGGGTTAAAGAGAGGAGAATAGGAAATAATTGGAGACAGTATGTAAATAGTTTTTTTGAGGATTTTAATCTAAAGAGAGGCAAAGAAATGGAGAGGAAGGATATGTAGTTATAGGAGTTTTATTTTGGGAAAGAGAGAGAACAGGCTATTCATGTGCTGTTAAGAAATATCAGAGTAAAAAATCTCAAGAAAAAGGAAAGAAAGAGAGTTACATCTTTGAGTAGACAAGAGAGATTAGGACTCAGTTCACAAGTGTGAGGGTTAGCTTTGGATAGCATCTGTAACCATTCTTTGAGAACAATAGAAGGAAGGGAAAAGATATATAGATCCAGATGAAAGCAGATTGGTAGATGTGGTGGTAAGAGTTGACTCTTTTATCAGTTATATTTTATTTCATTAGGAAATAAGAAAGGTCAAGAACTGAAAATAAATGAGAGGAAATATTCATACTGTGTGAAGAGAGATGAAGGTATGAAATAGTTATCTGGTATAGTAGGGGAACGAATGCATTAGGGAAATATGGTATAAATCCCTCAGGACTCATGCATTTACAATGAGATCCTGTGTTTTTCCATTCAACTTCAGCTGCTTAGATGCAGATATAAAATAGGCAGAGAGTTATATTTAGTTGTGGTTGGGATTTTGTCAGGCAAGTAAAATGAAGAGAGGAGAAATGAAAGTGTATGTGAGGGAAGCTGGGCTGGATAAAGTTGAAAGTGACAATTGAGGGGTTGAGAGAGGAAAAACATGAAGATCAATTGATTGGTGATCCTATGCAATTGAATAATAAAGATCGGTTTATAAGATGGAAGAAATTGGGTAGAAAAGGGGCAGTGATCAGAGTGAATGCGCGGGAATGAAATTATGGAGTACAGATATCAGAGAAAGAGAACAGACTGCCTTCTTGATCTTCGTATTTGAGCCAGGAGGTGTTTGGGTCATGGTTTAGCATTGGATTTATTGGTATAAAGGCACCACAGTCCACAGGCCAATGCTTTATCCACTGAGTCAAACCGGCTAGGGCCATATTTCATTTCTTGACCTGGTCACTTCAATTTATGACGTCTAACTTTCAAAAGTTTGAACTGTAATGAGAGATTTTGGTTTGGTTTCACATTGAAGACTCCATAAGACGGTGCAAATTCTTTCTGCTTTTAAGTCTTGCCTTTGTTGTCATCTTCTCAGGGAAAACGGGGTGGGGAGCATTGTCAGGATGAGTGAATTATCTTTGAACTTATGAGTCCTTCAGACTTCAGTTTGTCCTTTCTGCTAACACTTTGATCAATACCTTGATAGCTAAACCCAGAAATTGCCCTCAAATAGCATCCTTGGCTCACTATTAGCTGAAGAAGGGCTTTTTTTCCCCCCTCTGGAATTCATCTAATTTAGGCTTCAGTTCCTTCACTACTCTGATAATCCTTTCGAAAAGTATGGATTCTGTTTTGTCTGGATTTATCTTGTACTCTAGGAGCAAAGATATCCTGCACCATTTTACATCCTAGGCAGAGTGGAATTCACTGTCTATGTTTCAAACTTCTTGATGCATGCCCAACTAAAATCAGAATCTCTTAGAATGAGCTTAATCAGTGGCTGATTGAAGAAAACAAGGAAATGTTTTCCTTATTCTTCTAAATAATCATGATTGCTTTTCTTCCCTTGAACCTACATAGTGTTCAGTCTACTTTAGGGGTACATATCACACTCTTATTATTACCCATCTTATGTTATTCCATGTAGGAAATGCTCCTGACAATATTGCCTCACAATTTGGTCTTCAATGATCCATCTTTTGGGATCCAGAACTGCTCATCACACCTCATCCCTTGGTGTACCTCACAACATTTTGGTAATAATCATTGAATTTCTAGATTCTTTTTTAAAAATGATTTTTTCTTCAGAGAGAGGATGGGAAAGGGATAGGGAAATGGAAACATCGGTGAGAGAGAAACATTGATTGGTTGCTTCCTGCGCGCCCCCTACTGGGGATCGAGCCCATAACCCAGGCGTGCACCCTGATCAGGAATCGAACCAGGGACCTCTCAGTTCATGGGTTGATGCTCAACCACTGAACCACACCAGCCGAGCAGATTTATATATTTTTCATCATCATGTTTTTCATCTGAAAGCATTCATTTCTTTTTCGTTCTCTAATTTGGTATCACACCTGTAAAAATCCTTCCATGTTCAAAAAACAGGCAATCATATTTTCTTTCTTTTTAAAAAATCCTCACCCGAGAATATTTTCCCATTGATTTTTAGAGAGAGTGGAAGAGAGAGGGAAAGACAGAGCAAAATATTGATGTAAGAGAAACACATGGATTGGTTGTCTCCTACATAAACCCCCACCAGGGCCCTGGCCAGGGAGGAGCCCATACCGAAGTACATACCCTTGACCAGAATGGAACCCTGGACCCTTCAGTACGCAGGCTGATGCACTATCCACTAAGCCAAATCGGCTAGGGCCGTATTTCATTTCTTTACCTGGTCATTCAACTTATGATGTCTAACTTTCAAAAGTTCAAACTGTAATGAGAGATTTTGGTTTGGTTTCACATTGAGCATCTAGTCAAATAAAACACTTGGGTCATCTTAATGTGAAAAAGAAAGCAGTTACATCTAGCCATCTCCCTTTCTGTTCTGGAGTGATAAATTGAACAAAATGTCAAAATTTTATTCCTATTGCAATTTGCTATGTTGTTATAGACCACAATTACAGTCTCTGGTGTCCTATTAATTATTATGAATTTCCATCTAATATATTAGGTATTGACTCATGTTTTTAAAAACTGAACATTTTATTAAGCACATTTTATAGCCTTTCCTTTAAGACTTCAATCTTTCTCCCTCATTTGTTTCTGTCCTTTTAGAACGAGTAAACAAAAAAATATTTTCGAATACTATCTTTGTTCATCATGTTTGTACAACTCATAAAAGTATGATTGATTAGAAAGTTTATGTGTGCTCTGGTCCTTTTAAAAATTGAAAACTATTAATATCCTTTCATAAAATATTGTACAAGCAAGCACAATAATTAAGCACATGTGTTCTACACTCACAGACCAGCGACTAAGTGGCCATAACTGCTTGCCACATTTTGGTAAGAAGTTAGAAATCAGTTGTAAAATAGTAAGTCAATACATAGGTTAGTTTATCATTATAATATTGTATGGCATATCATTTTAGTCATAACTGTGAGTTTAGGGTGCTTTCTATCTGATTTTGAAATAAGCCTATTTAAAAATTCCTGCTCATGAGACCATAATACAACTTTGGATTAGAGACCAAATGGAAATACAAATTAAATTTTAGGTTTGATGAGCAAAGCAAAATAAATTTGAACACTTAGAAATTGTTAGCAGCTAATAATAGTAACTGGTAATTAGACATTCTCATTTTTTTTACAAAGAAAACTTTTGAGTATCTCATACAGTTACAAGAAACATTAAAAATTCTTCTATCAAGAAATAACACTTTTAGTTGGTTTAGAAACTTATTTATTGATAAAGTTAAACCAGTATCTAATCAAAGAATACACTCAATTGTTAGCAATTTAGGTATATACACACATATACATGTATATATACATATATATTCTTACTATTCTTTCAATATTCTGAATACCTTCAGTTAAAGAACATATTGAAATTTAAAGATAAACTATGAAATGATACATGCAATTAGCATGGTCTTATCTACATGAATTTTATTCTCTTAAGATTATGTAACAAAAACAAAAGAGAAATAAAGGTAAATTATGAAGTTAAAGTGGTAAAGTGACTGCAATTGTCAATCATGATGTCAATTTTAAGTTACATTCATCAAAACAACCCCATATTTTGTTGCCTGACTTTGTAGTACTAAAATGCTATAGTTGTAAATTGTAAGATGCATTAATAATTTTAAAAATGATTTGTTTTAAATGCTGTGCATAAGCATGTGATTTCATCACAATGATAGAAATTTGAAACTATTTTTTCCCTCTACATGCCCTTCTCCCTTTGACAAATCCAGGCCCTTAGTAGCTTGGTATTTCAAATGCACTTTATTTACTACTAGAGGCCTGGTGCACGAAATTTGTGCACTTGGGGAGGGGGTCCCCCAGCCTGGCCTGTGCCCTCTCACAGTGCGGGAACCCAGAGATCAATGGCCCCAAAGAGGTAGGCCCCACCCCCCATCTGGGGCTCCTTGATGGATTGCCCCAAAGTGGTAGGCCGGAGCCGGGGGTCCCACTTCAATGATGTGGGGAGCTGCGGGACCTCCAGCCTTGCTGTGCAGAGCTGCAGGACCCCCAGACCTTACTGCGTGCACGCAGCCTTGCCCACTTGTGCACGCCCGCTCTGTACACAGCCTCCTGGTAATCACTCATTGCGGTGTGAGGCCGTCATGGCGTGAGGGTGTGACGACCACATAGGCTTTTAAAGGGTGTCCCAAAATTCACACAAGAAGTAATTTCGATAGAAAACACAGGTTTATAATTAAAAATTGTAAATTTTTTATTGATTCATAAAGTACCCAGTATAAGGTTATGTATGGAATAGCATATTGGGTAAATGGCCTCCACAGCCTTGCTGGCACATACGCATTCTTTTGTTGAAATTTTCCATGACCGTTTTGCATAAATGTGCCTGAATTTCGATGAGGCTCATTTTCATCTTGATGGCTTGGTTAATCGACAGAATTGTCACATTTGGGGTTCAGAACATCCACGAGTGATTGTTGAGAAACAAATGCATCCACAATGTGTCACTGTTTGGTGCGGATTTGGGACTGGAGGCATCATCGGACCATTCTTCGAAAATGCGGCTGCTCAGGCAGTAACAGATAATGGTACTCGATATCATGACATGATAATCCAGTTTACCTGATATGCTATTCCATACATAACCCTATACTATGTTCTTTATGAATCAATAAAAAATTTACAATTTTTAATTATAAACCTGTGTTTTCTATCAAAATTACTTCTTGTGTGAATTTTGGGACACCCTTTATTAATAGGATGGACACCATTTTAAGTTATTTATGTGTAGTAATGTCTGCATCAAGCTGAGCACCAAACAAAAACCAGGTTTCAATACTTTGTTATGAATAAGTGGTAAAACCAGATTACCCAGTGTTTATCTTCAACAGTTAATCATTAAACCATTAACGTTTTTCTGTAGGTGATGTGCGCATTAATCTGCATCAAGAAATTCATGACTTAAGTTATGTTGATTGATATTTTTTCCCCACTTAACCATTGTCTTCTTGAGGACAGGGGACATGTTAACATTTCAGTCAGATGCAGTTGAAAGGTCACTAATCTAAATGTTATAACCAAGACACCAGTTTCAACTTCACTATAGTATGATACTTAGAGAATCTAACTTCCCTGAGCCTCAGTGGGTTTTTTTGAACATATCAAAAGAGAAATATTATATATGTTCTGCTTTCCTAATATAGATAATGCAATGATTGAATAACATAACACATATAAAAGAATTTTTTAGCTCTAAAATATCGTGAAAAAAAATGTTGTTTAGTTATTGTTTCCAAGAGCAGTTTCTAAAAAGAAATGAGAGGTAGAGGTAGAGGTAGAGGTAGAGAGAGAGAGAGAGAGAGAGAGAGAGAGAGAGAGAGAAAACAACTTATTCCTTTATTTTTATAACCAGAGGCCCGAAACATGAAATTCGTGCAAGAGTAAGCCTTCAGGCCTTCTTTACCCTGGCTGCTGGCACCAGCTTTCCTCTGGCACCCAGGACCCCCAGGCTTCCCTCGAAGCTCCGGCTTCGTCCAGAAGGTCTCCAGGTCTAATTAGCACATTATGCTCTTATTATTATAGATATAAGAGAGCATCACAATTCTCTAAATCACTACTTTAAATGGAGAAAAGGGGGATTAGGAGGAAGTTGAAAACGTGGAATATTTGGTTGTCACAATATCTGGAAAGTGCCACTGTGTTTTTGAGAGTGAGTAGCTGAGAGGCTAAGCTTTCTGCAGCCTGCAGGTAGCAACCCAACAAAGAATTATCCTACTCAGAATGCCAATAGCTATTCTAAGAAAAGATTATTGAAAAACATTTTTTATATCTGAGATAACTAAGTTGAATTATATAGCAGTACTTGTATTTTTAAATTCTGGATTGAAAAATCAACATTTATAATAAACCAAGTATATTCCCATTCAAATGCTTATATGTTAAAATATTTTATGAAATATATCATAGCCTATTAAATTATATATGTATATAATGTGAAAGCTTTTATAAATACTTCTTAATTATTGCTGGTTTTATATAGACCTAACTTTACTATTTAAATTATTTCTATTCAATGTTAATGTTTGGTATACTGTTGAAATATGTTTACATTAATGTAATAGGTACTTCTGGGACACAATATACTTTATTAGAAATGAACTTTGGTGCATGAAAACAGAAAAATAATTAATATTTCTGATACTATTTTGCCCCAGGTAATTGCAAAATATTATCTAAACCTAATAAACAAAGCTATTTCTCCCACAATATTATTTGAGGCAACTTTAAAATATTGTGGGATGAGAGAAACCAACATGGCAGCATAGGAAAACATCAGAAATTGCTGCCTCGCACAACCACTTCAAAAATACAACTAAAAAACAAAACAGACATCACACAGAACCACAGAAAGGCTGGCTGAGTGGAAATTCAACAACTAGAAGGAAAGAGAAAAGCACACTGAGACTCAGAGGAGGTGCAGAAGTAAAGTGCAGAGGTATGGAGGCGCACGCAGCAAGGGCTCACAACTGAGGATGCGGTTGTCTTTTTCAATTAGGAGGGAGTCTCAAGCTCTCGATTGCTCTGAACTCCAGTTCCGGGCGAGTCTCTGGGGACATACGGAGAGAAACTGGACTGTCTGGCATGGGTCGGAACTCAAGGGTGGCTTTCTCTCAGCGATTACCAGGACATTAAGACCCGGGGCCTCTTAGGGGAGGGCTGAGGATCAGCCATAGCTGTTTGCTCCACCCTGTTGATTCCCTGAGACCCCGCCCCACCCAAGCTGTACACAGAGGCTTTTGAATATGAAAGGCCTGGCCCTTTGCAATCTAAAATTACCTAACACTGCAGCTGGGTCAGAGAGACCCAGAACATCCAAAAGAAGGCCTGAGGCCCCACAGCAGTTTGCATTGCTTCACAGCTGGGCCTCATCTGGGCACCTCCAAACCCCAAACAAAGAAGAGGAATCTGCAGATCTCTCCATAGGTCCTGCTGGGTAGCCTCAGGCAGAGGCTAAATTAGCATCTCCTTAGAGATCCAAGAGCCAGTGTACCCAGTGGTCAGAGTGGGACCATCCAGATTACAACTCTTCATATCCATAAGGGACACATTCAGGGGGCAGACTCAGTAAGCACCAAAGCCCCACTGAAGCAAGTCGTGCCCCTAAGAGTGTCTCCGGCACAGAATTTCTCCCAATGCAGACACAGCTGATTCTCACAGCCAATTGGCCTGGAGGTCAGTTCCTCCCAGTGATACCTACAACAATGAAGGCTTAACTACAACAAGACTGTGCACAAAGCCCACAAAGGGGTGCACCAAGAGTGTCCACCTCAGGTAACTGGGGAGGCTGAGCCACTGGGCCCTACAGGACACCTAGCACAGAAAGCCACTCTATCAACACAGGGAAGCATAAAAAATGCAGAGACAAAGAAATAGGTCACAAATGACAGAAATGGAGAAAAGTAAACTACAGGATATAGAGTTCAAAACCACACTTATAAGGTTTTTCAAGAATTTTCTAGAAACCACCGGTAAATTTAGTGAGACCCTCTAGGTTATGAAAAAGGACCAACTAGAAATTAAGCATACACTGACTGAAATAAAGAATTATACAGAGTTCCAATAGCAGACTAGAAGATCGCAAGAATCAAGTCAAAGATTTGAAATACGAAGAAGCAAAAAACACCCAACTGAAAAACAAAAAGAAAAAAGAATCCAAAAATATGAAGATAGTTTAAGGAACCTCTGGGACAACTTCAAGCATACCAACATCTAAATTATAGGGGTGCCAGAAGAAGAGAGAGAGCAAGATATTGAAAACCTTTTTGAAGAAATAATGACAGAAAACTTCCCCTACCTGGTGAAAGAAATAGACTTACAAGTCCAGGAAGCACAGAGAACCCCAAACAAAAGGAATCCAAAAAGGACCATACCTAGACATATCATAATTAAAATGCCAAGAGCAAAAGACAAAGAGAGAATCTTAAAAGCAGCAAGAGAAAGACAGTCAGTTACCTACAAGGGAGTACCCATACGACTGTCAGCTGATTTCTCAACAGAAACTATGCAGGCCAGAAGGGATTGGCAAGAAATATTCAAAGTGATGAATACCAAGAACCTACAACCAAGATTACTTTACCCACCAAAGCTATCATTCAGAATTGAAGGTCAGATAAAGAGCTTCACAGATAAGGAAAAGCTAAAGGAGTTCATCACCACCAAACCATAATTATATGAAATGCTGAAAGGTATCCTTTAAGAAGAGGAAGAAGAAAAAGGTAAAGATACAAATTATGAACAACAAATACACATCTATCAACAAGTGAATCTAAAATTCAAGTGAATAAATAATCGAATGAACAGAATAAACTGGTGAATATAATAGAATCAGGGGCATAGAAAGGGAGTGGACTGACTATTCTCAAGGGGAAAGGGGTGTGGGGGTGCGGGAAGAGATTTGAAAAAAATTGTACACCTATGGATCACGACAGTGGAGGTGGGGTAAGGGCAGAGGGTGGGTGGGAACTGAGTGGAGGGAAGCTATGGGGGGAAAAAAAGAGGAACAACTATAATAATCTGAACAATAAAGATTTAATAAAAATTAAAAAAATATATTGTGGGATGAATCCAGTGACTTGTCTTCATATTGAAAGGATGTCTTCACAAGTAGGAATTAATCCCTCCTTTCCCCAAATTAAATCCCTCCTTTCCTTCTTTCCAGCTGGCACCAAGCCATGGGCATCTCTCTGAACAACTGGCACGAGTGCCACAAGACCGGGGTCAAGGGAACCCCTACCGTGAAAAGCAGAAAAAAATGAGCTGGGATGCCCCGCCAACACTAGGATTGGCCCCACGGCCCACAAACAGTCTACATGCAGGGGGGCAACAAGCAGTGCCATGCCTTCAGGCTGTACGCTGGCAGCTTCTCCTGGGGCTCGGAGTGTTGTACACAGAAAATAAAGATTATTGATGTTGTCTACAGTGCATCAAACCACAAACTGGTCCATACCAAGTAAAGAACTGCATTGTCCTTGCTGACAGCGCACTGTACAGCCAGTGATACGAGTCCCACTATGCACTGCCCCTGAGCCACAAGAAGAGGGCCAAGTGGACTCCTGAGGAGGAAGAGATTTTAAACAAACAAAAAAAGATCAAAGAAAATTCAGAAGAAATATGATGAAAGGAATAAGAAGGCTAAAATCTGCCTTCTTCTAGTGGAGCAGTTCCAGCAGGGCAAGCTTCTTGCGTGCACTGATTCAAGACCAGGCCAGTGAGGCCCAGCAGATGGTTGTGTGCTCAAGGGCAAGGAACGGGAGTTCTATCTGAGGAAAACCAAGGCCCAGAAAGGCAAGTAAATCCTCCTCCCTCTTATCGTAGCTCATGTAAAAAGGGTGTTTATGGTTCTAGAAATAAAACAACTGCAGTCCACAGCTAAGTGTTGAAATCAATGCATTTATTATATACCATCAAGTCATTCATCCTTCCTGTGGACAGTACAATAAGTCTTCCAAATACCTTTATCAAGATTTTTTTTATCATTCTTCACACATAAATTGCCTTTAATCCTCCTTCTTGTCATTAATCTGAGTCCTCCCCATGCCACAAACCAGGAAAAATCCATACATACACACCATTTTATTAAGCTTCCTATGGTCTGGAAACAATATGTTTAGTAAATGTGTGGCTACAGTTGGAGCTCTCTACTTTCATCCTAATAAATTTTTGATACTAAGACCTTACAGTTTCCACCACCTTAAGGAAAAAAACCCAGTAGATTAACTTGATTTCTTCTTAGATTCCAGTAATGGTTTAGGATTTGTTCTACTAGTTGCCTTAGAGATAGATAAGACTTTTTTATTTGTTTACCTGATATTTAGAAATCTAAATCATTATGAGTCTGTGTAAATGAGAATCACTGGTTTCAGTGCCCCAGAAGCTGGGGGTGGGGCAGGATGGGGAGGGCATTCAATAAACTCTCCCCACCCTCACTTACTCCCTCAGATCAATTTTTGTCACTTCATGTGTGAGTTGCTCCTTCAGTATTTCTCCTGATGTCTCTACTGGTTGGAAGCACTACTGAAGTCACTTTGGTAATGACATCATTTGTGTTTCACAGATTGTCCCAGAGCACATAAAGCTCTGCTGACTGGTTATATAAAGGGGACACTAAGGCCATGCTGGATGAATGGGGAAAGGGAGAGACCCCATATTGTCAAGATTCATTCACTGACTTAGCACCACTTTGGGAAGGCAGGAGTTTCCAACTACTTCTTATTTTCGTCTATGGATTTGACCACCGTGAAAAAGCAATATACTTAAGTCCCTTTGGGGCAATTGCTTTGTCAACCTACTAACTAGCTTCTTGTTACATATTCTTTTACATATTCTTTCAATTTTGGATTCCTGAGTGGAAGTTTTCCAACAATATTGTACACGCTAATAAAATGAAAATATTCTAAACAATTTATGTCCACATTAAAAAAAAAAAACAAAACTAAACTACAACATTTCACCTTATATTTGGTAGTGTGCCGACAAATCAAATTGAAAGTATAGAAGAGAAATACACCAAAAGTTATATTAAATGTTTAGGATGGAGAGTGTATTAGAAAACACCCCATGGGCTTCCTATTTCTTTTCTTCAAAAGCTAACCCAAAGATTCTCTTTTATGATTTTATCTTTACTGTTGCTACATTCCAAACCATAGCACCTTGCATTTCACCTCTTACATTTTCTCCAAAATAAAATCAATAAACTCAGTAAAAAGGAACTTTTTTTTGTGGCCCTTTTATTGACAATTTTCCAAGGATTTTGTAACTGCATACTATCTATTTATTTAAATATAACTATATATCAATATAAGAAAAACATGTGGAAAATGCCATATTATTAAAAATCCTTCAAAAATATTTTGGTAACAGTATATTTAAAATGTGTTTTTTTTTCCTGTTGGAAAAGCATTTTTAAAGGCATAATTCAGGATTTATGGTATAAAGATAAGTACATGTTGGTATCTATGGCATATAACTATGTTTTGGAAAATATAAATTATTTTTTTTAAAATTCTTAAAATATAGGATTTTAAAAGATAGCAATGAAAATAATCTTTTTAAAATTTATGGGAATATGCAATGGCATTTTGAATATTTTGGCTAGGAAAGAGAAATTAAAAGGTAGACAGGCCATCATTGTGTTAAGGTTAAATTGTCTGGAAACAAACTCCACATGATATACAGAAATTTATTTGTTCCTGATTATTAAGTAACCAAATAACTAAAACTTTATTTTTTTTCAGTTCTCTCTCTTTAGAAACAAGAGAAGAGCTAGGGAATAAAAACAAAACTGCAAACAATACTAATACCCTGCCCCATCTTATGGGACAGACAATATATAGACACATACAATTTAACAATCACTTCAGTAAAGCATGTCAGAAAAGCTAATCCTGGAAGAAATACCATCTAAGTAGATATTGGAGGAATGAATAAACCATATTGCTATGAACATTTGTATTCTTGCCTTTCAGTGAGTAGATGTAAATATTGATGCTGGGTTTATATATATAGGAGTAGAGCATCTGGCCCATCCTATATAATAAAAGTCTAATATGCAAATTGTCCCCTTGGGCAGTCTTTTGACCTAGAATTCCACCACTCACTATGATGTTCATTGACCAGCAGGGGGTGGTGTGGAACATGACGGGCATCAGCGACACGGTGTTGGCAGTGGGCAGCAGTGGAGGTGCTGCCAGCCCAGCTGGGCCCTGATGAGAGTGGGACCAAGGCGGGGAGGGGTGGAGCAGGTAAGAAGGTGGTGCTAGGCCAAGGCAGGTGTGAGTGGGGGCCTGATTGCCCTGCTGATCACCCCGCAGAAAGTGATCAGCAGCAGCGGTGGGGGTCCGGCCCTGATCGATCACCCTGCAGGTGGGAAGGTAGAATAGGTGAGGGGGCAGCACCAGGCCATGGTGGGGTGCCAGGCAGTGCTGTGGGGCTGCGAGGCTGAGGGCACAAGCTGGGGCCTGATCCCTGAAGGCCACCCTGAGGGACCCCACCCATGCACAAATTTGTGCACCAGGCCTCTAGTAGGTATGTATATGTTCAGCCTTAGTTGATGTTGCCTAACAGATTTTCAACATGTTTGTCCCACTTTCTACTTGCATCAGCTGTATATGAGAGTGTCACTTTTTCTACAAACTTGTCACCACTTGGAAGATAAAAAGAAGGTAGAGGCTGTTGTAGGTGGAGTTTTAAGGAAAATAGAGTGTTCCAGGCTGAGGGATAGCATATACAGCAGAATGACTGGTTACTATGACATGCACTGACCACCAGGGGGCAGACACTCAATGCAGGAGCTGCCCCCTGGTGGTCAGTGCGCTCCCACAGGGAGAGTGCTGCTCAGCCAGAAGGGGGAAAGCATGGCTTATTTGAGCAATTGAAGATATCATGATAGTGTATGTTTGTGAATGAGGGCTGATAGCAAATGAGACTAGTAGCAAGGAAGCATGAGTCATGAGGCTTTGCATGCTACATAAATAGGTATAAAAGGTATCTTTAAGGTAAAAGGAAACCAATAAATATGTACATGTAAAAAATGAAACTAGCTTTTTTAAAAAAAAATATTTTATTGATAGTTTTACAGAGAGGAAGGGAGAGGGATAGAGAGTTAGAAGCATCGATGAGAGGGAAACATCGATCAGCTGCCTCCTGCACACTCCCCAGTGGAGATGTGCCCACAACCAAGGTACCTTCCCTTGACCGGTATCGAACCTGGGACCCTTGAGTCCACAGGCTGACGCTCTACCCACTGAGCCAAACCGGTTAGGGCTGAAACTACCTTTTTTATGTTAACTAAACTTAACAAAGTGGTGTAGAGTAAAAAAAAAAAAAAGTAGGAGATTATTAAAAGAGCATAATAGCCAACCTTAAGGAACTCCTAACAGTCAAAGCTGGAATATTTTGTGGGGAAAAAAAAAGATAGCATTAGGTTTAAACCCCCAAAATAAAATGAATACCTATAAGTCCATATGTATATAAAGAAATCACCAAATAAGTAAATAGAGAAAAAGGGACATCAATTTCTTAGAGTAGAATTCCAATTGATATATACAGAAAGAAAGAGGGAAATGAAAAATTTACTATTAAGCAGACACAGTGGTAATAACTGGTGGAGACTAGAAACAATGATGGAGAGTAAAATAGACAGTGAAACTTTAATGAACAGATTTTGCATAATCTTAAAATCTATCCTCAAAAGTACTTGTCAACCACAAATGGAAAGATAGTAACTTCACAGTGGAAAAACATGGAAACAATTACCTTAACCAAATGATCATAGTTAATATGACCAGTAAGATATAAACAAGTACAAGAATATACTGTGTTCACAGATGGTTAGAATTAACATCATTAAAATGTCCATATTACCCAAAGCAATCTATAGATTAAATGCAATCCCTATTGAAATATCAAAGGCATATTTCACAGATTTAGAACAATACTCCAAAAATGTAATGTAACAAAAAAATAAAATAAAAACCAAAAAGCAAGCAACAACAACAAACAAGCAAATAGCCACAGCAATCTTGAGAAAGAAGAACAAAGTTGGAGGAATCACAATACAGGATATCAAGTTATACTACAAAACCACTGTAATCAAAACAGCCTGGTATTGGCACAAGAACAGGCGTATGGATCCATGGAACAAAACAGAAACCCCAGAAATCAACCTAAGCCATTACACTCAATTAATATTTCAAAAAGGAGGCAGTAGCATACACTGAAGTAAAGACAGTCTCTTCAATAACTGGTGTTGGAAAAATTGGAGAGATACAATTAAAAAATGAAACTAGACCACCAACTTATACCATACACAAAAATAAACTTAAAATGGATAAAATACTTCAATGTAAGCAGTGAAACCATAAAAACCTTAGAAGAAACCATAGGCAGCAAAATCTCAGACATCTTTCATAGCAATATGTTTGCGGATACGTCTCCTAGACAAAGGAAACTAAGGAGAAAATAAACATCAAAATAAAAAGCTTCTTCCAGACCAGCAAGGCTCAGTGGTTGAGCGTGGACCTATGAACTAGGAGGTCATGCTTTGATTTCCGGTCATATGCTCAAGTTGCGGTCTCGATCTCCATTGTGGGGTGTGCAGGAGGCAACTGATCAGTGATTCTCTCTCATCACTGATGCTTCTGTCTCTTTCTCCCTCTCCCTTATGCTCTGAAATCAATAAAAAATATATTTTTTAAAAAATATATATAAAAAGTCTAAGATGGTAAGTGTTCATCCAGCTGGTTGCTATGACGTGCAGTGACCACCAGGGGGCAGAGGCTCAACGCAGGAATTGCAGCGGTTCTCGGATGAGCACAATTCCTTGCAGGGCCTTGCAAGTCCACCTTTGGCTGTGGGTTATGCTGTTGCTGGGGCACTGTCGGCCCCGAATCTGGTTTACTGCATACTTGCATTTCTGTTCCACACCCTGTACCACCCTGTATGACAGCAACTTTGCAGAGTGCCCTCTCGCACTCCGGGACCCCTTGAGAGATGTTGGAGGGCTGGTTTTGGCCCGATCCCCACAGGCCAGGCTGAGGGACCCCACCTGCCAGAGGGACCCTGCTCATTCCGCAGACACCCTTTGAGCCATGGCACCACCCCAGGTGCGGCCAGCCAGGGAAGGGACCATGGGAGGTTGGCTCCAGGGAGTGTTCAGCCACTTGCCCAGTCCCATCCTGCTGGCCACTTTCTAATTAATTTACTTTCAATGTGCATGAATCCATGCACTGGGTCACTAGTAATAAAAAGCTCCTACACAGCAAAAGAAACCATCAACAAAATGAAAACAGAGGCCACTGTATGGGCCACATATTTGCCAATGATACATTGGATAAGGGGTTAATCTCCAAAATATAAAAGGAACTCATACAACTTAGCAAAAGGAAGTCAAACAATCCAATTGAAAAATTAGCAAAGGACCTAAGTAGACACTTCTCTAAAGTGGACATACAGAAGGCCAAGAGACATGAAAAAATGCTCAAAGTCACTGGTCATCAGGGAGATGCAAATTAAAATGACAGTGAGGTATCACCTCACACCTGTTATAATGGTTATCATCAACAAATCAACAAAGTAAAAGTGCTGGTGAGGATGTGGAGAAAAAGGAACCCTCATGCACTGCTGGTGGGAATCCAGACTGGTGAAGCCATATGGAAAACAGTATGGAGTTTCCTCAAAAAATTAAATATGGATCTGCCATTAGACCCTGTGATCTCACTTCTAGGCATATATCCCAAGAAACCAGAAACACCAATCATAAATAATACGTGTATCCTTATTATCATAGCAGCACAATTTACAATAGCTAAGATCTGGAAACAGCCCAAGTGCACATCAGTAGATGAATGGATAAAAAAGCTGTGGTACATTTTCACTGTGGAATACTATGCAGCATTAAAAAAGGAGGATCTCTTACCCTTTGAGATAGCATGGAGGGACTTGGAGAGCATCATACTGAAGGAAATAAGCCAGTCAGAGAAAGACAAGTCTCACATGATCTCACTTATATGTGGAATATAATGTACAAACTAAAATGATGAACAAAATAGATCCAGAGTCATAGAAACATGGAACAGAATGTTCAATCTTAGAGGGAAGGTGGGTGTGTGTGTGGGGGGGGGGAGATATTAACTAGAGAACTTATATGCATAACCATGGACACAGACAATAGTGTGGTGAAGGCCTGGGATAGAGGGTACATAGGTAATACTTTCAACAACAAAGGTTAAAAGAAAAGAAAGAAAGCCATTGCTTTACATTTTTTGAAAATCTCTAAGTCTGGCCTAATAGAAGACAACTGGAATGTCATATCTTCTACTGCATTTAAACTGGTGCAATGTATAGTTTTGGCTGATGTATATGAACCTGGCCTCACACAGGTATTAATTTTGAAAATGGAGGATTAGTTTTATAGTCTTTATATTTGCATGTGTACTTTTCAACACTACACCAAATGTGCAAGAGGCAGTTTCTCAAAGGTTACTTGCCACGTGGAATTTGAAACCATTATCAATGATCTTTTTGTTCTTTGTTATCATATTTTTCTATGTATAAGATGCTATTTTTTAATAATATCACTAAACTGAAAATCGAGGGGAGTCTTATACATGGAAGTCAGCCAAGGAGGGAGCCATGGGGGTGCATAGCTGCCCCTACCTTGTCAAACAGGCTTCCTCCAATCATGAGCCTTATTGTTACTGACGTCAGCTGATGCCCTAATTGGAAGTGGAGGTGGAGAGTGCGCAGATGCAACAGGGACCCGAGTGTTCTGAGCCCATAAAGATGTCAAAAAATAAAAAGATAAACACCGATAAGCGATTGCCTTACTCTGCAAAATTCAAACTGAATGTAATCAGCTATGCAAAAGAGCATGGACATAGAGCTGCAGAGAGACAATTTGGACCTCCTCCCACTGAGTGTATGATCAGACAGTGGAGAAAACAGGAAGAACAACCCCCTAAGGTGCCAAAAAAGAAGAAGGCCTTAGTACAAGTGGTTAGTAAATAATGAATTCCCTATCTCTTGATTATAGATGTTATAAAGTAAAAAATATTGCATTTATTTACAGATGATGAATTTTAATATGGTAAGATGACCATATCTTATTTATGTATGAGTCCCTTTCCACACCAAGATCTTTGATTTATAGGCAACCTTCTATCCATAAATGAGTCCATAAATGAATTCATTTAATGACATCATGAGTATCTTATGAATTTACTCAGTACGCTTCCTCAATTCTTACTGGGTATCTTTTTATTGGCATAAAAATTGTGCTGTTAACTGTTTTACTACTTTATACTATGCAGTAATTTTAAATTTTACATTAGCCTTCTTTCTCCACATTTTCTAGGAGATGGAAGAGTGCAGACTGAACTCTTTCTTCTAGCTGGTCATTGTGCCAGGCATAACTCTTACTGAATTTTTTTCTTTGGGTCAGGAAAGATTTGTGCAAGGTCCACTCTGAGCCTGCTATGGGCTAGCCACACCAAGATATACAGCTGCTTTGGGCTATCATATTTGAGTCAGTCAGCTAACTCTCTCACCAGGATTTTCTAATTGTAGTTGACTTGGACCTACAATTAGAAATGTGCTGATCTGGCTGGTGTTTTTCCACAAAGACAGAATGTGCTGATCTGGCTGACCTGACTTTCCAATCAAGTTGACAGTTGTATTTCTCATTGTAAATTACTAGATTGACATTCCCATTTTACTCTGAAATATCCTGGGAGTTGTTTAGCCGGGGCCAACATCCCTAAATTTGATCAACACTAAAGCACTGAAAATATTGAGTTTCTAGACCTGGATCATGATAAATGCATTAAGGAATTTCCACTGGGTGAGAGCCCTTAGCATCCAGTTTTTTTGTTTTGTTTTGTTTCGGATAACACACTTATATGTAAAAATGCCATTTGGCACTTTCCACTTATCTTTGAGATATTATCCATAGTTGAGATGCAAGAGATGGCTTGAGTTCAATTTTATGTAGAAAAATCACTCTTTCCTTATAATGGACAGTATTTTACTTTAGATAAAGCCACTTTGAATAGGCTTGATGTATCTTTAGTAGAACCAGGGAGCAGACTTAATTGGTATTCCCCAGGAAGAATTTCAAAAAATTTCATGCCTGATGATTATGAAATTTTCAGTTTTGTTTTTCTTCCTGTATTTTTGCACTGGTGATTTGAGGTCAATTTTAAACTTTGTTTTGAGAAATAAACCTGCAGTGATTATTTGTGCTGAGACAAAATATAGTCAGGTTTTCCAGAAGGGGGGATAATCCAGGAGGTAAACAGAATGAGGTAATGTTTTCCTTTTCAAACCATCACAACTAAATACTTACTATAAACACTGGATAGCACATTGCAGCGCACAAATACTCACAATAAATATTGTGCCAGATTTCCCTTACCACAGCCTAACACTAAGGAACAGAGGTAAGGAAACAGAAGCCCAAAGTGGTTCCCCGAGTTGCCCAAGTTCACACAAGCTAGTAAGATCCAGGTTGAACTGTGTCTATGTTTGTGAAGGAAGAAGCCATAGGTTAACAATTCAAATGCATTATAACTTGCTGCTACATCGTAGTGTAATACACTAATATGTAATATAATTACATACCGCATGTACATACTTTGATTTGTTAATGAAGAAAGTGAATTGTCACTAGAATACTTGTTTTTACCTTGTTGTTTTGCTGAAAGTGTGGCAAGTTTGTGTACTATCTTAAAAAATGATTTTATTTATTTCAGAGAGAGAGAGAGAGAGAGAGAGAGAGAGAGAGAGAGAGAGAGACCATCAATGATGAGAGAGAATCATTGATTGGCTGCCTCCTGCAGGCCCCACACTAGGGATTGAGCCCACAACCCAGGCATGTACTCTGACCAAGAATTGAACTGTGACCTCCTGGTTCATAGGTCAGTGCTCAAACACTGAGCCATGCTGTCCAGGTGTGTTTGTGTACTATTTTATCTAGATCTCCCAGAATTTGTTCCAACAAAGTGGGGATGCTTTTTTGCTTCATCAGAATGAGTACATTAAGGCATAGTCCAATGCCTTGGACGCATAAAGCATGCAACTTTCCAAACATTACTAGGTGTTGGCAAAAACACTACAGGTTCCTTCTCCTCCTTCCACAGGCACCAAAAGGAATTCAGATGAACTCCTTTTTAAATGACTCCCATTAAAACAGAAAAAAATATGGTGCATTTATAATACACACAGTGGTAGCAAATATATTTCTAACTGGAAAGTATGTCTGCTTTAACAAGCATCAAAGAACACCAAATCTTCCCATTGCAATATGACAGATGAACGAAAGAATTTCCCACAGACCAGCTCTTGGTTTCATATATTTCAAATCTTGTTTCTCTTCCACTATCCACAAACCTTCAGTGCTGAGTTCCTTAGAGCACATTCTTATCATAGTAATACCCCTGGTCCCGCATATTCCTGTCACAACACCGGCTCAGACAAGAAACTATAGAAGTTTTCCTGGAAGCCATTGCTGCCTGGATGGCTAGAAATAACTTTTTTTTTCATATGGCTGAAAGCCACATAAATATCCCCCAGTAAATCTAAAGTCAATATTTCCCAACTCTCCTTCACCTTAGTCAAATCCCAGATGTTCCTTTGGCTACACTCGTGGCACCTGACAGAAGGAAAATGTGACAGAGAACATGGCACAATGGAAAGAAACAGTGAAGTCGAAAAAGTCGTCTTCATTTGTGAATTTTACAAAACAAAACACACAGGCCTGTGGACACATTGATTGAGGCCCTTGAAAAAGTCACCAGCAAGGATAGGACCTTGAAGTCGGAGCTTCCTTGCCTTCATGGGACACCTGCTTCTGCCGGATGCCCATCTATGAACACTAATAAAAGAGAAAAATGGTAATTGGCATACAAGCTACCCTTTTCATTGGCTAATCAGGGCTATATGCAAATTAACTGCCAACTATGATTGGCAGTTAACTGCCAACAAGATGGCGGTTAATTTGCATATGTAGGCACAATGCAGGGAGGCGAAAGGGAAAGCAGGAAGAAGCCCCCTGCCACTGACAGTGATCGGAAACCCAGGGGGGAGCTAAGAGCTGGGGGGCAGGACAAAGGGAGCTGGGCATGGTCGAAGCTGGCAGTCCCGGGAGCTAGGGGTCCCTTGCCTGGGCCTAAAGCGGAGCCCACGATCGCGGGGCCGCTGCAGCTGCGGGTCCCCGCTGCCCGGGCCAGACGCCTCAGCCAGAGGCGTCCTGCAGGGGCAGGGGCGGAGCCTGCGCGATCGCGGCGCCCCCCCGCTGCCACTGCGGGTCCCCGCTGCCCGGGCCAGATGCCTAGGCCAGAGGCGTCAGGCCTGGGCAAGGGGCCGATCCTGCGATTGGAGGGGTCAACGCCTGAGGGCTCCCAGTATGTGAGAGGGGGCAGGCTGGGCTGAGGGACACTCCCCCCCCCACACACACACACACCCAGTGCACGAATTCCGTGCACCGGGCCCCTAGTGTATATAATATGACCATGACTGTAATTTTCAGATTCTATCTTCTATTTCCCTTGACCTAAAAGTTTCTTTATACCAACCTATTGTCTCCTCAAGTCCACAGAATTCAATAATTAAGTAATCACAAGGGTTAAGCTACATGTACTCAGGTGACCTAAGCTTCAGAGAACCCTCCCCAGCTAAGGATATCTCAGCGATCCCTGATTCCTAACATGTAGTAGTTTCCATTCCAAATGTGTTTTCATCAGTTCAATGTATCCCCTGCATATTGCATTTTAAAATGTCAAGGGTTGGCCAAACTGGCCTGGCTCAGTGGTTGAGCGACAACCTATGAACCAGGAGGTCACAGTTCGATTTCCTGTCAGGGCACACGCCTGAGTTGTGGGCTCAATCCCCAGAGGAGTGGGGGGGAGAGGTTTGCAGGAGGCAGCCAATCAATGATTCTCTCTCACCATTGATGTTTTAATCTCTCTATCCTTCTCCCTTCTCTGAAATCAATACAAATGTATTTTTAAAAAAATAGAGAGAGCCCCAACCTGTTTGGTTCAGTGGATAGAGCGTCGGCCTGCAGACTGAAGGGTCCCAGGTTCGATTCCAGTCAAGGGCATGTACCTTGGTTGCAGGCACATCTCCAGTAGGGGGTGTGCAGGAGGCAGCTGATCGATGTTTCTCTCTCATTAATGTTTCTAACTCTATCCCTCTCCCTTCCACTCTGTTAAAAAAATCAATAAAATATATTAAAAAAAATAGAGAGAGAGAGTGGATTGAAGCACTGAGAAATTCACACCAATTTTCCAGCCTCACTAACTCCTGGTGCATGTGTAGGTCTGCTTTTGTGTGTATATGTATGTGTGTAATTTCTTAAATATCTATCATTTTCACACCTCAAGAAATGGGGAAAGAGTGCAGATATCAACTATATTTTTGGCAGTTAAAGTGAAAATCATCTTGCATTAGTAAGTGCTGCGAGTGAAAGTGTGTGGTTGGCTATAATGACATACCTTGAAATAGTTTATAAAATAATTGGATCCATGTGAACTAAATCTTTTGATTCCCCCACCTTAGACAAGTGAACCAATAGGAAATAAGCCTGTATGTCGGATGCAGTAACAGTGAGGGAGATATGCCTGTGAAAATCAATCCTTGCGGAGGAAGATCTTTCTAGGAGTATTGAGTCCTGTTTATCAGTTAGAAATAATGCAGCACCTAATCAGCTTGTTCAGATCATGCTTTAAGACTTGCAAGATTTCAGAAAATATAACCGAAGTGGGACTCTAAGTAGACAAGCCATGAGGAAAGAGAATAACATGTCCACCGCACGCACCCCCCCCCCCATAAGTAGGTATGCTTCAGAACCTTGAGATTTAGGAATCAGTATTCACGACCCATATGGATAGACTCAGGAATATTAGGATGCACTGCAGTTCTGCCTCTCTTCCTCCTATACATGCATGTTTAAGCAACTTCTCCATCATATTTCTGTAATAAAACTAAATTAGGAATCATTCTTGCATGTAAAAATATGAGACAAAACACATTTTTTATTAGACCAGTTTGGAGCAGAGCTTTTGTATTTATCCTCTGATGATGGATAAGTTATATTTTATCTCCATGTGGTCTTTGTAGCAGTGGTCATTCTTCTCACATGGAAGCTCAGGGCTCCAAGATGAAATAATCAGAAATGCCATAAAGAGATAAAATTGCTTATTTAGTATTTTGGTCTTTTCCAGTGTCCCTGGATGAACTAACTATGGTAGCAAAGAAGTATAGAAATCTAAGTTCTTAGAGAAATACACTTAAGAATTGTTTGTATGATAATCAAACCCTCTACATTACCCCCAGATGTCACAGCTGCAATTACAGCCATTTAACCAGATAACTCAATATTTACAGGTTAAGGGAATATTGAGAGGCATAGAGAAAAGGTAGCAATGTGAAGAGAGGGAATGTTTCTTCCTTGTGCTGGCTATCTATTGTTATACTAGAGACCTGGTGCACAAATTCATGCACAGGTGGGATCCCTTGGCCTGACTGGCGATCAGGGCCAATAGGGGCCATCTCACCCAGTCCTGATCCGGGCCAATCAAGCCGGCCGGCTGGGTGGAGGGATTGTGGGAGGTTGGCCAGCCATGGGAGGTTGGCTGTGGGAGCCCACTGAATATCAGGGGGCAGCTTCTGCATTGAGCATCTGACCCCTGTTGGTCAGTGTACATCATAGTGACCAGTCGTAATGGTCGCTTAGGCATATATATATATAAACAAATCATTTCAAAACTATCGACTCACTAAAACAATTTATCTCCTACAATATTGTAGGTCAAGAATTTAGACAGGACAATGCTACAATGCTCCAAGTGGCATTGACATGGTCAATCCATGGTATTTAGCTGGTGATTGGACTGAACTAGAGGATCCAAGATGGCTTCCTTCACATGCTTACCAACTTGTCAGGGACAACTGGAAAGCTGGGCTCAGCTGTGTCTATTTTCCTATCTTTGTTTTCTCTGCATGAGTTCTCTCCAACATAAAAGTTGGATTTCTTGCTTGACAACTCTGGGTCCCAAGAGGATAGAGGTGATAACTGCTAATCCTCTAAAAGGTTAGGCCTGTGCTATGGACTGAATGCTTGTGTTCCCCCAAATCCTATGCTGAAGTCCCATTCCCCAGTGTAATGGTATTTGGAAGTGGGGCCTTGAGGAGGTAATTAAGATTAGATTAGGTCACAGGGTGGAGCCCTTATGATGGAATTAATACCCTTAGGAATGAGGAAGAGTTCTCTCTCTACCATGTGAGAATACAGTGAAAAGATGACTGTGTGCAATCCCCGAAGAGAGTCCTACCCAAGAACTGAATCTACTGAACCCTAACCTTGGACTTCCCCAGACTTCAGAACTATGGGAAATAAATGTTGTTTAAGTCAGCCAGTGCATGGTATTTTGTCACAGCAGCCCAGACTGAGTAAAGCAGCCTACAACTGGGCATAATATTACTTCTTCCATATTCTATTGGTCAAAGCAGTCACAAGCTAGCCCACATTTAAGGGGAGGAAATGTAGACTCAACCTCTTCATGGAAAATGGAGCAACAGCAAAAAAATATGTGTCCATCTTTAACTTCCCATCTTTGGTAGAGATTGCTCAAGCCCTAATGTTAGCCCTAGCACTTAGAGTTGTAATGTCAGAATCCTTCACAAAGCTGGAATTCTTGAGGATGACTCTCTCACCAAAGACTTCAGAACTCTAGCACTAATTACAAAAGCCTTAGGTACACGCTGGTTGACCATGAACTGCATCACACCCAAAAAGAATTGACCCTTAAACAAAATGGGTTTGAATTGTGTGGATATATTTCAATAAATACTGTAAGTGGATTTTTTTCTTATGATTTTCTTAATAGCATTTTCTTTTCTCTAGCTTATTTTATTGTAAGAATACAGTATATAATACATATAACATAAAATATGTTGATAGACTGTTTATGCTATATGCAAGGCTTCTGCTCAACAGCAGGGTATAAGTACTTAATAGTTATAATTGGAATTCGAACTGTATGGGATAGGGAGAGGGTTTGCTCTCCATTCCCCCTGTTGTTAAAGAGTCAACTTGTACCTATAAACAATGGCATTGTTCTAAGGCAACGGTTCTCAACCTGTGGGTCGCGACCCCTTTGGCGGTCAAACGACTCTTTCACAGGGGTTGCCTAAGACCATCCTGCATATCAGATATTTACATTACCATTCAAAACAGTAGCAACATTACAGTTATGAAGTAACAACGAAAATAATTTTATGGTTGGGTCACAACATGAGGAACTGTATTTAAAGGGCTAGAAGGTTGAGAACTACTGTAAGGGTAATAGAACTTTGATGGGGGGGGAGTGATTAATTATGATTAATTTTTCCTGGGAATCTTTGGAAACAAAGTTTAAATCTTCTCATTTGTATAAATATATGGGAGAAACTAGACAGGATTCAGAGGAGGTCAATTGAAAAGATTAAAGGATAAGAAATTATATCTCTGAACAAAAATGAAGAAGTTCAGGCTATTGTGCTACAACAAAGGAAGCTATCCAAGTTTAACAGATGTCTTCAAGTGTATGAGAGGATATCTCAAACGGAAATTAAGCAGTTGCTCCATTTAGAAAGTGCTGAAGCAAGCAGAAATGACATCAAAACAGATAAAACAGGGGTAAGATCTTTCTGTCTATTAGAGAACTAAAGAGCTTGAAACCAGATATTTTACAAGTAAAAGAGGTTTGACTGGGTTTTGGAGGCTGTTGACTCTTTAACAACAGGGGGAATATTATTATTATTGAACTCTACTGCTTTAAATTTATGAGAAAAATAAAGTAGCAGGATGAAAGGGGAAAAAAGGAAAATACACACAAACATGATGTTCCCCCTGAAATTAGGTTGCCGACAGTGTATTTGGGAAGACAACAAATGCGTGTTAAGTGATTAATTAAAAGTAACAGAGGAAATTTATAAATGTATCTGAGCCCCAACCTAGGAAGAGCTTCCCTGAATGGGCTGCTCCGGGCCCATATTTATTTCCCCTCTATGGAATATTCATTCTGTCTTCCTTTTGGTTGCTTCAATGGCTTCCCTTTCCTTTAGTTATAGGAAGAGTTACAGAAAGGGGAAAAAGGGAGAGAGTTTCTCTTGAACTCTTCACAAATGCTCTCCATTACTTTACTGGACAGCTAAACACTCATGGACAAGAGAGGAATTGCAGAAGAGAGGGGTTGTCAGTCATGAAAGCAGTTAAGAGAGAATCAAAATGGAAAAACCAGGGTAGAAATGGCTAATAGGCATTCCTCCTCTCAACCTGCTGAATTGATTGCATCTTCACATATGAAGAAGCCCTAAACTTGCCCTAGTTGGTTTGGCTCAGTGGATAGAGCATCGGCCGGCAGACTGAAGGGTCCTGGGTTTGATTCCAGTCAAGAGCACATGCCCAGGTTGTGGGCTCGATCCCTAGTAGGGGTTGTGCAGGAGGCAGCTGATCAATGATTCTCTCTCATCATTGATGTTTCTATCTCTGTCTTCCTCTCCCTTCCTCTCTGAAATCAATAAAAATATATTTTTTAAAAATTCTATTCTAAAGAAGCCCCAAACCTCTCCTCACTCAATACCAGTCTCTTCTCACTCTTAACACATGCTAGCTTGCATTCTGTCTCTAAGTTTCTAGTCATAGAAGTGTCACCTACTTTGCCCCTTGCTTCTCCCTTGGCCCCTCCCCTTCAGAGACACTTGACCCACCAGCCAAAAACTTGTGTTATGGACATAATAACTTTTTAGAGGTAGGAAGACAACAAAACTCTTCTCTACTCCAAATTCTCTTTCTGAAACCGAGCTGGAGATGCAGGGGGAAGTGTGGTGAAAAGGGAAGTTCTGAACTTACCACTTTCCCACAGAAAGAGCAAGAGCTTTAAGCTGGTTAGTAGTTTCTGTGTACACAGGGCTTTATATATAGGATGGGGCAAAAGTAGGTTTACAGTTGTTCATATGGGAAATAATACAATAATTAATAAATAATAATACAAGCATAAACTCTGTGTTTTGCATACTCACAACTGTAAGCCTACTTTCCCCGCCACCTTGTATATTTTGCATTGTGAACCATAAGAAAATTGTCAATTTTTTAAGTTCCAAAAGTTGAATCATGGCAATTTTAATATTATATTAACTCTCAGAAAAGAATATTATTTACTTTTTATACATAACACATTTAACAACATCAAGGCCCTGAGAGTTCAGATAATCTGCTGAATATCACACAGGTTGTAAGACAAGGAGCCAGTCTTTTAACATATTTTTACTCAATTCCAAAACCTTGTCTAGTATCCATTATACTTATACCTTGTGTCTTGTTGATAGGCATTGGCATTTTTACATCAAGTATGTTTTATTTCGCATACTTTTGAAAAGGCTTCCTCCTATGTTAAGCCTAATTTCTACACTATTTTTAAATAGAGAACCTTACCACAGTTAAACATTTACATTCTGAAGTCTCTGTGAATGTAACCTCTTGAAGTTAGACACTCCCTTATAGAAGGAAGTAAAAGGATCCTGCCAAAAGAGTCCAAACAACAATAAAGTCAATGAAAGATAGAAAAAATATTGGCCATAGATATTGAAAACTTGGATTTCTGACTGATTTGGGACACATTCTATATAATAAAAGGCTAATATGCAAATCAACTGAACAGGGGAATGACTGGTTGCTATGACATGCATTGACCACCAGGGGGCAGACGCTCAATACAGGAACTGCCCCCTAGTGGCCAGTGCGCTCCCACAGGGAGAGTGCTGCTCAGCCAGAAGCCGGGCTGGTGGCTGGCTAGCATAGTGGCAGTGGCAGGAGCCGCTCTGGCCTCCTTGGCAGTCAGACATCCCTGAGGGCTCCTGGACTGGGAGAGGGCACAGGCCAGGCTGAGGGACCCCCCTCCCCCGAGTGCACGCATTCCATGCACTAGGCCTCTAGGGATTATATAATAGATATACATCCTGTCTACTGGGACTCAGAGCAAGTTCATTCATTTGGTCAAAATGGTGCCTGTAGTGTGGACGAAAAGGGGCGGCATGCTAACCTGACTAGCTCAGGGAAGGGCTGCGTGGCAGCCTTGCAAACTCAGAGCCTAAAGTAACCACATAGGACAGTCTGAGATTAAAACTTTTTAAACTAAAAGAAGTTTATGGTGGGCAGTCATGTCCTAGGCTGTATCTTCCCTGACAAAGGTCAATCTTTACCTTAACTGATCCTGTCTATTGTCTTTTTGCATCTATGAGAACATATTGTTGGAATGTCAAAGTAATTTTCTCTTTTCCAGACCCCTCAAAGCACAGCACCACTCTGTGGAGACCACAAATCCCCTCATTGTTATTGTGTTAATTGTTGACTGTTAAGTATCCTGTACCCACCTAAGAAAAAGAAGTATGTGCCTATCATTTTACTGTTTATTCAATTGCAGAGGTTCCCCACTGCCTTTGCTTTCTCCCACCTCTCTAATCTATGACCAGTGGATTTCATGTAACCCACTGACATCTCCTCCTTTGATTATAATTTAAAAAACAAGGTGCAGAACTGCCATTCTCCAGAGTATTTTCTCAATCTGTTGAGATTCCTGGCATTTGCTGCCAGTTTGGCACAAATAAACTCACAAAAATTTTCACAGGTTTAAATGTTTCTTATGTTAACAGTAGGTAGCTGGGCTCTGGCATTCAGAAAGAATGGAGAGAGATCCAAGCTATAGGCAACAGAAAATGACTTCAAAGAGATCTGAGAGCAGGCAGTAGCAGCAGTAGCAGGGACCTGTACGAATACATCTAGTTCTTAATATTAAAAAACACATGTTTGAGGTTGGTGGTGGTAAGGGAGTCATTTTAACTGTAGGCAGTATGTGGAATTCCAGTTAGATACAATTTCATTAGGATAAGACAGTATCTTTTTCATTTTGGAATCCCTAACACAATGGTTTATTCATAATGCGGACTTCATACACGGATGATGAATTGAATTGGTTTCCAGGCAGCAAACTGTTCGTGATAGCAGAGGCTAAAAATGCACTACCCTGTACATACACTTTAAGTTCCACAGGAGAGGTGAGATATGAAGAAAAGAGAGAAAAATTAGGAGCTGAGTGCCAACTAATTCATGTCTCTTATCCTTGCTCCATATGACTCTTAATTAACTAAAAATGTCATGAGGACAAAGACATAGAAAAACCAGTTTCTGGCTGTTATTACTGATTTTCAGTTTAAGTATAGTCCTGGCTAAAGAGAAAGATAGATTTGTAGTGTTAGCACTCACAAAAAATGATTTATGTATTTAGATAATTTAGTATTTAAAATTATTTTTTAAGGGCAAGTTATGGTTCTTAAAAATAGTGCCATGGGCAGAGGTAAACCAGTTCTGCTAAAAGCTTTGAAGGTTGATTTGAAGAAATGAGTTTTATGGAAGGAAAATCTTCTGTATCTGAAAAAACTCCAAGCAAGATTATTAGATTACTTCAGGGAGCTTACTGATCCTTTTTATGACATAAACCACAGTTTCAAAGAAAGCTTTCTAAGTTATCTGATTTCATATATACATGCCTAACATAATGATGGTTGTTCATGAAGCATGACTTGGTAAATGAAAGCAGGGTTTTTTCCATAACCAAATATATATTCCTGAGTTTTCTAGATATCTTGCTGATAGGTGAGACATAAACCAATTGATTTCTACTACCAACGCTGTCTTCTAGTGCTAAAACAAACAAATTCAGACATGACAACAGGTGGCAAGAATGAGTGACAGATAATTTGACAATATCTCAATATCTCATTCTTCCAATTTAAGTTGTGCCCTACTTTTTATCTCATCATAACGGTTGAAGAAAGAATAGGAAGTTATAAGATTTCACTGAACAGAAGTCACCTCTCAACAGGATTTTGCCAGGTATAAAAAGGCTTTTAAAGGAAGTGTGTCCCAAAATTACTAGTTGTATGGACAATCTGTGTTCCAACAGAAGACATTTTACCATTCTGTTCCTTGGCAACAATTTGGTTCCAGCCTTTTGGGGTGAAAAGTAATCCTATTATTTTGGTTGCTGAGATGGGCCCATCAACCCATTTTCAGTCTCTCCCTTATTCACTGTGATTAGTTCTACACAGGACAAGAAAAATAAACTCCCAAGTATCCTGATGTGGCATAGAAGCCCATGCTATGGTTGTCCCTGTGTCTTTGTGTGTATTTGTGGGTATGCTTCAATTGTGATAAGAACTTAATCATTCTTTCTCATACTTGAAATTCACTTTCATTTGCCTTTCATTCCAACTCATTGGTAATTAAAAATTTTCAGACAAGCCCTGACTGGTTTGGCTTGGTGGATAGAGCGTCAGCCTGCGGACTGAAGGGTCCCGAGTTCGATTCCAGTCAAGGGCATGTACCTTAGCTGCGGGTATACCCCCAGTAGGAGGTGTGCAAGAGGCAGTTGGTCGATGTTCCTCTCTCATCGATGTTTCTCTCTATCCCTTTCCCTTCCTCTCTGTAAAAAAATCAGTAAAATATATATTTAAAAAAATTTTTCAGACAATATATAGATACACTGAAATTAAAGTTTGAAAGCATAGACCAGTGTAAAGTACTTAGAGTAAGAGACATCCACTGGACCCTCTAGCTAAATAAATATCCAGGCTATTAAAATACAGAAGCCATTAGAGCAAATCGAATGAAATGTCTACCTGTTGAGAAAAAATAAAATACTTATTGTATGAGAAAGCCATTGCCTAGATAGGGATATAAAAATGCATATTAAAAGGATTTCTTCTTGTTATTCACCTCTACACAGCATATTTGAAATTACTTTGTATTAAGTTTAAATTGTTAGTGTACCTGCCACTTAAGATAGGAATTCCAATACAATTTGCCTTTTATAAGTAAATTTCTTTCTCTGTTGCAAAATTGCCTAAATTGATTTAGGTTCTTCAAAGTATAATTGTATTACATTTTATTCCAGTCAATTCTACACCAAAGAGTAAATGTCCAAGACATGAAAGATCAGTGCATTTACAATGTAACAATTGAATATTGAGAGTCATGTCCTAATATCAAAATGTCAAATTACAGAAAAGGCTAAAAAAATGTGAGAAATGTGTCTATGGTTCTCTCTCAAGGCCAGTGGAACTCTGGATGAAATATTACCTTTCATTTCATAATAAACTTCTTTGACATGAAATTAAGTGTGTGTTGGAGAAAAGAGTTTTCAATGAGAGAAAACCATTTATATATATATATGAGAGATTAATTCATTTTTCACTCAAGACTACGTAAATCTCTTCAGCTATTCAATTTTATGTGCTTCATCAGGAGAAACCAGTGTGTACATCTATGTCTACAGAATGATAAACAGGCAGTAAGACATAAATACATACAAATAAGTAAATAACTGAAAAGAGGAAATTAACCCCTGCATACGTTATCTATTAGCACCTCATATTCATCCCTTAATTGTTTAATGTTTGGAGATTATTCAACATGACCAAAAGCTACTTAATAAAATATAACAATTATTAGGAAGTCCTCTAAATTGCATCTAAGTAGAACAAATGTGGTAGACATGATGATGTGATACCCAGGTTGCTCTGGAAGGAAAAGATGTGATGCCAAGCTTCTGGGAAGGAAGTCACCAGAAAGCTGTCAGCTTCTCCTGGTTTTGCCTCATCTGAAGAGTATGGCCTTATGTGAGCTACACCCTTCTGAGAACAACCTTCTGGTGGCTGAGTCAGGCAAAGGTATAAAGACCTGACCATTTTGACCTCAAACACTATGATGAGCAAGTTTATTCCAGAGCTCTCCAACAGCTTAGCCAAGTCTGTCAAGCCTATATCTCAGTTTGACTTCTTCCTCTGCACAATTCTCCTTCCTTTATCTCCCTGAACAGATTTGATTCCTAATAAATATCTTGTACCATAAACCCTGTCTCACATCTGCTTCTGAAAACCTCAAACAGTAATAGTTGGCACCAAGGGTGATCTGAGAAAATAGGCAATAAGATGGTGTTCGAGAACTAGATCACTCCCCACCCAACTTGCTATGAAGATTCCTGGTGGCAAGTGGAGCATGGTGAGCTGTTGGCACAAAGTGGCTGTTAAATTATTAAAACTTTCACTGGTGGTGAGTTAGGAGGATGTACCAGTGGAAGGAAACACCCTAGCCAAAGCAATTTACTAAGAATGTGATAGTTATGGAAAAAGTAGATAAAAGGATAAAGGAGGACAGAACATGTGAACATTTTTAGTCATTAGAGTTATTGAAAATCAAAACCACAATGAGATACTATTTCACATCAAGTAGGATGGTTATAATGAAAAAGAAAGATAATAATGAGTGTTGACAGGGATGCGGAAAAACTGGAATCTTCATACTTTGCTGGTGGAAATATCTAACGGCCCAGTATCTTAGGAAAACTGTTCCTCAAAACTTTAGTAATAGAGTTACTATCTGATCCTGCAATGACACTCCTTGGTATGTAACCTACGAACAATCCTAATATATAAAAATCCTGGGTCCATCACATCCACAATGACTGGAGACTCGACCTAACGCCCAGGCTGCACACGCAGCAGGCTCTGGTGAGTGGGGACTTGTGGCAGCGAAGATGGGCACAGGGGAGGTGGGGCTGGTACTCACACTCACTCACAACTGCACACACACACAGACACACACAGCACCCACCAGCTCACAGCATTATCTCCCTTTCTTTCCCTCCCTCCCAGCCCACTCTCAGATCCTCTTTCAGAATGAGGAAACAAAACAGACTGGGCCTGAAGAGGCCTGGATGGAAGGGAGGGCAGGCAGGGGGTGGAGAATCCCCCACTGGCCCTGCCCCCTCCCAGCTGGGAAAGAGGAAGAGAGAGGCAGGGAAGCAGGGAGGCCTGGAGGACTGCTGATAAAAACAAAGACAGACAGAGACTGGGTGAGATCAGGCTGGCAGGGGAGGGCAGGTAGGGGTGATCAGACAGGCAGAAGCAGTTGGGGGTGATCAGGTAGGCATAGAGGTTAGGGGCAATCAGGCAGGCAGGCAGAGGCAGTTAGGTGCGATCAAGCAGGCCGGCAGGCAAGTGGTTAGAAGCCAGCAGTCCCAGACTGCGAGAGGGATGTCCGACTGCAGGATTGGGCCTAAACAGGCAGTCAGACATCCCCCAAGGGGTCTCTGATTAGAGAGGGTGCAGGCTGGGCTGAGGGAATCCCCTCCATGCACGAATTTCATGCACCAGGCCACTAGTCTATAATAATAAAAGTGGAATATGCTAATTAGACCGGATGACATTCTGGACAAAGCTGGGGCTGCGAGGGAAGCCTGGGTCCCAGGTGCCATAGGGAAGCTGGTGCCAGCAGCCAGGGGAAGGAAGGCCTACTCATGCAAGAATTTCGTGCATCAGGCCTCTAGTAAAACAATATGTCTACATAAAAACTTGTGTGGAAATGTTCAAAGCAACATTATTCATGCAGCCAAAAGTACAATCAACTTAAATGTCTAACAACTGGTGAATGGATAGACAAAAAATAATGTGTCCATATAATTAGAGGCTCAGTGCATGCATTCATGCACTGGTGGGGTCCCTCGGCCTGGCCTGTGGAGATCGGGCTGAAACCAGTGCTCCAACATCCCCTGAGGGGTCCCAGATTGCAAGAGGGTACAGGCCAGGCCAAGGAACCCCACTGGTGTGTGATCGGGGCCAGGAGGAACTGTGGGAGGGCTCCAGGATCCAGCCCATCTCGCCCAGTCCCAATCAACTGGACCCCAGCAACAAGCTAACCTACCAGTCAGAGCATCTGCCCCCTGGTGGTCAATCATAGCAACTGGCTGAATGGTCAAATGAACAGTTGGACACTTAGCATATTAGGTTTTTATTATATAGGATATTATTCGAGAATAAAAAAGAATGAAGTACTGATATGTGCCACCATATAAAAGAACCTTGAAAATTTATGCTAAATGAAAGAAGCCAGTCACAAAACCCTGTATATTGTATTTATCCATTTATATTGAATGTCCAGAATGGGCAAATTTATAAAAACAAAAGAATTAATGGTTTCTCAGGGCTAGGGGTAGTAAGTAGGGGGTTAGGGTTACTGCAAATTAACATGGGTTTCTTTCAGGGGAACAAAAATATTATGTTAGATTATAGTGACAGTCGCACAACACTCTACTAAACACTATTGAATATAGACTTTAAATTGGGTGAATTATATGGTATCTGAATTATATCTCAGTAAAGTTGGTAAAATATTAAATCTATCTTGACCTGAAAACGCAGGGGTTTCCCTCATGGGGAAAAAAAAATGGAATCAGGTGGCTATAGCTAAATGCAAGGGTTGCAGTACAAAATGATATCAAGCAATTGAGAAAGAGCAGCAGGTACTTGAAAGCCAGGCCTGAAAGCCCATAAACGTCTTTGGTAACATCTAAAGAAGCAAGAGATGTCTAGCACACAGAGGCCTTGTAAAGGCACACAAGCTCCAGAGATAGGAGATAAACCCTACAAATGTTCAGGGTAAGCACATCCTTAAAATTTCAGGAGTCCTCTAGTTACGGCATGCTGGGACATGCCCTGGAGAGTCAAAGACAAATGGGTCTCTTCGGGTTCTAAAAGAAGCATATTCCTCACTTCTGAATACTGCTCCCACACACAAAGTTTGTGGCATGAAAGGCTGCCAGCTTTGAACAGGAACCAGATAATAATAGGGCTCTGCATCAATTCCGTAGTGCAGTGCAAGCAGCCTTTCTGCTTAGGCCATACAATTTGGCAGCCTGACCAGGGTGGCTCAGTGGTTGAGTATTGACCTATGAACCAGGCGGTCATGGGTCAATTCCTGGTCAGGGCACATGCCCAAGTTGCAGGCTCGATCCCCAGTAGGGGGCATGCAGGAGGCAGCTGATCAATGATTCTCTCTCATCATTGATGTTTCTATCTCTCCCTCTCCCTTCCTCTCTGAAATCAATAAAAATATATTTAAAAAAAGATTTGGCAGACACTATCATGTTGGAAATATCAATAATGGGAAAAGATGCTGGATGGATATTGCAGCAAACCCTAGTAAGAGAATCACAACACAATCTCCTGAGATTCTGGAACAAACAATAAATAATCGACAATAAATGATTATATTCTTTTTGAAAAACAACTTCTGGTAAGCGACTGGCCCTGGTGGAGATGGAATGATTGCCCATACTGTTCATCATGATTTAGATACTGTGAAAGTCACCAAATCATAAGGTTGGATAAATCTAGCAAAAATGCAATGTAAGATTTCTGTGGTACAACCAGGACTGAGCATGAATAGAAGTAGTGGCCGCAAGTAAGCTGCAGGACAGGTAGCACAGCCACCCCCTGCAAGTCAGCCATCACTGTCAGTACCACTCTCTCAACTCACTCCTATGGCTACACAGGAGAATGCTATACTACCAATTGAAGGAGGGAAAAAGATTCAAGATTGGTTTTCATATGAATTGGCTTAGTATGTGGGCGCAAGTTGAAAAGTGGATGGTGGCTGAATGATAAGCCTTACATAGCAATGACCTTGGCAGACAGTGATAAAGAATAATCCTCCCAATGGAAAGATCTTAAGGCAGTTCACCTGATTATCTTTTTTTGTGTTCAAAGAGAAGTATTCCAAGTTTAAAATATATATAGTCTCATGGAAGGTGGCAAATAGTCTGGCCAACTCCTTAGTGACCTGGAAGCAGAAAGGTTGGAAGGTTAGGAAAAGGACATTCTGGGGTAGAAGTCCTAGTATATGGATGTATATACAAGAGTGGGCAAGAAGTGTGCATAGAAGGTCTTTGTATCATAGGTGAACACTCAACAGTAATTATCTGCCATGAAAGAGGCACTAAACAGCAAAATAGACAGTGACCTACTCAGCCAGCAATGTCAGCCAGTCCTTGTCTTCAGCCATCCCAGTACTGAACAGAAATGTAACCATGGTGACAGAGATGGAGGTTATGCATTTTTCTAATAATGTGGACTCCCACTGCCCCAGAATTATATTGCAACTGTAACGAATGATTGTTCAACTTGGTGACAACAAAAAGATAGTTATTATCCTTAATATGATTTAATTCTTCAAAGAGCACTGCTGACTACTTGGTGGCATGTTGACTACATTGAGCCACTTCTAGCCTATAAACGCTAGTAGCCTGTGTTCATGGAAATAGAACAAAATAGGTCCAGAGACATGGAAGCACAAAACAGACTGACATATGTTGGGGTGGGAAGGGGAAAGAAAGAGATTAAACCAAGAACTCACACACATATATGCATAACCAATGGACACAGATAATAGTGTGGTGAAGGCCTGGGGTGGGGCAGGGGCTGGAAGGAGGGGCATAAAGGGGAAATTGGGGGATATCTGTAATACTGTAAACAATAAATTGAAATAAAATTAACAAACAAACAAAAATACTGTCTATGGATTGTTATGTGAGCAACACTTAAACTTCTATTTTGTAAAGCTATTGTGATTTAGCGGTTGTTTATTACAACAGTTAGCCTACCTTACCTAATACATTCCTATATTATAAATACATATGACACTGCATTTATAGATACTTTTACCATCAAATCAATGATATAGACAGGGAGCACTATTGGAGTCTAGAGGAAACAAGATCTCAGAAGGCTGGAAAAGCCCTGGGTTACTTAACAAAGGAAAATGGAATTTGAAAGAAGAAAAGCTGAAATAAATGAGAAAGTAACAAAGGCACAAAAATGAAGAGAGAGAGAGAGAGAGAGAGAGAGAGAGAGAGAGAGAGAGAGAGAGGAAGGAAGGAAGGAAGGAAGGAAGGAAGGAAGGAAGGAAGGAAGGAAGGAAGGAAGGAAGGAAGGAAGGAATGCTTATTTGGGGTATGAGTTTGCCTTTACTGCCCGAAGGCCTCAGCCAGCACCATTGTCCAAGGGTTTCTGCAGTGTTTTATCTCCTGGTATGTGAGTCCACATAACACAGTGGTATCTTTACAGCAAATGTGATATGGGGATGGGCCCTTGGTCATGGAATTCACTGATCAAGGATGGGCAAGGAGCACTCATTCATTTTATGACTCAGAATCTTAGGCAGCCATGAGCAAACTACGGCCCGCGGGCCGGATCCGGCCCGTTTGAAATGAATAAAACTAAAAAAAAAAAGACCGTACCCTTTTATGTAATGATGTTTACTTTGAATTTATATTAGTTCACACAAACACTCCATCCATGCTTTTGTTCCGGCCCTCCGGTCCAGTTTAAGAACCCATTGTGGCCCTCGAGCCAAAAAGTTTGCCCACCCCTGTTCTAAGGGCTTGATGATGTTGGTACAACTTGCTGAATGAACACTTTAAGCACCACTTCAGAAGTGTCAGGGGGGTGGGGGGTGCAGGAAACTGTCTTCCACCCTTCAAGGTTCTGGATGAACTAATAATCAAATTGATATGAGATAGATTAGGAGAAGAAAAACATTAAAGTTTAATAACATGTCTACCTCCTGTATACATGGGAGAGACCCAGGAAAACTGAACAACTGGCCCAAATGGCAAAGTCATCACCTTAAATAGCATTTTCAGCTTAAAGGGAAAAAAAAATTTGGTATAGGGCAGTGGTTCTCAACCTTCCTAATGCTGTGACCCTTTAATACAGTTCCTCATGTTGTGGTGACCCCCAACCATAAAATTATTTTTGTTGCTACTTCATAACTGTAATGTTGCTACTGTTATGAATTATAAATATCTGATATGCAGGATGAATTTTCATTGTTACAAATTGAACATAATTAAAGCTTAGTGATTAATCACAAAAACAATATGTAATTATATATGTGTTTTCCGATGGTCTTAGGCGACCCCTGTGAAAGGGTCGTTCGACCCCCAAAGGGGTCGCGACCCACAGGTTGAGAACCGCTGGTATAGGGAATCAGTTATGGGAGGTTGGGAAGAAAAGCACAGTAAAGGAGGGTAAGATTGTTATGAAGATTTAAACCCTGGCTTTCCCCATTGATAAGTTTCTAGAGATGCAGTCATCTCCCTCCTCCTGCCACAGAGAAGGAGGCATCCTTACAAATGGAGATCTAGCTTACAAATATAAATGCCTCTTATAAAAGGGAACTTCTAATTGGCCTTTAGAGCTTCTCCCTTGTCTGTTGTTTCTTAAAATAACCAGCCTAAAATAATCAATACCCCCAAAGGCATACTTTGCCCCAAATTTTGCTCCCCTTCAGAAGCAGTCCTCCGTGCCCTAGGATGCTGTGCACACCCTAAATGAACAATCTTTGTATGATACAGTGTCACCAGTGAGTAAATACCTGGGAACCAAGGATTGGAATCAGGAGTGTCCACTCACCGTTATTTCTAATGAGCAACTGGGGTCTCTTGTGCTCCCATTTCTGCAACTCCGGGCTCTGCTTAGTGAGCAATTCTTTTCTCAAAAGAGGGCACAATTTTCCTAGATACAGCAGAGTCCTGTTGAATTATAAACTACACGAGAAAAGGGTGCCACTGTCTTGGCAGGAGCAATTGACTCTGATTAGGAGAAAGTAGGGTTGCTTACACAGTGGGAGCATGGAGAAATGTGTGTAAAATCCAAGTGATCCATCTGAGTGCACTTTGCCCATTCATGACTGGGAAGAGACACATAGGACCACCCTGATGTGAGAAGGGCAGAGTGATCAGGTACTCAGGGACCTCAGGGGTTAGGAGCTGGGTCATGTTAACAGGTAAGCCAGTAAGGCCAACATGATTGGTAGCTGTTGGTGGGGTTGTCTAGGATAAAAATTGAAAAGAGAGATGAATAACAACTGTGGTCTCGGGGCCCGAGTGCAACATCAGGGACTGTAGTTTGTTTCACTAACCTCCTTCTTCTATGTTTCTCTTCAGAAAGATATGCCCATTGGAATTTTGTAGGAGCTATACCACAACATGCATGGAGGTGTGGATCTATGTGACATAGCATGTAACTGTGGAAGATGGACATGGAGATGCAACACCCAGATACACTTTCAAAGAAAGACTTGCTGTTCAGCTGTGGGGGTAACACAGGGTGGCCTCCAGCTGTCAGCACCCCGCCCTCCAGGGCCTCTCTCACCTGCAGAGAACTTCCTCATCAGAGGCCACATTCTCCCTAGAATAGCCCTCATCTCCACTAAGCAAAACAGGAATATAAAGGTCTAACTAATACAAAACAACATGAGGTTTCTGAAAGGCATTACTCAGTCCAGAGCTTCCTACATCATAGTTCATTTGCTGCCTCTCCTCTTCTCTAATAAACATACTGTCCCCAAACAGTCTTCAACAACTGCTCCTAGAGAATTCAACCTAGGACAACAAATTTAATAGCAATTTTTATTCAGATTCAGAAATACATGTAGTAGTAATGCATACCATTATATTCCTTTCAATTGGTGAAATACTCCCCTAATATATGAAAATATCATTATTATTTAGCTCAAATTAAGCTTTAATGAGAATTTTCAATAAGTATATCACCAAAGCTAAATAATTCAACTTTCACATTTTTACTGTCTTTGATATTTAAAAAAAAATACCACACCAATAACATTGAAAGTTGTATAATACTAACTAAAAAAAAACTATTTTGACCATTCAAGTTGATAGAAATAGCTTTGGTATAGAAGAATTTATGTTTGAGTTTTTGGACTGTTTTTACTGTTTTCTACACCTTTGAATTGAATACTTACCAATATTTCAAAATCACTTGCACAATTCAAAGATTTACATTTCAGTTTGTTACTTTATCTTTTTCTATACTACTGATCTGAACACTTGAAAATATTTCAAAGCCATTTACCAACTGAGAAACAACCCTAAGTTAGGTATTAGGTAGGTCTGAGTATTTTCAGAGATAAGACAAAGAATATTGATGTTTACCTCCCCTCTCCCTATTTCTCTTCTCACCAAAGTTCATCATGCACTCTCTTTAAAGGATGCTTGGCAGATGAAAAGCACAGATGACCTGCCCCACAGCGCATGCCTAATAGCTGCATCTGGAGCTGATGTTATTTTCCTGGATGCATTAGCATTTGGCAGTGTGATAAATATCAACTGCCTGGGATTTCGAAGCTTTATAAAGTTGCTTGGGTGATTTTGTACTTCTAGGCTTCAGCTCTTTATCATGTTCTTATGGCACTTCAGTCAGAATTCTTCCTCTAAGTAAAATTTTATGATAGAGAAAGGGATGTTTTATCGTATCACAGCTTGCATTTTCAACTTTTCTGCATGAGTGAGAATGGTAATTTGGAAATAATCCACAAACAACTAGACCATTTCTCAGAAGCAGGAATTGTGGTGGCATAATAACCAAACCTTTATATTAATAATCAGATATTAAATTTTCAAAGTCAATAAGTGACCATTATTAATACCAAAATAAAATAGCTTGCATTTATATTGCACATTACGTATAACAAAATGTACATACGTCATATCAGTTGATTCTCAGAAAAAACATGTCATCATGTTTGGCAGTTTTTAGTATCTGTTTTATAGGAGATACTGGGGCCCATAGAAACTAAACAGGGGAAATTGAGCACAAATAAATATTAAGCTATAATATAAGAATAAACATAAGATGTAAGAGAACTTTTTATGGCAACCTAGGGCTGGGGAGAGTACTTAAGTACATACATACTTGAAAGGGGACCTCCTTTCCAAGGCAGGCAAGCAGACTGCATTGGAGACATTGAAGTTGCAGTTCACTGGGTGGCTAAAAAGTTTGCTGGTATCTCTGGTCCAGAGCTGGGTCCACATTCACTGGTCAAGTAGCCAAGCAACATCTGGTGGATGAGTCCACAGGTGTGCAGAGAGTGGGCCATCGGTACTGAAGGAAGGCCTGGAACACGTGATGTTACTGTTGCAAAGGCTGGGAGAACGTGATCACCAGGTGGGGCCAGAGCAGTGAGGTCACCAAAGGACCCACACATTCTTGGTACATGGCTGGGGCAGAACCTCACCAGATGTCCTCAAACTCACACCTCTGACCAATGGCACAGAAGCTGGAATGAGTAGATTTTATTCTTCCTGCAATGTCACTACAATGATCTCTAGTGAGAAAGGTTACTGTTGTGTTCACTAAAAAGGAAAGATTATTGAAGGGTGAATTTGGAGCTGAGAAGACATAAATTAAGAAGGTCATGACCTTCCTTCCTTGGGAGGAAGCTTTATTTGGCTAAAAGTAATTCTTGGATATCTCTATAACACTTTCAGCCCCTGGGGGAAATGATGGCTTCAGTTCTGAAGGGAGAATCTGAGTGGCTCCAGGCAGTGGCCAATACAACCATTTATCTATACATCAGTGCTAAGAAGCTATCTGAATGGTACAATATGCATACCTGCTTTTACAAAGGTATATTAATGGGACTTTAATTATTGCTCTCAGTGATAATTTTCAAGCCTCCTCTTATTCATTGGAGTTGCCATTAAAATCTCTGGCCTCATTGTGGAATGTATTAAACTTCAATTAAAATATTAATAATTATCAATCCAAATATTCTTTGCCTTGGCAATCCTTATATTTCACAATAAACTTTCACTGACATTTCTTTCCTTAAAGTCATCCTTCTGATAGTAAGTATGGTATAGCTACTGTGCTGCTATCCACTATTATTTTCAACCGACTGGCATGAATGGCGGTTATCCAAATATCATCATGAAGCTATTTTCAAGATGCTTGTGACCAATTATCTTTTTTCCCCCCCCACAAACTGAAAAAGTAATCACTGCCTATTCCTTGTGCATTGGAAGTGGCCTGTTCATCTACTTTTCAAATTAAGGAGAACTTTTTTTTTTAAATAATGATTGCCCAGCTGGTGTGGCTCAGAGGTCTAGTGTTGACCTATGAACCAAGAGGTCATCAGTTCAATTCCTGGTCAGGGCATATATCCGGGTTTCAGGCTCAATCCCTAGTAGGGGCGTGCAGGAGGCAGCCAGTCAATGATTCTGTCTCGTCACTGGTGTTTCTCTCTCTCCCTATCCCTTCCTCTTTAAAATCCATAAAAATATATATGTATATTTTTTAAAAAGAATGATTTGTTTTGGAATTTGAAGGAGATAAATGAGAGCTATTTCTCTTATACACTAATTAATGTAGTGTCCACTACATAAGGCTTCCTCCCACTGGTTGTATAATAAAAAGAATTACCTGTTTTTACTCCTGGAACTTTTCTGCCATCACCCAGAGGAGTAAGGATGCTTTTTACACACCAAATAGGAAGCTGCAGCCTGGACTTTCGCTTCTGTTTTGGATCTCTTATGGTGCAGGCATATACAGAGCATATTTATCACTCTTGCTTATGTAATTACTCTTCCTTGGCTAAAATCCTTAATTCTTCCACACCACTTTGAAGAAAGAGTCCAAATATCTAGGCATAATAATACAAATAAAGATTATTCTTAGTTAAGGCAACCTTTTCACATTTAGCTCCTCAAGACACAGTCTTGATTTCAATGACTCTTAGCCCCTGAATATGCTCTCAGTCCTTTAGGCCTCTACACATGTTATTGCTTTTGTTTGGAATGTCTTTCCCCACCTGAAATATTCATACACATCTTCAATGATCAGCTTCATTGACTACATCCTTTGTGAAGTCTTTGCCAATCCCTCCTTACCTACTCTGTACTCCCCACTGTTTCCACGGAATTTGAACACTGTTTCCATTACAGCATTCTGCATGCCATTTGGTATACTTGGCTGTCTCCTCCACTAATTTATAATCTCTTTGAACACTCAGTGTAACATATTCTATTGTTGCCTGGATTGCCTCTATAGAGCCAGGCATATAGCTCTGGTGTTGCTATTGACTTCCACTGTTACTCTTCACTGGAAGATTGCTCTTGGCTAATTGAAGCCATCACACCTGAAGACACAAGGAGGTTATAGTCCCCATTCCAGCAGCTCTAACAAGGGATATACAGCCATACCTTGTTTTATTGCCCTTCACATTATCGCATTCCATGTGTGTTGTGTGTTTTACAAACTGAAGGCAAGACCCTCTGATACTGTTGTAATAATCTGGTTATTATTAACAGGAAAGGAGTAAAGGGAAGACTAGATAATACTAGTATAGGCATGCCATCTATACAGCTTTGCTAATTTACATTTTCCAAGTCTGTTCCCCGCTGATCAGTGGGGGAAGGGACTGGACAAAGGCAGTTTGGGCGCATGCCCAGTGAGGTCTGAGTGACATGGGAAAGTGCCAACCTGTCTGCCAGTCACACCTGGAAATGAGTCAGTGGCCCGAATAGGCATGGCCACTGCAAGGGCTCAAATCTTGAATATTTAAACTTGAGAACAAAGGTCTCTCTCTCTCTCTCTCTCTCTCTCTCTCTCTCTCTCTCTCTCTCTCTCTCCTGGCTCTCCTACTGCAGGGGCTGTGCTCCCCTGCATCCACGTGGCTCACAGCCATGTGGGGCTCCACACATGGACTAATGGACTTTAATTAGCCCAGATGCTGAACCACACCCAGCTGCAACATGGAGCAGAAGCACTAGAAACTGGCCTTGCTTCTGGCTCTACTGGAACCCCAGCTGCACGTCTTTCAGGACTGGCTTAAGGGGCATGGGGCTTTGGAACTTGAGAAATGTAAACTGCACATAAATGAAGCCTTTACCATATCTCATTCTCCCATGGGGGCTTCTGAAAATGCTTATTTCAGTGGCACCTCAAGAACCACCCCACTCCCACTAGCAAAGGAGAAATCTGATTCTTTGGTAACACCTGCACCAGCAAAATGATGATGACTCACTTTATTGTGATATTCACTTTCTTACAGTGGTCTGGAACCCACAATGTCTCTGAGGTGTGCACATAATTGCCTACTCCCTCCACCCCTTGTCTGTGTGCACCGGAAAACTCCTATGGTACAACTCATAATCCTCATGAGATCAAACTGAGACTAAACTTGCCCTAAAACCATGTCCTTGCCTAGTTTCTTTATCTGACACATTCTGCTTCCCTCCCTTATAAGTCATTTTGCTGAAGAAACCCCATTGCTATTGTGCCAAGACACAGGTATTTTCATCTGCAAATATTTGTAAACCTTGGACCTAACTTAGTGCTGTTAAGGCATAGGGCACTCAAGACATGTTTGCTTAGGGAAAGGAATTGAGTAATTCAATGGAATATATTTGATTATTTGTGTCTTTCCCGCTTCATCGCCATGCTGCCTGGCTTCTCTCTCTCAATTCCTGATCCTGAGAAAATGGTGAGGCCTCAATGGGTTCCTGGAAAATACTTAGTTTCGGTTGAAGTAATCTTACTGATCTTTGAGATCCCAAGCCATATTTTTGCTTCTTAGGTTTTGAATTCATGAGTTTCTTAACTCTTTATCAGTGAGGTCCAGAGCTATCTGGATTATGTGATCCACATGTAAGTCACATATAAGAGAACATTGTTTTAGGAAGTACAGAAGAGTCAAGAAACCATTACACTGTAAATGTCTTACATCAAAAGTTGACTTTGGTGGTCTTAACATTTTATCCAACCCACGGTTATGTTATATTGGATTCATATAGTATTTTTAAAATTTTGGACCAATCGTTAATACTTAAAAATTCACATTCAAGATGATAACTCACACATAAATTGGAAGATCTCTGATTATTTACCCTCATGCCAACAATGGATAGGTGTCTCCTGATGTGCCATAGTCCTGGTGACTTATTATTGTCTTACATCCAACCTACTTCTCTTTTATTTGCTAGACTGCTTTAGGTAATTTTATTTGGGACCCCTAAGAGGTACTTGGGGGCGTATAGGCAGGGGTCATATTCAATCCATTTCTGAATCTCTAGTATCTAGTATCTGCCAAAATAGGTGTTCTGTGAATGTTTATTGAATTTACTGTTTAAAGAGGGGGGTATGTTTTGGAAAAAAAAAATATCTGCTATTCAACCCCAAATAAGAGTGTTATAAAATATCCTTCCTGCAGCAGTAAAAAGGCCACGGTAAAAGGACAGGACTAATTGAAAGATGGGAGAGAGGAGAGGTACTTGCTTTCCAGTGGTGGTGGCAGTTCCAATATCATACAGATGAACACAGCAGCAATTAGGAAAAGAAGTAGTAACACTGACTGACCTGGTACTACAGTTGATTAATTCTGTATCCAGGAAGAGAGATTTAAGGACTGAAATGAAAGCAACTGCAAGCAGAGGGACACTGATAAATTACCGCAATTAACATTTCTGATAGCCTAAAGCAACTAGCACAGCATGAAAAAATGTGGAACATAGAGGTTACAACATTTGAGAGATACAGACCTCAACTGAAGATTGAGACCTCAATCTAGATGAAGATTCTCTAATGCCTTCTGGATAAGGCAGCACCAACATCCTGTTAAAAACAAACAAACAAACAAGGAATTAATTCAAGCTTTACACCGGACATAGATTGTATAATATTCTGCACTTAATTATGGCCAACTTTACTAGTTAACTACAGGTATACTAGTATGCCTACACAGGTATACTACATGTATATATACTAGTATATCTGCATGCAGATAGACATATATACACACAGTGTGCATTCTCTCGGGAAAACTTTTAACAATTTTATTTTCAAATATATATTGAAAGGATCGCCTTAAGGCATTGTTAGAGAGATACAGTTTAAACAGATGAACCCAAGTACATATAGCATTCAATATCTGCTGTTAAATAGAATAGACTAGGAAGTACAACACTGACAAAAAGGCATCCTACAGTTATATTGACTATCTTCCCCACTAGTTTTGTTTCTTGTTTTATGTTCCTGCTACTTCTACTGGATTCTTTTTATTATTATTGATTTCAGAGAGGAAGGCAGAGATAGAAACATAATGATGAGAGAAAATCATTGATCGGCTGCCTCCTGCACGCCCCCTCCCCACACTGGGGATCAAGCTGCAATCCAGGCATTTGCACTGACCAGGAATCGAACCCTGACCTCCTGGTTCATAGGTTGATGCTCAACCACTGAGCCATGCCAGCCAGGCTGGATTCTTTTTCTGCTGTCCAGTCATCATCTGCCATAAGTCAATCTGACTGCTTTTAAGTCATAGCCAAAGAAGGCCAAGTCAACCGTTTAGCTATCTATTGAATTATGAACCTCTTCTTTCAAAAAGAAAACCATGAGGTTTTTCTTAACCACATACATACAAAAAAGTGATATCAATTAAATATACTTGTAATTAAGGAGGAAGTTCATCAGTAGAAAGAATAGGCATGGGTAGTAGAAGTCATTAGTGTGGTTTGCTAAGTGTTTTGTACTCTCAGGTACATGTGAGGATTACATGTCCCTGACACTAGTTAAGGTTGGCATAGATGCCTGGATTTATTTGGTGAATAAAATATGAAATGGAAATAAAATATGCCTCTTCTGCAGCAGACTTAGGAGGCCAAAGATTGATTTCCTATAGTCTGTTTCTATCAAGATTATCATGGAAGAAGTTGTTTAGAAGGTACTTTCATCAGTCTGGGTTCTCAAGTATTTACAATGAGCAGAACCTTTAGTTCCCTGTGTCATATAGCATGAGTGAAAACTAAATTTTAAGTTTTTGCTGTGTTAAGCCACTGAGGCTTGGAATGTTTGTTACAACAGCATAACCTCACCCATTCTGCCTGTTACAACTAAACTTCAAATAGCTGTGGTAGAAAAACTCTGCTGTGATGTACAGAGAATTTAAATTTGTCAGCTCAGAATTTGACAAACATGTGAACTAGAGGGAAATTTGCATAAAAATAATATTGAACCAAATCACTTAGGGAGATGAATATCAAATTGTGCTGGGTTGATCTCTAGGGATTTCTCTGAATCTCATCAGAGTTCACCTGAGAGGATTGGGGGGTGTGGGGAGTTCTCTGTAGACTCTAATCAAACATCTGTTTCTGAGGTTATCTGAGTTAATTTGTTTACAAATGGGGTTTTCAAATAATATTGCATTTGAGCAAAAGATCATATGGTAAAAATAATATTGGGTAAAACATTATTTTGAGAATAATAGCATAAAATGTTGTTGGTAATATATATCAAATTTTTCAACAGTTGCTAACTATACCATATCATTCAGGATGAGCTGAAATACATTTCCTCTCCTTGTCAATCTGTATATCACAAACTGCTATGCTCTCTTTAACATGTACATAAATGCTGCCTTCTCTGTGAACTGCACCCCCCATGCACAGTCAGAAATGCACATTCACATGCAAACTAATATGTGTCATTCTTTCTAATCCCTTATCATGTTCCTCCATTAGTGAATCTACCAAATTATGGTGGAAACAATTTGTAAATCACTTGCACTTACTACATTATGAGTGGCTGATCATCTTGAAAGATATAAGCAGTTTGGAGTGGCTAAAATAATATTTAAACAATGAAACAATTTTGTTTACTTAATTCAATTTACTATATTGTTTTGAGCAAATTATATATCTTTAGCTAAAACTTCAAGGTCTTTGCCACATTTTCTCTTAAACATTTAACATAAATTCCCCATAAGCTATATAATTAAAGTTGCCCAAATGATTTAGTACCACAATTTCATAGCGGATTTTTTTTTTTTTGCCATTTTTGTGCTTAAACTAAAATTAACAAAGAGAATAAGAAACCTGGAATAACAGAAACTAGACCTTTGTTCTTTATTATTTCACACTAGAGGCTCAGTGCACAGATTTGTGCATCGGTGGGGTCCCTCGGTGTATCCTGTGGGGATTGGGCCAAAACAGTCAGTCCAATGCCACCTGCTGCTCCTGCCTGCCGCTCCTGCTCATCCCAGCCCTGCTGCAGTGTGCTGTTGCTCTGCTGCAGAATCCAGGCTGTGGCGGCCAGCTGTGAGCCCTGCATCCGGCACCCATAGGTCAGCTGAGCGACGCTCCTGTTGTGAGGGTGCACTGACCACCAGGGGGCAGCTCCTGCATTGAGCAAATGCCCCTTGATGGTCAATGCGTATCATAGCGACTGGTCAACCAGTCATTCGGTTGGTTGGTCGTTTAGGCTTTTATATATGTAGATAGTCCCTACCCTTCCTTACGGACAGAAAGACCTCTAACCAATCCACTATAAATTTCTGTTTTGACTGTTGTAAGTTATTGCTCTTACTTTAAAATCTTCCTCTTTGCACATCCAGCAAAATCACACTCAACTCTCAAGATATACTAACTATATAAACTGTCACTCTGGATTCCATTTATAGAATACACCTCTACCTGTGAATAAAATGTTTAGTTTGTACAAGAATGAATATTTTTAAAAGAACTATTATTCAGGAAAGGGTGCAACAAATAACACAAATTTTAATATACTTCTTTAAAATGAGAAACGCAGCCCTAACCGGTTTGGCTCAGCAGATAGAGCGTAGGCCTGTGGACTCAAGGGTCCCAGGTTCAATTCCTGTCAAGGGCATGTACCTGGGTTGCGGGCACATCACCAGTGGGGAGTGTGCAGGAGGCAGCTGGTCGATGTTTCTCTCTCATCGATGTTTCTAACTCTCTATCCCTCTCCCTTCCTCTCTGTAAAAATCAATAAAATATATTTAAAAAAAATAAAATGAGAAAGGCAAAAAAAAATTGTTCTGTTTTTTATCCCCAAATACAGACATACCTCCGAGATATTGAAGGTTCCATTCCAGACCACCACCACCACAAAAAAGCGAATATCACAATAAAGCAAATCACTCATACTTTTTGGTTTTTAATTGCATACAAAGTTATGTTTACACTATTCTGTAGGCTATTAAGTGTGCAATCAATAACAATATGTTGAAAAAAATGTACTTACCTTAATTAAAAAATACTTTTATTACTAAAAAATGCTAACCATCATCTGAGCCTGTTAGAAAATGGTGTTAATTGACTTTCTCAATTCAGGGTTAAAACCCAAACCTTCAATTTGTAAAAAAAAAAAAAAAGTAGTATCTGCAAAGTGCAATAAAACGAGGTGTGTGTGTACATGTGGAAAGGGAAGATGTGAAAGGAGTCTTGACATATCATTTTCATTTAAAAATATAACAGCCCTGGCCTGTTTGGCTCAGTGGATAAAGTGTTAGCCTGGGGACTGAAGGGTCCCAGGCTCAATTCCAGTCAGGGCACATGCCTGGGTTGCAGACTCGATCCCCAATGTGGAGTGTGCAGGAGGCAGCCAATCAATGGTTCTCTCTCATCATCGATGTTTCTATCTCTCTTTCCCTTCCCCTTCCTCTCTGAAATCAATAAAAATATATTTTAAAAAATAAATAAGTGTAAAAAATAAAAATATAACAAAGAAAGATACTATGGTCCATACTCCTCTTTTCTCCTCACTGTAGAAGTGATTCCATCAATGGGTTTTAAAATATTCTACCATATACAGAAAGAATTAAGAAGTGTTAAGACACTGTTTATTAACTCTTAGTTTCAAACAGTAAACAACCATTCAAAAAAAACACCAGAAGCCTATCTCAACTTCAAACCACTTTGGCCTAGGGCCAACCTTGAAGTACATGGGTCATAGCTGAGAGTTTTAAAACACAATTAATTAATATATTGATTTTTGTATTTATTTGGTTTGGTTTTTCTGTGGAACTAAATAAAATGTCAAATTAGTAAGAATCTGAAAACTTTTTCAGAAGGTGATATTCTATTTGGGAAGTTATAATTTATAAGAAGTGCTTTTGCAGATTTTTAATAAGTATGCTTAAATCATGGTGATAATTATTATATATCTAATTATATACATCCATCAAGACAAGATAATTATTAGCCATAAGAACTTGCAATGACTAAATTCTAAAAATTCAAAATACAGTTTATTTGTTCTATACTTTATGGGATAATACATAACTGTGTTTTTATTTAAACACTAGGGGCCCAATGCACAAATTTGTGCACCTTGAAGGAACTGTGGGCCGTGAAGCTGTGGTGGGTACAGGGACGGGTCTCAGCCCATCCATGCCCCTGCCTGGCCCCTCCCGCTGTGGCCCCAGGTCCCCTGTCTACCAGCATCCCCATTCCCGCCACCGCTGCTCCCATGCACTGACATGCTTACAACACTGGCCCCGCTCACACCCACTGATGGCGTGGAGCGATTGGGGCAAACACCAGCAGCAGGTGTGAGTGCTGGCAGGACCATGGCACATGGGAGCAAAGAATTTTCAGTAACCACCAGAGGCTCCCCCCGATGATGACAGTGACCGGTGCCCCACCTTGGTCTGGCACCCCCATTCACCTGCTCCACCATCCCGCTGCAGCCAATACCTGCCATGTTCTGCACTCTGCCGCCTGCTGCCAACACCCACCATGTTCTGCGCAGCCCACTCGTGGTCAGGGCACGTCACAGCGACAGGTTGTTTTGCCATTCGGTCTATTTGAATATTAAGGTTTTATATATATAGAGAGAGAGAGCTATAGATAGATATATAGATATAGATATAGATATAGATATAGATATAGATATAGATATAGATATAGATATAGATATAGATATAGATATAGATATAGATATTTCAATAAATATTTGTGGACACCAACTATCCACAAGTATGGTAAATATTGGAAACTTAAAAGTCAATATGTCACCCTAGCAAGTTTGGCTCAGTGGACAGAGCATCGACCCATGACTGAAGGGTCCTGGGTTCAATTACAGGTACAATCATGGTCACGGGCGGGTACCTCGGATGCAGGCTTCTCCCCAGCCCAGGCCCCGGTCAGGACTCCTGCAAGAGGCAACCAATCAATGTGTTTCACTCACATCGATATTTCTGTCTTTCCCTCTCTCTTCTACTCTCTCCAAAAATCAATGGAAAAATATCAGGTGAGGGTAAAAAAATAAAATCAATATGTCTTTCTACTTTCAGGAGCTCAGTAAAGAAAGATATAAATAAAAATCTGCAACTGGGTGTCATTTGCATTATAGAAGTGTGCACCAGGCCCAGTTGTGTCTCAGCAGCGTAAGAAAGAGTACAGCACTCTTGCAAAATCAAGTTATTCAAGATAACTCCAGAAAAACATGGGGAAAGTCGGGGGAGTGAGAGTAGAAAAAACAAGCAAAAGGAGCCTTTGGGTAAGCAGAGGCCAGGGTACAAAGCACTATGAAGCCTTATCAAGGTGTCTGGAGGTTGCCCTATGGCCAGTGAAGGGCTACTAAAGAATTTTAAGCAGAGGAGTTGTAATACTATGATCAGAATTGAATTTTAAAGTGATCACACTGGTAGCAATAAGTGTCATAATGTAGAATGGCAAAGGATAAGGGACGACTGAATTTCTCTTTTGCCCCTTTATTTTCAGATTTTCTACACTGAATCTGTATGCTACTTGGCAATACAAATTTCTTTAGTGCTTAAGAGACATATTTAATCATCTTCTTTTCCCAATAGAAAGCAAGCCTCATCAAAACTGAGCTACATACATCTTGTTCACTGCTGTGGTCCCAGCACTAAATACATAGAAAATAAATATTTGTTGAATGAATAAATGTCAGTTTGAATGGCAACAAAAGAGATTAAGGAATTTTCAGTATAGAACTTGCTGAATATCATTTAAGATGCAGTCATGTTTCTGATTGGGGTGACAGGTACAATGAATAAGTATAAAAACACAGAAGCAACAATTGGGTTTCAAGAGAAAAATAATATACCTCTTTGAACATTTTCAGAATAACTTCCCTATGGGAAATTAAAGTGAAGGCATCCAGTAAGAAATGGTTAAAGAAACAGAGAACAGAAGGAAAAATCTGGGCTTGAGATATAAATTTAGGACTCCTTAACTCCTAAGGTGGTAGAGTAATACACAGAACTAGATACTATTAGTTAGGGAATGTATAGCTCACAAAGACCAGAAACTCTAGGGAAAAGCAGTGTTCCAGAATTGCCTGAAGAAGTGCATCTAACATCACAGAATTCAGTATCATGCAATTCGGGGGATAGATAAGTTTTCAAGAGGAGTGTTAAGCAATGTCAAATGTGAAATTGCCATCAAGAAAAATGAGGGCATGAAAAAAACTTTGACCTTGGCATTTTTTGTCATATAACTTCAGGCTTAGAGCACAAATAGTGTGAAGCTTTCCCAAATGTTAAATTTTTACAACATTGGTTTGGTTATTCTCTACTTTTCTATAAATAAATATGTATATATATGTATGATATAAATATGTAATATATATATATCAGTATATTCTTTACTTTTCTGTAAATATACTAGTATATATGTGTATATGTATATATGTATATACATGTATATATGTATGTATATATCAATTTTTCTATAACAGTTATAATGCCTCTAAATACTTAGTGTGTTTTCAGATGAACAAGAACATGCTCTTAAATCACCACAGTACATTTATCACAGTCAAATATTAATATTAATGTAAAAAAGAAAAAAATATTTTTTTCTAATTATGTCAATTAGCCTAGTGTCCATTATAGAATACTAGAGGCCTGCTGCATGAAATTTGTGCACTCGGGGAGGGGGGTTCCCTCAGCCCAGCCTGTACCCTCTCACAGTCTGGGAGTCCTCAGGGGATGTCTGACTGACATCTTAGGCCTACTCCCCTAAGCCATTAGTCGGACATCCTTAGCACTGCTGCAGAGGCGGGAGAGGCTCCCATCACTGCTGCTGCACTCACCAGCCATGAACTGGGCTTCTGGCTGAGCTGCACTCCCCCTGTTGGAGCACACTGACCACCAGGGGGCAGCTCCTGCATTGAGCATCTGCCACCTGGTGGTCAGTGCATGTCATAACAACTGGTCATTTTGCCGTTCGGTAGATTTGCATATCACCCTTTTATTATATACTAGAGGCCCGGTGAACAAAAATTCATGCACTGGTGGGGGAGGGGGGTGTCCCTCAGCCCGGCCTGCTTCCTCTCAGTCCTGGAGCCCTCAGGAGATGTCCTACTGACAGCTTAGACCCACTCCCCACAGGAGGTGATTGGGATGATCAGGGGAAGGTGCCATCTCCATTACCTCGCTGCTGCCTCCATTGCAGGCCTTGGAGGCTGTGAGGCCTGAGCCCTGGGCCACGCAGCCGCCAGGGTTCAGGGCTGCCTGAGCCCACAGCTGCTGTGAGCCCTGGGCCTCTCAGCCGTTGGGGCTCACAGCTGCTGTGAGTGCACAGCTGCCTGAACCCACAAGTGCCGTGAGCTCATGGCTGCTGTGAGCCCTAGGCCTTGCAGCTGCTGCGGCTTTGTCCGGATGGATGTCCAGCAGACATCCACACTAATTAGCATATTGCCCTTTTATTAGTATAGAGGATTGAATCTGGTCCAGGACCCAATCCAGTATTACAATTTGAATTTAATAGTAAATATTTCTGTTGATACAAAACTTGGAGCTTCCTAGGTAAAATCTAAAAGTGGTCCTCCATACAAGGACAGCTAGGAGAGACTAAAGAGAGAGGAAGGTCACTCCAGATTGGTGGGTAGCAGTTTTAACAAGCAATGGAATTTGAGGCTTGTTTTGGGCAACCACAAGACAAGCTGATTTCTGTCCTGACCCCAGAGTCTTAAAAGTTTATATGGAGGTATTAACTGGTTTAGTCACATAATACTGTCCAGACAGTCTCAACAACACCTTGCTCCAGCTATGGTAGAGTAGAAGAATATACTGTGTTCATGGATTGGTAGAATTAACATCATAAAAATGTCCATATTACTCAAATTAATCTATAGATTCAATGCAACCCCTATTAAAATAGCAAGGCATATTTCACAGATATAGAGCAAATATTCCAAAATATTTATGGAATGAAAAAAATACTGTGAATTGCCACAGTAATCTTGAGAAATAAGAACAAAGTTAGAGGGATCACAATACCGGATAGCAAGTTATACTACAAAGCCACTGAAATCAAAAGAGCCTGGCTCAATTAATATTTGACAAAGGAGGCAAAAGCATACAAAGGAGTAAAGACAACTCTTCAATAAATGTAGTTGGGAAAATTGAACAGGTAATGCAAAAATAAAAATGAAACTTGACCACCAACTTACACCATGCACAAGAATAAATGCAAAATGGATAAAATACTTAAATGTAAGTCATGAAACCATAAAAGTCCTAAAAGAAAACTTAGGCAGCACAACCTTAGACATCTCCTGAAGCAATGTTTGCCGATACATCTCTTAAGGCAAGGGAAATAAAGGAGAAAATAAACAAATAAGATCACATAAAAATAAAAAGCTTATGCACAGCAAAAGAAAATATCAACAAAACGAAAAGGGAGCCCGTTGTATGGGAGAACATATTTGCCAATGATACATCTGATAAGGTGTTAATATCCAAAATATAAAAGGAACTCATACAACTCAATAAAAGAAAGACCAATAATCAAGTGAAAAATGGGCAAAGGCCCTAAATAGACACTTCTCCAAAGTGGACATATGGATGGCCAAGAGATACATGAAAAAAAGCTTAGAGTCACTGATCATCAGAGATGCAAATTAAAACGTCAATGAGGTATCACCTCACACCTGTCAGAATGGCTACCATCAACAAATCAACAAATGACAAGTGTTGGCAAGGATGTGGAGAAAAGGGAACCCTAGTACACTGCTGGTAGGAATGCAGACTGTTGTAGCCACTGTAGAAAACAGTATAAAGTTTCCTCAAAAAATTGAAAATGGGACTCCTATTTAACTTAGTGATCCCACTTCTAGGAATATATCCTAAGGAATCTGAAAGACTAATCAGAAAGAAAATATGCACCCCTATGTTCATAGCAGCACAAATTATAATAACTAAGATCTGGAAACAGCGTAAGTGCCCATCAGTAGATGAGTGCATAAAAAGCTGTGGTACATTTACACAATGGAATATTATACAGCAGTAAAAAAGAAGGATCTCTTACCCTTTGAGACAGCATGAGGGACCTGGAGAGTATTATGCTAAGCGAAACAAGCCAGTCAGAGAAAAACAAGTATCACATGATCTCACTTATATGTGGAATCGAATAAACAAAATAATCTGACAAACAAAGTAGATCCAGAGACATGGAAATGGAAGCATGCAACTGAATGAGGATTCTCAGAAGGAAGGGCGGTGGGAAGAAGAGATCACCAAAGAACTTATAGGCGTTTATACATAACCTATGGACCCAGACAACAGTGGGGCAAAGGCCTCTGGAGGGGATGGGAGGGCAGAGGAAGGGTATAATTGGCAAATTTGCATAAAAATATTCCAAAGATATGGTATCCTTTTAGCAAAACAAGTCTTTCCAATGAGATATCCTGAAATTTGTTATCTTGCATGTATCCGTAGCAACATCATTCCATATCATTTAGGGAAAAAAAGGCAAACGTTTAATTTATCTGGGCCTTTTTTTCCCCATTCCAATAAATAGAGATGTATTTTCCAATTCTAAAATTTTACTCTTATGACAGATTTCCCCTATGACAAGGATTTTAAAAAGTGGGAAACATATGTCTAGCAATATGTCAAAAAAGAGATAAAAGTTTTTCATTTCCTGTAATTGTGAGATGATAATTTTGGATTCATACATAATTTCATAGTTTATCCTGTGAATATATTTATAAAACTTCACTAAAAATGTCTCAATAGTGAAATCATGCATTTCTACATGCCACTGTGTTCTCCAAAGTTTTCTTTACAACTATTGAAATGTCCTTTCTTTTATCTTCTGTTGAAGTGTTTTATGGAGATTAAAGCTTAACTTCAGGACTTCAGGTTAAGCAGCAGAGAATGAAATAGCTTGGAAGAGACAGCGATGTGCGCAAACATAAGCTATTTCTGCAGAAGTACAGCAAAGCAGGAAGATTGAAAATTGAAGTTGAATGTGGCTTCTTAACTGACACAGTAGACTTTTGCTTCATACATCCAAATCTCTTTTAGAAGATGTGTTTTGAAAGAATTCTGGTGTCAGAGAAATTATTTGAAACTTGGAATAAGGCAAAAATATAAACAGCTAGTCTGCTCAATGTCACATAGTGGTGAAGGCTATCCAAGGATTATATAAGAGGATGTATTTAGTTCACCTTCAATCTTTTTAAAAATAAATTTATGTGTATTTATGGGAATGAATGAGTAGAATAAAATTAAGTTTACAATTATTATTGTTATATCTTCATGAAAAACTTGAATTTATATGTCAGAAACTTATACTTATACTATGAAAATAGATAAAAATTATTTTTTTCTTTCTCCCCAGGAGATCAATAGCTTTATATTTCTCTCTAAAATAAAAACAAAAAACAAACAAACAAAAAAACAACTCTATATATCCTTAAAAATATACATATTGGAAAGTAATCAGACTTTGAGAGTAAAACCTAATTGGATTAAAGTCTTAGGAAGAGGATGACTTATAATTCTTGTCACCTCTGGTTCTTGGTATAGATTTTTAGAGAAAGAGATATATTCAGTTATTGACACGCTTTTTCACCATTTGACTTTATCAAAACAAGAGGTATTTATCTAACAGATATGTTATATACAACTAATTACACACTCACAAGACTAGAAATGGACCTATTTTACTAATAATTTGTGCTCATTTTTATTTGAAGATAGATGATTCTTTCTTTCAACTTAAAAGGCATTTTACACAGCAGTACTAATTGCAAACAGGAGACATTTGATAAAAAGATTTTAAAAATTCCTATCTAAATATAAGCCTTATGAAACTTCCAAATTGCACTAATATTAATTGACAAGAATCATTTCATTCTGTACTTTCCATTCATTACATTAATGCTCTCTCCATCTTTTTAAATGTTTCAATGTAATTCTAAATATAAATCTATTAATTATCAAATATTTGGATTTAATATTCATGTTTTGTGTCTTTCATTTCCTCCCCAAATTAGGCCTTAAAATGAAATATCTCCTTCCCTGGCCAGTGTGATTCAGTGGATTGGAACATCGTCGCATACACTGAAATTCTGCAAGTTCAATTCTCGGTTAAGGCACATGCCTAGGTTTTGGGTTTCATACCCAGTCAGGTATATATGGAAGGCAAACAATAGATGTTTCTCTGTCACATTGATATCTTTCTCTCTTTCTCTCTTCTCTCACCCTCCCCCCTCTCTAAAATCAAATACAGCCTCAGGTGAGGATTAGAAAAAAAATGAAGTTGTCTCCTTTAAAAAATATATTTAAGAAAGTAAAAGCAGCCTGCCACTGTGGCTCAGTGATTGAGCATCGACCTATGAACCAGGTGGTCATGGTTTGATTCCATCAGGGCACATGTCTGTTTTGCCCGATCAATCCCCAGTAGGGGGCGTGCAGGATGCAGCTGATTGATGATTCTTATCATTGATGTTTATGTCTCTCTCTCCCTCTCCCTTCCTCTCTGAAATCAATAAAAATGTATTTTAAAAAAAGAAAGTAGAAGCAAACACTAATTACACAGGGGTAGGCAAAAGTAGGTCTACAGTTGCCTACTTTTGCTCATTCATGTATTAAATAAGCTTAATTTTTCTTTTGCAGAATAAAATGGTCAAGTTGCTTGAAATTTAGATTTTAAACAGTTGTATTATCTATACATATAAAAGCCTAAGCAACCATTCAACCATTTGACGGTTTGGGCAGTAGCTATGACTTGCACTGACCACCAGGGGGAAGATGTTCAACACACAGGCATGGAAACATGAAACAGACTGATTAATCTCATTTATTTTTTACATATTTAATTTTACTTCTTATATTTTAATAGTTGACAAAAACAATAGAAAAATAATATTTCTCCCTGACTGGTTTGGCTCAGTGGATAGAGCATTGGCCTGTGGACTGAAGAGTCCCAGGTTTGATTCCAGTCAAGGGCATGTACATTGGGTGTGGGCACATCCCCAGTAGGGGGTGTGTGGGAGGCAGTTGATCTCCCTCATCAAAGTTTCTCTCTCATCAAAGTTTCTAACTCTCTATCCCTCTCCCTTCCTCCCTGTAAAAAAAAAAAAAAAATCAATAAAATATATATTTTTTTAAAAAAGAAACATGTATTTTTATATATAGAAACTTAATATTTTTATCTAACTTATCAATATTTTAATATGCTCTAGAGCTGACAATTTGATTTTTAAAAGTTTAAGATTCTAATGAAAGTAATCCTATCTAATAAAAGAGAAACATGGTAATTGGCGTACGACTGCTACCCTTCCCATTGGCTAATCAGGGCGATATGCAAATTAACTGCCAGCCAAGATGGTGGCCGGCAGCCAGGCAGCTTGAAACTAACATGAGGCTTGCTTGCTTCAGTGATGGAGGAAACCAATGTTCCCCGCCTGCCTTGCAGGCCTCTGAGCCTACAGTTTGAAACATTTTAACAAATATAGAAGCTAAAAAAACCCCCAGAAACTAGCTTTAAGCGAGCTGAGATCTCAGAGATGGAGTCAGAGCTGGAGTTATACATTGTTTCGAACCGAAACAAACCAGATACCTACTTTCAGCAGCAGAGGCCTAAGAGCTGGAGCCTCAGAGCTAAAGCTGGCCCAGAATTAAAAAAAAAGAAAAAGAAAAAAAGGAGTGGTTGGGAACTTCCATCACCCGCCAGCCTGAAAACAGCCCTCAGCCCCTCACCCAGACTGGCCAGGCACCCCAGTGGGGACCCCCACCCTGAAGGGTGTGTGACCAGCTGCAAACAGCCCTAAGCCCCTCACCCAGGCTGGCCAGGCACCCCAGTGGGGACCCCCACCCTGATCCAGGACACCCTTCAGGGCAATCCAGCCAGCCCCACCCATGCACCAGGCCTCTACCCTATATAGTAAAAGGGTAATATGCCTCCCAGCACTGGGATCAGCGGAGCCGAGAGGCCTCCCGGCACCGGGATCAGCGTGATGGCGCAGCGCCCAAACCCCCTGATCGCCCTGCAGCTCTGTGTGTGACAGGGGGCGGGGCCACAACCTCCCTATCTGCCCTGCTCTGTTTGTGACAGGGGAAGGCGCCCCAACCTCCTGATCAGCCCTGCTCTGTGCCTGATCCAGGGGAGCTCCCCAATCTCTGATCGCCCTGAGGCTCTGTGTGTGACAGGGTGCGGCACCCCAACCCCCAGATCGTCCCTGCTCTGTGTGTGACAGGGTGCGGCACCCCAAACCACCCCCCCCATGGGTCCTGCTCTGTGTGTGACAGGGTAGAGCCATAACCTCCCCATCGGCCCTGCCCTGAGTGTGAGATTGGCGGCGCCCCAACCCCCTGATCCACCCTGCTCTGTGTGTGACAGGGGGGCGGTGCCCCAACTCCCCTATGGGCCCTACTCTCTGAGTGACAGGGGGGAGCTCCCCAACCCCCTGATGGGCCCTGCTCTGTGCGTGACAGGGGGGAGCTTCCTAACCCCCTGATGGGCCCTGCTCTGTGCGTGACAGGGAGGAGCTCCCCAACCCCCTGATCGACCCTGCTCCGTGGTTGACAGGGTTAGGAGCCCCAACCCCCCTGATGGGTCCTGCTCTGTGCGTGACAGGGGGTGGCACCACAACCTCCCCATCGACCCTGCCTTGAGTGTGACAGGGGACGGTGCCCCAACCCCCCAATCAGCCCTACCCTGAGCATGACTGAGGGTGGCATCGCAACCTCCCGATCCGCCCTGCTCTATGCATGACAGGGGGCGGCGCCCCAACACCCCAATCGGCCCTGCTCTGAGCCCAACCAGGGGCTGCACCTACGGATTGGGCCTGCCCGCTGCCACCCGGGAGCAGGCCTAAGCCAGCAGGGCGTTATCTCCCGAGGGGTCCCAGACTGTGAGAGGGCACAGGCCAGGCTGATGGACCCTCCCTTCCCCCCGAGTGCACAAATTTTTGTGCACCGGGCCTCTAGTTATCATAATAAAGATACTTAATCACAAATCTTTTTTTAAGCCTTACTCTTGTGCTCACCTTACTGTTGTCAAATTGCTTTCACATTCAGTATCTCTAATGTTTATCACTATCTATTAAACAGATTAAACAGGTAAAATTATCACCATTTTCCCATTTTGGATACCCAAGTTTAGGTATAAAATTTAAAAATGACGTACCCTACATTTACTGAGCAATCAAGTGGCAGATCCAGAACTTATTTTTCATTTCAGATGTTGTATAAGGGGTCTAGAACACAGAGTTTAGATTTAGAAATGTTTTATCATTCCACCACATTACCGTTATTAAAGAATTGGTAATTCATCTTTCCTCTCACACATTAGAACATGCAATTCTTCTATTTTATTCCATTTACCAAAAATATTTTATAAGTGCTAACTAAGATTTTATACAGTCAAACTTCTATTCCACTTACGCTTGGAAATATGAACAGCTGTTTGAATGCACACGTGAAAAATTTCAATCTCTGTATAAGAGAGAATTCTGGTGATTCTAAGGATAAGAGAATTAAGTCAATTTACCTTTGCAAAGGGAAACTGCTCCGGGAATTATTTAAGGTGGTTAAATTACATAGCTTCCCACCCACAGGCTGTCAACAATAAAGAGATTAAGTCTTCATTTGCAAGCTTTGTCTTTAATGTAAAATGACAGTAATTGACATTTAGAAACTGTATTGTATGCTACTCTACAAGACACATGCAGAAACTTGTACTAGCTCCTCCACATATTTTTTTCACTTGTCGATTACAAGATCTGGAGTATTTTTAGCAGTTGAATCTTTTAAGCATTATCTATGAGGACACGAAAACATTGCTTGACATAATAACATAGAAAATCAAATTAAGGACACAGAGCACAGTTGTCCTCAGGGATTGGTTCCAGGACACCTGCCCCCCTCCCGTCCCCCCCACACACACAGATACCAAAATCTGCAGATGTTCAAGTCCCTTATATAAAGTGGCTTAGTATCTGCATATAACCTATACCAGTGACTTTCAACCGGTGTGCTGCAAGGATTTTTAAAATATGCACTACCTGACTAATTAGCCAGGGGCATTGACCTCTTTTGCCTTAGATTGTCAGATTAAAAAAATGACAACAGCCAACACAATGAATCAAAGTTAAAAGTTTTTTTTTTGTCAGATCGGCAAAAAAATATATTTTTGGTGTGTCACAGAATTTTTAGTAATTAGTTTATGTGTGCCGTGAGATGAAAAAGGTTGAAAATTACTGACCTACACACATCCTCCCTTATACTTTAAATCATCTCTAGATTACATTAAATACCTAATACAATGTAAGTTCTATGTAAATAATTGTTATATTGTATTGTTTAGGGAACAATGACAAAAATATAAGTCTGAACATATTCAACATCAACACAACCATAATAGGTCTAATTATATAATACACATCAGCAACATTTTTTTTCCTGAATATTTTTGATCCATGGTTGGTTGAATCCATGGTTGTGGAATTCACAGATATGGAGGGCTGACTATATATTACTTTGACTTCTGGTCCTCCTTTAAAACTAAGAGAGTTAGTACTCCCAAAGTGTAACATTATGTGAATCAGTTACCCTATTTGCATAATTTGCTTTTCAGTGCAGAGTAAGAGGTCCTGACCCAGATTATCTCAAAGTGAATTATCAGTAGGCCAATAAAAACATTGAGCAGATGGATGTCATTTTTCACCATTAGTCTTTCTTTGACAATAATCATTCTTGATGTTCTAAGATAATAAGAATCAGTACGAAGAATTTATCAGGAATTTTCTTACATAAGTATGTTTATGGTTTACATAGAAGTAGAGAATGGATGGACAAGAAAAAAGAAAGTCTTAATTTCATGAAAGGAGTTTAAGTATAAACACACACATACACACACACACACACACACATACATACACACACACATATCAGTTGTTCCTCTTTGCTAAGCATGTTGGGATATCTCTCCTTTTTAACCTGTGCATAAATTTGGATCATTTTCATGTCCATTCCTAGCCTCTATATATTGTGGGTTTTTTAAAAAATCCTCACCTGAGGATATTTTCTGTGTGTGTTTTTTTTTTGTTTTTTTTTAGAGAGAGTAGAAGGGAGGGAGAAGGAAGGGAGGGAGGGGGGAAGAGACAGACAGACAGAGAGAGAGAGAGAGAGAGAGAGAGAGAGAGAGAGAGAGAGACATGAAAGAGACACATCAATTGGTTGCTTCCCACTCAAGCCCTAACTGAGGCTGGAGATTGCACCTGCAACTGAGGTACATGACCTTAGCCAGGAATTGAACCCGTGACCCTTTGGTCCATGGACTGACACTCTAACCCAGCCGTGGGCAAACTACAGCCCGCGGGCCGGATCCGACCCGTTTGAAATGAATAAAACTAAAAAAAAAAAAAAAAAGACCGTACCCTTTTATGTAATGATGTTTACTTTGAATTTATATTAGTTCACACAAACACTCCATCCATGCTTTTGTTCTGGCCCTCCAGTCCAGTTTAAGAACCCATTGTGGCCCTCGAGTCAAAACCAGCCAGGACTGTATATATATTGTATTTTTGAAGGCAAAAATGAGAAACATATTTTATAAAGAGCAATTTGTCTCTTCAATTAATGCCCCATTGCTAATTTTGAAATTTACATCCTACACGCAAGTCTGGTTATAAAATAATTAATCTGATTCAAATGTTTAATTAAGCATGACAAGTAGGCTTTAGTTTAAAGTTAAGAGAAAAAAAAATGAAAGAGTTGCCTTGGAAAAGCCTGGAGCACATTTTGCAGAGCATCTTGGAACAAACAGTTTGAACTAAAGACTTAGCCTATTCCTTTGATGACTTCATTAACAAGTCAAAATCTTCAGACCCACAAGGCCTAAGATAGAGTAGCTATGTCAGACACAGAATTTGAATTTTTTGATCAAGTTGTAATAAATATCTTTAATTAAGCAGGCTTTTCCTGAGGAATTAAAGAAAAGAAAGTGTGCCTCATTATTTATTTTTGAACTATCGCATCCTCATTTTATGATAACTGAAGATTTTTTTTTTTTTAGGTATTTTTTGACTTCCATAGTCAATATGTATATTGTGTACATATTTACTTTGTTCGTGTTCTATCATGTTGCACAAACTCTCTTCGTTGATGTTCAAAACTATAATTAAAGCCCTGGCTGATTTGGCTCAGTGGATAGAGCTTCGGCTTGCAGACTGAAGGGTCCCAAGTTCGATGCCAGTCAAGGGCACATGCCCTAGTTGTGGGCTCGATCCCAAGTGGGGAGCGTGCAGGAGGCGGATGATCGATCATTCTTTCTCATCATTGATGTTTCTATCTCTCTCTCCCTCTCCCTTCCTCTCTGAAATCAATAAAAATATATTTTTTAAAAAATATATAATTAAAGCCAAGTCTTAATGTCTAGCATACTTTGTTATAAGTAAACGAACAAAACAATTAAGCTTGTCATGGTGATTTATTTGATTTTCTTTTTTTAATTTGATTTTCATTTCATTTAGAAATTTACATCTATCCTCACACAGAATGGGAAGAAATCAGTGAACATTCACAGAAATAGCATAAAATAAACCTTAAATTTTCTAAAACACAATACTTTTTAGACAACCTGTAATTGCTTCTTTTTAAATTTTCATTTACAAGAATATTTTTCGTCTCGGTTCAGAAGTTGGGAAATGTCAGATTGGCTGACAAATGTTCTCATATCCCAGATTTACAGCAATATCTATGCTCAGAGTTGAAAGGGGTTTTTAAACAGGCAGCAGCTTTATACAAATCCTTACAAATTAATCATTGATACCAAGTCAAAGACTGACTCTCATTCAATAATATTCAACTAAGGGAAGGGAGGTGAAAACCACTGGGGAAGGGGAGGGGCATGGCATGCTGTTAAAATCTCAGGGCTAAGGGAGATGTTTCAAATCTCAGGTTCTGAGTTTCTTATATCATCTCTGTCTCCAACCTGACCCTCGAAAGGCCAGTGAAAAGCCACGGTAAAGGAAGGCAGAATGTTGTATCTACCATATGATACCTAATAGAAAAAACTTATGAATTATTTTTCTACTGGAACAGCTATTCCTGATATTGCAGTGGGTTTTGTGGCCATCCTATCTTCAAAAATGCCTGAGGATTTGAACCTAGTCCAATTTTCCTTGCAACACTAGCTCCAGGAATTTATGGTTGTATATGAGATCCAAGAACGTACTCCTGGGCACTATGAATCAGACCAAGTACCTTCACTGTCAAGGCGGTTTATCAAGTGATGTGTAACTAATAGTGATGAGATGCAGTTGCACCAGAGAATGGAGCTACCTTTTTTACCCTGAAAGAGCTACATGGCTAGCAAGGTACAAAAGTTAAAGAGCTCTCAGAGCTACTGAATTTCCTAAACTGAAGTGTTCTGTGCCAATCCCATCTCATCTAGTGTGATCACGCATGTTATAAAGATGGTGTGATAGGGGCACTAGAAATTGTGTTATGAATCACCAGATCACCACAACATCATTGTGCACGCTGTGTTGCTGCCTCTCCAGTATCCCTTCTTTAAATATATATATATCTTATTGATTTCAGAGAGAGAGGGAGAGGGAGAGATAGAAACATCAATGATGAGAGAGGGAACCACTGATTGGCTGCCTCCTGCACACCCCCTACTGTGAATCGAGCCCACAACCCCAGGCATGTGCCCTTGACATGAATTGAACCTGAGACCCTTCTTAAAATGAAGTAAGCTTGATGTTGGGTAAAGCGTCCTATGTCTCATGAGTTTGACACTCTCTCTGGTTGATCACATCTAATTCACTGAGCTTTCGTTTCATGTTCAAAGTGTGCCTTCAGCTTTCCTGTTAGAGTAGGAATCCAGTTGTCTGCAGTTTCTCTTACTGTGCTTTCGGTTTAAATCCAAAAGCCCCTGCCCTTTCTTCTAACCCCTAAGTATGTAAATTTGGCACTTAAGTGGATTGATCAAGCCCTCTCCAGTTTGGCTCAGTAGATAGAGCATTGGCCTGTGGACTGAAGGGTCCAGGATTCAATTCCAGTCAAAGGAACAGCCCCAGGTTGTGGACTCATTCCCCAGTAGGAGGCATGCAGGAGGTAGCCTATCAATGATTCTCTCTCATCATTTATGTTTTTATCTCTCTCTCTCCCTCTCCCTTCCTCTCTGAAATATATATAACCATTAAGACCAAACAGCTTGAACATCTGGAACGACCAGTCGCTATGACATGCACTGACCACCAGGGGCAGAAGCTCAATGCTGGAGCTGCCCCCTGGTGGTCAGTGTGGTTTCACAGCCAACCTCCCACGGCCCCTCCCCACCCAGCCGGTCCCCTGATAAGCCCCAATCACTGGCCAAGCTGAGAGACCCCCACTGGTACATGAATTCGTGCACTGGGCCTCTAGTAAAAATATATTTAAAAATAAATGAAGTGGATTTATCAAAATTGTTAAACTTACACACATTTGGATTTGCATGCTAGCTCTGAAACTCAAGAGCTATATTATTCTGAGAAAAATCAGTTAATTATTTGGAGCTTTAAAAGCTTCTTATTGGTATTCCAGTCCTTCTATATCTCATAATGTTATTTAAATTATATGACATGTACAAAGTTACTTTGAATATGTAAATGTATCAGTGAATGAGAACCAACCTGGTAAACATATGAACTTATTCTTGCAAAACTTAAGAATAACTGTTATCAAACTATGTATCTTACAATACTTGTGGTGGGGGAGCCCAACATGCATTAAGGGAATATAATGTGCCATATATTTACATAGATTATATCACACAAACCATTAATGTAGACACTATATTGATTTTGAAAATTTATCTTTATTGTTGAAAATATTAGTTGTTCCCTTTTTTCCAATTGACCCCCCTCTTCCCCACTCCTGTCCCCTCCACAGGCCTTCACCCAACTATTGTCTGTGTGCATGGGTCATGCAAATCCTAATATATAAAGATCTAGGTGCCCGTCACGACCGAACAGGCGACCGGTCCCAGGAAGTGCATGGAGCACCTCTAGGTCCCCCCCTCCTCCGCCCCAGAGCCACTCACCATGAGGGGGCCTGGTGGCGGGGTGGGACTGGGAACTGTTGAGCAGTGGTGGCCGTGAGGTTAGCGGAGCACTCATCTGGGCGGCAGCAAGTTTTTGGAAGCAGTGGCAGGGTGGGGGAGTTTCCAGAGCAGTCACGGGGCAGGGGGATGGGGGAGTTTCACAGAGCGTCCAGTGGCAAGCTTCATAGGGTGGCAGCAAGCTTCATGGAGCAGTGAGGGGTGGGGAGCTTCATGTAGCATTGCAGGGCAGCAGAGGCCATGCGACAGAGGCCAGGCTAGGCCTAGGGACCCTACCTGCGCACGATTTCATGTGCACTGGGCCTCCAGTATGCATATAAGTTCTTTGGTTGATTTCTTCCCTTTCATCCCTTCCGCTTCCCTCTAAGGATCCTCAGTCTGTTGCATGCTTCCATATCTCTGGATCTATTCTATTTGTCAGTTTATTTTGTTCATAATATTCCAGATATAAGTGAGATCAAGTGATATTTGTCTTTCTTTGACTGGCTTATTTCACTTAGCATAATGCTCTCCAGGTCCCTCCATGTTGACTTAAATGGTAAGAGATCCTCCTTTTTTTATAGCTGCACAGTATTTCCTTGTGTAAATGTAGCACCGTAATTTTATCCATTTATGTACTGATGGGGATTTGGGCTGTTTCCAGATTGTAGCTATTGTAAATAATGCTGCTATGAACATAAGGGTTTATATATTCTTCCTGATTGGTGTTTCAGTCTTCTTAGGATATATTCCTAGAAGTGGGATCACTGGGTGAAATAGTTCAATTTTCAATTTTTGGAGGAAACTCCATACTGTTTTCCATAGTGGCTGCACCAGTTGCCATTCCTACCAGCAGTGTACTAGGGTTGTTTTTTCTCCACATCCTCCTCAGCACTTGTTTTTTGTTGATTTCTTGATGGTAGCCATTCTGGCAAGTGTGAGGTAGGACTTCATTGTCATTTTAATTTGCATCTCTCCAATGATTAGTAACGTTGAGCGTTTTTTCATGTCTCTTGGCCATTTGTATGTCCTCTTTGGAGAAATGTCTATTTAGGTCCTCTGCCCATTTTGATTGCATTATTTATCTTCCTTCTGTAAAGTTGTATGAGTACTTATATATTTTTATTAACTCATTATCAGATGTAAAATTGGCAAATATGTTCTCCCATATAGTTGGTTCCTTTTTCATTTTGATGCTGATTTCATTTGCTGTGCAGAAGCTTTTTATTTTGATGCAGTCCCATTTGTTTATTTCTTTTCCTTTGTTTCCCTTGCCCTAGGCATTGTATAAGTGAAAACTTTGCTATGTGAGAATCTGATATTTTGCTGCCTATGATTTCTCCAGGGATCTTTATGGTTTCACAACTTACAATTAAGCCTTTTATCCATTTTGAATTTACATTTTGAGTTTATTCTTATTTATGGTGTAAGTTGGTGGTCTAGTTTCTTTTTTTTTTTTTTTAAAGGTAGCTGTCCAATTACCCCAACACCATTTAAGAAAGAAACTGTCTTTACTCCATTGTATGCTCTTGCATCTTTTGTGAAATATTGAATATAATGGCTTGGGTTGAATTCTGCGGTGTCTGTTTTGTTCCATTGATCTATATGCCTGTTCCTTTGCCAATACTAGTATGTTTTCATGACAGTGGCTTTGTAGTATAGCTTGATATTTGGTCTTGTGATCCCTCCAAATTTGTTCTTCTTTCAGGATTGTTGTGGCTATTCATGGTCTTTTTTGGTTCCATATACATTTTTGGAGTGTTTGTTATAGATCTTTGAAGTACGCTATTGGTATTTAAATAAGGATTGCATTGAATCTATATATTGCTTTGGATAGTATTGACATTTTAATGATGACATTTTTACCAATTCATTCACACACTATATTCTTCTATTTGTTTATATCTTCTTCTATCTCTTTTTTCAGAATCCTATAGTTTTCTGAGTAAAGGTCTTTTATCTCTTGATTAAGTTTATTCCTAAGTATCTTAATATTTTTGTTGCAATGGTAAATGGGAGTGGTCTTTTTTACTTTCTCTTTCTGATAATTCATTATTGGTATATAAAAATGCCTTCTATTTCAGGGTGTTGATTTTGTATCTTACTACAATGCTAAAATAATTTATTAAACCTAGTCGTTTGTTGGTGGTCTTTCGTGTTTTCTATGTAGAATATCATGTCATCTGCAAATAATGAATTTCCACCTCCTTTCCAACTTGGATGCCATTAATGTTTTCTTCTTGTCTGATCACTGTAGCTAGGTATACTAGTTCTATGTTGAATAAAAGTGATGAATGCAAACAACCCTGTATTGTTCCTATTTTCAGGGGAAATTGTTTTACTTTATGCCCATTGAGTATGATGTTGGCTGTAGGTTTGTCATATATGGCCTTTATTATGTTGATGTATTATCCCTCTATTCCCACTTTGCTGAGAGTTTTTTTTTTGTTTTTTTATCAAAAATGGGTGTGGATGCCGAAACCGGTTTGGCTCAGTGGATAGAGCATCGGCTTGAGGACTGAAAGGTCCCAGGTTCGATTCCGGTCAAGGGCATGTACCTGGGTTGCGGGCACATCCCCAGTAGGAGATGTGCAGGAGGCAGCTGATCGATGTTTCTCTCTCATCCATGTTTCTAACTCTCTATCTCTCTCCCTTCCTCTCTGTAAAAAATAAATAAAATATATTTTTAAAAAAATGGGTGTGGAATTTTGTCCAATGCTTTTTCTGAGTCTATTGATGTGATCATGTGATTTTCATCTTTCAGTTTCTTTATGTGATGTAGCACCTTTATTGATTTGCAAATATTGTACATGCATTGCAGTCCTGGAATATATCTCACTTGGTCATGGTGTATGATCTTAATATATTATTGGACCCAATTGGCTAATATTTTGTTGAGGAGTTTATCATCTACATACATCAGGGATATTGGCCTGTAATTTTCTTTCTTTGTAGTGTTAGCTAATGCTGGCCTCATGAAAAGAGCTTGGAAGTGCTTCTTCCTCTTGGATTTTTTGGAATAGTTTGAGGAGGATAGGTGTTCTTCTTTGAATGTTTGATAAAACTCTCCTGTGAAGCCATAGGGGCCAGGGCTGCAAGTTTTCTGATTACCGCTTCAATTTCATCAGTTGTTATTGCCCTATTCAGGTTTTCTGCTTCTTCCTGATTCAGTTTTAGAAGGTTGTATTTTTCTAGGAATTTGTCCACATTGTCCAGCTTGTTGGCACATAGTTGTTCATAGTATTTGCTTGCTATTATTTGTATTTCTGTGGTGTCAGTTTTTATTTCACCGCTTTCATTCTGATTTCATTTGGGTCCTCTCTTTGGGTTGGGTGTACCAGTTCGCTATGGCAAGTCCATGGTGCATCATGTCACATCTAAGAGCAGTGTCAGGTGCCAAGGACATCTGACCAGGGGTGCTGGGTCAGGTGCAGTGGGTAACAGTAGCAGTGCCGGAAGCCGGTCCATCCTTGCTGCTTGACATGGTTGCTGCAGGGAAGAAACATCTGCACAACCTTTGTCTCGGGGGACCTGGCGTATATGACATACTGTTCTTGATGTGTTTGCTCCCCTTCTTGGCGCTATGTGTTTTAACCAAGGTCACCTCTCTGAGAAAGATTGTTTCCCCAGGTAGGGATTTTCCCCTGAAGTTAGGGAGGGAATAAAATCCCTTAACTAAGTGCCAGGCGGGTAGTTAATCACTTTAACTACGAACAATCACGGTTAAGCTACATAATCTTTACTCCCTGGAATGGAGATAAGAAACGCCCGCACCTTTGGAATAGAAATTGACAGGATTAAAATCAACATGTATAAATACAGATGTAACAAGACAATAAAAAGCAGAACCTGGCGACCGAACCTGGCTGGAGAACCTGGAGAACCTGGCTGGAGAACCTAGCGAGAGAACATGGCTACAGAACCTGGATGGAGATCCTAGACAGAACTTGGCTGGAGATCCTGGCTAGAGATCCTGGCTAGAGAACTTGGATAGAACCTGGCTATGATGATCACCTGAACGCTGCCTCCGTGTCATTCCTTCTTCACCGACTCCATCCACACCTTTGGGGACCCCTGGACTTGTTGGGGTTGGACCCCAGCATAGCAGGTCGGTGCAACTGGGGGCTTTGGCATGTTGGTTCAGGGTGTCAGGTCCCTGTGTACAGGCTGGCCATGTGTCAAGGTGATGGGGGCATTCTGGCCACTCCACTGATGGAGAGGACTGGAAGGACCAGGCGCTGCTCTGCTGGTAGAGGGGAAGGGCAGGACACCCCACTTGCCACTATGGTAGGTATGGGGGGCCACTCGCTCTGCTCACAGAGGGGTTGAGGCAAGCTGGGTGCTTCACTGAGGAGGTGAGGCAGGCCAGTTGCTCCACTCATGGAGGGGTTGGGGTTGGCAGGTGAGACAATATTCATTTTATATAGGAAAATTAGAAGCTGTGATTGGGTTTTTGGGAGGGTGGTGTCTGAATTTTATTAAATATAATTGCTAGGAATTAAGGACATTTTATCAATTTTATCAAGAGCATTGTATTAATACCATCGCATTTAATCTTCAGAACATGTCTTAAGTCCTGTTATCCCATTTCATTGATGAAAGAAATGAATATTTAGAATTACTAGCATGTGGTAAAGCAAGTGTTGAACTCCAAATTTGTCTGACTCTAAAGTCTTTCAATTAACAATGCTACTTCTAATTAATTCAGCGAGTAGAACACAATCTGTAAGTATATATATATATTTGATTAATGCATACATACTACTCTTAAAAAATATATTTTAATTGATTTCAGAGAGGGAGAGAGATAGAAAAATCAATAATGAGAGAGAACCATTGACCAGCTGCCTCCTGCACACCCGCCACTCAGACTACTTTTATAATTTTATTCTCCCACCCTCTAGACGGGGTGTAATATCAATTGACTTGTGGATGATAGGGAAATATCTGGCTGATAATCCAGCCACTTTATATTAACATAATCTGTGATTGGGAAACTCACAACACATAGAATGCCTAAAATTATAATAAAATTTAGAATGTTAAGACCAGGTATAATAAAAGAAATATTCTCATTTAACAGATAAGTTTTTTTAAATGCTCATTTGAAATAAAGATGGTATTTTACTGAATTATGTAAAGAAAACCCTGCTATGACATTGACCATAATCTCTTGAAGGGTACATCAATTAAAATATTACAGGGAAAGTGGTATAGTAGACAGTTATATTACAGAAAGGTGTGGGATATTAAACAAGAACAATTTATTTGATCAACATAAAAAAGTTGAATGATGTAACAAAGCCAAAGACAGATATGAAAAACAAGACTATAAGGCAAAGGAAAGGAATACTACTTGCTATGGGTTGAACTGTGTTCCCCGAAAAGATATGCTGAAGTTTTAACCCCAGGAACCTGAAATGTGACCTTATTTGGAAACTGGTCTTTGCAGATGTAATCAAGTTACAATGAGATTATTGGGGTGAGTCTTAATCCCTGCTGGCATTGCTCAGTGGTTGGGAATCGACCTGTGAACCAGGGGGTCACAGGTCGATTCCCTGTTGAGGCGCATGCCCGGGTTGTGGGCTCAGTCCCCAGTAGGGGGCATGCAGGAGGCAGCCAACCAATGATTCTCTCTCATCATTGATGTTTCTCTCTCTCTCCCTCTCCCTTCCTCTCTGAAATTAATAAAAATATATTTTTTAAAAAATCCAATATGACTAGTGTACTTGTGAGAAGAGGGAAATTTCAGACATCCACAGACAGGAGAATGCCATCTGAAAACAGACTCACAAGAAGAGACACGTAAGTGAAAATGGAGACACAAATAGAAGTCATGCTGTCAAGAACCAAGAGACACCTGGGACTACCAGAGGCTGGAAGAGAAAAGGAAGGATGCTCTGCCAGAGGCTCCACAGGGAGTCAGGCCCTGCCAAGATATTGATCTCAAACTTCTACCCTCCAGAACTTAGAGAGAATAATTTCCTGTTATTTAAAGCCACCAAGATTATGGTACTTCCTTATAGCCGTCCTAGGGATCTAACACTCTGTTTTTAAAATCTTCATTGCAAAGAAACAAAATGAAACCAAAAAAGAAAAAAAAACAACAAAAAAAAACCCTCCACACTTACCTTTTCATAGGCCGTAGAGTACACCAAGTTTTTTTGGAATAGAGAGTTGTGTGAAACTCTCAATTTTCACTCTGTAAATATCTTAACATGGGCATGTTCTCATTCTTAACAAAGATTTGAAGTGAGAATGAAAGCATTTTCACTGTTTCCTAAATTCTGTGATAACATGATTTTTCTTTGTCTTCAGTAATAAACAAGATTTTTTTTTCTCATTGCTGTTTTCTCATTGAAGCAATCTTGACAAACTAAGACTTAGTAAAGAAAAGTTGAGCCAACCTATATTTTCCGTTGAATTACCAAGATTAGAGGCTTCACCATTAGTGTTTTGGTAAATGTTTCAAGGTCATATTTACCTTTGATACAGGATTCTAGCCAGAGCATATCATCAGAATAAAACAGTCTTAAAAAGTATGAATGACTTATTTGTATGAGTTATTGAGTGCTGAGTAACAAATTTTCCCTAAAGTTAGTGGCTTAAACCAACATTAATTATCTCATAGTTACTGTGAATCAGGAATCCAAACACTTTTTATCTGGGTCCTCCAGCTTTGGGTTTCTCTCAAGGCTTCATTTATCTACAGGCTCAACTGGGAAGAATCTGCTTCCTACTTTATTCTTGTGGTGTTGGCAGCACTGAGTTTCCTGTGGACTATTGTATTAACACCTTAGGTCCTCATGAGCTATTGGCTAGAGGTCTCCCTTGGTTTCTTGCAACGTGGGTCTACTTGACAGAGCATCTCACAACATAGTAGATTGCTTTATCATCAACAAAGAGGGCAAAAGAGAGTGACAATACAAAAGAGAGTTGCAGCACAATAGAAAGCACAGACTTTTGCCATCTAATCACATGTGATATCCCATCACTTTTGCCATGTTCTGCTCATTAGAATAAAATATTCTAATAGAGGATGTTATAAACATTCTGGGTGATACACAGTGCCAGAGAATGATGTCTACCTACTTCACCCTCATATGTGCCCTTCATTTCATTTTCCATGGACTTACTGGCTCATGAACATATGACTCTTTAAAAGAAAAATAAGTACATATGTCCTACTGTTTGCCAGGCATTTTAATGAACAACACACATGCTTGGGTGTGTACACACACACACACCGCATATTACTTCTGACTTTATGAGTTAGTGATTATACCATTTGTATATAAGAGAAGTCTAAATTTGATAAGATTTAAGAGCTATATCTAAAATCACAAAGTTAGTAAATGGCATATATTTGGTTTAAACATAGGTCTTCTGACTCCAAGGTAAGTGAACTTCCACTATAATGCTTGTGCTAATAAAATGCTAGAATTGCAGTTGGATTAGACTGATCTAAAAAGTAACAAAATCATTTAGGTTAATAAACTTTTTAAAATACTTTGTGGTCATTTGCATTTGATTTATATGTTTTCATGTTGCAAAAAAATTATTTTTTCACAACCAAATGTACTGGATGTTGCACATTAATTACTGCAACTCACATAATAAAGCCAAAAAATTCAGGTTTATAAACACAATCACTAGGTCTATGTTTCCTTATTTTTAACATGATTAGCAAGAAAATTCAACTATAACATTCTTTTTTGCTTTTGAATTCTAAAGCTATAAAGAAAAGAAAATTATATTTTCCATCTTCTTTTTACATGTTTAGTATGTTCTTTTAGGTAAAGCTAAGAATGAGTGATCTATACATGTATATAATGCTTTGTAATGGAAGTGTAGGCAACCTACAAACACTTTTATTGAAGCTGAATAAGCTAATGTGAACTAGAATAGCTCAAACAATTTTAAAAAGTAAGAATCACAGTATTTGATTGTAAGAATTGTTATATAGCTACAGTGTGATATTGACAGAGACACATAGATCAATGCAATGGAAGAAAGAAGCAAAAAACAGACCCACACAAATTGACTTTTTTCCCCAAGATGTAAAAACAATTCAATGGGAAAAGGATAGTCTTTTCAACAAGCAGTGCTTGAATAATTAGACATCACTAGCCAAAAAGAAAAAGAAAAAAAAACTCAACTTAAATATCACAACTTATATAAAAATTAACTCAAAATGGATTACAGATTTAAATGTAAAATGCAAAACTATAAAAGTATTAGAAGAGAACCCAGTCAAAAATATTCATGACCTAGGGTTAAGCAAAGAGTTTTAAGATATGACACCAAAATCTCAATCTATAAAAAAAATAAGTTGAACATCACCGAATCAAAATATATATATATATATATCTTTTTTGCCTTGTGAAATACACTGCTAAGGAGATTAAAATGCAAACCATAGACTGGGAAGAAGATTGGGAAATCGCATATCTGACAAATATGTAAATGTATCAAACTGACATGTTGTATATCTCAAAGTTACACAATGTTATATGTCAATTATCCTATCTAATAATAGACAAACATGGTAATTAACCATACCTCCGACACGCTTCCCATTGGCTAATCAGGGTGATATGCAAATTGACTGCCAACAAAGATGGCGGTTAATTTGCATATTTAGGTGCAATGCTGGGAGGCAAATGGGGAAGGATGGAAGAAGCCACCTGCAGCTGGCTGTAGGTGATCGGAAACCCAGGTGGCAGGAAAGAAACGGCCGCCTTTGCCCTACCCTCCAGCGACCCCCAGCCATGATCGCAGAAGCAGGGGCCTTTGCCCGACCCCCAGCCGTGATTGGAGAAATGGGGACCTTTTCCCTGCTTCCAGACGTGATCGGAGAAGCAGGGGCATTTGCCCTGCCCCCTAGAAGTGATTGGAGAAGCAGGGGCCTTTGCCCGACCCCCAGCTGTGATGGGAGAAGCAGGGGTTACCCTAACCCCCCTTGAGACCAGGTCCTGACTGCCACGTAGATCGCGAGCATCTTTCAAACTGCAAAACCCCTGAGACCAGGTCCTGGGCGCCATGTATACCCGAGCACCTTTCAAACTGCGCAGGTAAAACCCCCTGAGACCGAAGCCTGACCACCAAGCAGATCACAAGCACCTTTCAAACTGCATGGGTAAAACCCCCTAAGACAGGGTCCTGGTCGCCACCTAGATCGCAAGCACCTTTCAAACTGCAAACCCCAAGAGACTGGGTCCTGACCACCAAGTAGATCTTGAGCACCTTTCAAACTGCACAGGTAAAACCCCCTAAGACAGGGTCCTGGCCACCACCTAGATTGCAGGCATCTTTCAAACTGCAAACCCCCTGAGCCCAGGTCCTGGCCACCACGTAGATTGCGAGCACCTTTCAAACTGCGTGGGTAAAACCTGTGAGACTGGGTCCTGGCTTCTATGTGCTGCCATGTAGATCTTGGGGGGCCAGCAGCCGCCTCTTCTCTGCCTCCCCTCTTCCATCCCCCGCCGGTGATCAGAAAAGTACCTGTATTTTTTTTTAAAGTACCTGTATTTTTAATAATTTCTTGACAATGTAAAAGAATTTTACATTATGATCCAAAGGTGGTGGGGTGAGAAGGAGCAGCAGAAAAATCCAACAAACAAAAAGGGAAACAGAAATGCATGGTGGAAGGGATTTGAAGGGTGGGTAGGGGCATTGCCCAACTCTAAATGCAATTGGTTTGTTACTGAGTACTATTCATGGGAAGACAGCATCCTGACTCCTTCTCTATACAGCATACTGGGAGTAAATATGATGCATTCAGGTGGAAATATGATTAAGGGTTGGAAGACAGACAGGGAAAGAAGAAGTCATAGACACTGAGTGAGTTACTGGCTTGCTGGCTGCAAAGACTGAGTCTCCAATAGTGATAGAATAAGAAAGTGGGGGATATCTCTGGAAGATTCAAGAGATAGGGGGCAACTCTTCTATGGTTTTGACTTGCCCAGCAGATTTCCACATACACATATGTACACACCTATGTTTGCATGCACACACATATACATATAACTGACTGCCCTCCCCGGAAGCACAGAAGAAGAAGAAGCTGCCAGAAGAAGAAGCCACCCACCTTTGGTCCAAGCGTCAGCGTGCTTGCTGCAGCCCAGGAGATGGACAAGCCACCCGCCTGAGGTCCCAGGCTGCAGCCACCCGGAGAAGCTGCCAGCCCTGTTGTCCAGGGCACCAGTGCCTGTGGCCAGGTAAATAGGTTCCCTCTTCTCCTACTGCAGTCATTACTTCAATATGCCCCTTCTGAACTTCTCTCCTGTGCTGCAAACCAACTCCACTTTTCATCCGAAGGATACGGAACAGAGAGAACAGTGTTAAAAGCTTACATTTTTAAGCCTGTAAGGTTGGTACTTAAACATATAAATGGAAAACTAGAGTCCTTAAGGTCACAAAGGCTACAAAGGACAGGGACAGTGCATGACCTATTATATCCAACAATCCATATGGGGACTGAAAACTTTGCAATGATGACAATTACTGAAGATATGAATCAACTAAAATAGTTGACAGGAACAATTCTTCCATCTTTGAAAATATCCACATCAAATCTTTTTAAATAGATTTTCATCTGCAGAATATAACACATTCTGACAAGACCACCACCACCACCACCAATGTGGTCAGTGTTGTGCCGATAAATGTTTAATAACTCAGGGACTCCCCCCCTGCCAGAGTGAACAACTTTTTGTGCACCAGGCAACTAGTCTGCACTAATAAAAGAGAAACATGCAAATTGGTGTCACTCTGCTATGCCCACCAGCCAATCAGGATGAGTATGCAAATTAACCCAACAAAGATGGAGGTTAATTTGCATATGCAAGCACGGAGCAAAGACTAAAGATGACTGAAGACTTAAGACAATTGAAGACTGAAGAGACTTGGCTTCTCCACTGCAGCTGGAGCGGAGAAGCTAAGCCTCACTGCTATGGCCCGAGTAGAGAAGCCAAGCCTTGCCGCTGTGGCCAGACCAAAGGCTTGGGTCGTGGGTGCTGGAGGAAAACCAGTTCCAGCAGTCAGGGGAAGGAAGGCCTACTGCGTGAATCTTTGTGCAACGGGCCTCTAGTATCTCAATAAAAAAAGAATATCTGAAGACTTCTCCAAACTCAATACGAAGGAAATTAACAATCCAGGTAGAAAATGGGCAAAGGTTTGAATAGACACTCCACCAAAGAAGATTTCCAGGATGGACTTTTCTGACTAATGGAGCAGAATATGAAAATGTTTTGGAAAATATTTGCTTCACTGATAGGAATATGAATCTTTTCTTTCTCTTCTTTCTTCAAAGACAAGTATGTAATGTTTGGAAATACAACAGCCATCTTGAAATGAGGGCAAAACTCAGTCAAGATGGTGATGCAAGAAGCTATAAGAAAACTGATACCTTAATGACTTTGAGTTACTATATTAGCTTTCCCCCTTATTTTTAGAGTTCAATTTCCTCTTTCTCTCTTGAACAATTTCCCACGTAAAAAATGTAGAAAATACATACACTGGCAACATCAGTTTTCCCTATTGAGAACATTCAAATATGCTATAGAGGGCAAGGAAACAAATGAAATAGATGAAACTCATACAAAGTGTTAAGGATGGAGAATAAGTTAAGCAAGGAGCTTAGGTAATATAGGTGAAGCTCACAGGATTTGTTAAGAATCAGTAATAGGTAAGGCAAGTGTCTTGTAAGCTGTAGGCAAATTTCACAAGATGTGTTAAATCCAGAGAGCAAGTGGATAATTTGTTGAAGAGTCCAACTCCTAGTTAATCTATGTGGGATTTTTCAGGCCTGACTATAGGTAATTACAATGGCTTTATCAGACAAGCCTCACGAGGGAAAGCAGCCCTCCCCAAACCAGACTTGGTGCAGTCAATACATCTCAGTCTCTGAAGGGAGTTGCAGCCAAAGCCTCAATCCCATGGCCTAGCCCTTGTGCCTTCATTCCTAGGTCTATATATCTGAGGCCTTGGACAGAAGTCATCTTCAGGTGCCTCTGCTGAGACCTCCTTCCTGGGGAAAGAAGGGGGAAACCTTGGAGACACTTTTCAACATTCGGATGTAGTATTCAATACTTTTCCATTCCTAGCTCTTCCCTCTTCTCTCCCCCTAACCCCATTCTCCCCTCAGGGTCCAAAAAACTACCAGATCCCTTTCTTTAGGACTCCTTCAATAGCAAGACAGTCCCACCTCTGGACAGATCCACCTGACCCTTAACCTTTATGCCTTTGTGCTCATAACTTGTTGTTTAATGGTCATAGAGTTTCAGTTTTGCAAGATGAAACATTCTGGAAATTGGTTGCACAACAATGTGAATATACTTAATACCACTGAAATGGACACTTGGACATGGTTAATATAGTAAATTATGTTATGAAATTTTTACCAAACACACAAACTATAGCACAATACCACCACCAGGATATTAGAATATTGACTGTTATAATACGTAGTCTTATTTGTATTCCTGTGTCAATGTTATTATTATCATTATTATCCTCGACTGAGGGCATTTTCCCATTAATTTTTAGGGAGAGTGGAAGGGAAGGGGAGAGAGAAAGAGAAACATCAATGTGAGAGAGACATATTGATTGGTTGTCTCCTGCACAGGGCCCCGCAGCTGGTGATCGAGTCTGCAACCCATGTATGTGCCCTTGACTGGGATTTAACCAGGGACCCTTCAATCCATGGGCCAATGCTCTATCCACTGAACCAAACTAGCCAGAGCCTGTGTATTCTTTAGCTCTATACGATTTTATTACATGTGCAGGTTCATGCATCTACTAACAAAGTCAAGATACCGAATGAAACCATCACCCCAAGGTTCACTCATTTGGAGTTTTCATATCCACATCTATCTCCCTCTAGATTCTAGCATCTAGAAGCTTTTCCTATCTTGCCAAACACCTAGAAACCACTGATCTAGGTCCATTTCTAACACATTGTCTTCTGAACACTTTAGAAATGGAATCTTAGAGCATATAACTTTTTACATTGACTTTTTTCACTCAACACAATGCTCTAGAAATGCATCCAAGTTGTTGCGTACATCAACAGATCATTCCTTTTTATAAATGGGAACTCGCAAGCCTTTCTGTTGTGAATAAAAACAGTTGCAACCACTTTGAGAAGCAGTTTTCCAGTAACTTAAGCTGTTAAACATTGACTTACCATAGTATTTGGCAATTGTACAACTAGGTTTCTACAAATAAAAGTGAGACATAGGTCCTTCCAGACTGGTAGGTAAAGCTGTGTAGAAGCATTATACATATAACCAAAAAGTGGGAAAATGAAATGTCCTTCAGTTAGTGAATAGCTAACCAAAAGGTTTTGCATACATATAGAGGCATATGATTCTATACTAGGAAGAAAAAACATTGTGATAATTGCTACATGAAAGAAGCCAGAAACAAAAGACCACACATGGCATGATTTCCATTTATAAGAATTGTTAACAAAAGGCAAATCAATAGAGATAGAGAGTAGATTAGTGGTTGCCCAGAGTTAGAGGTAAAAAGGAGGAGTGATAGCAAATAGGCTCAGGCTTTCTCTATGTAATAATATAATTTTTAAAATTTAGATTTTGCTGAGGATTTCAAAACTTGGTATATTTACAAAGAAATCATGGAATTATACACTTAAAAGGGGTAAATATGTAAACAACCTTATTTTAAAAAATCAATTGTATTTCTATATAATAGCAATGTATAATTTGAAATTGAGAACACATTGCCATTGATGATACCATGAAAGAAAATAATTTATTATAAAATTAATTTTAGATAAGCAATATTTGTACACTGAAAAGTATAAAACATTACAGAAAGTAACAAAAGATTATATAAATACATAAACAATCCAGATTCATGGATTTGAAGAGTCAATAGGTCTTACATGTCAATATTCCCAAATAGATACACAGATTCAAGGTCATTACTGTATTGTCAAAATACCAAAATCAGTTTTTGCATAAATGGATCTTCTAACATGTATATGAAGATGCAAGGAAGGCAAATTGGACTAGAATTTAGGAAATTTAAAACCATCGCATTCCTAAAGTCTCCATCAATAAACAGCAAAGACAAGAACCAACTAGAAAATTATTTTAAAATCATATAACAGCCTGGCCGCCATGGCTCAGTGGTTGAGCATCAATCTATGAACCAGGAGGACAAGGTTTAGTTCCCGGTTAGGGTACATGCCGGGCTTGTGGGCTCAATCCCCAGTGGGGGGCATGCAGGAGGCAGCCGATCAATGATTCTCTCTCAACACTGATGTTTCTATCTCTCTCTCCCTCTCCCTTCCTTTCTGAAATCAGTAACAATATATTTTAAACTTGCCCTAACCAGTTTGGCTCAATGACTAGAGCATCAGCCTGTGGACTGAAGGGTCCCAGGTTCAATTCGAGTCAAGGGCATGTACCTTGGTTGTGGGCACATCCTCAGTAGGGAGTATGCAGGAGGCAGCTGATCGATGTTTCTCTCTCATTAATCTTTCTAACTTTCTATCCCTCTCCCTTCCTTTTGTAAAAAAATCAATTATATATATATATATATATATATATATATATATATATATATATATAATTGATTTTTCAGGAATTTTATTGAGGTGTAATTCATATAGCATAAGATTCACGGTTGTTAAGTATAAAATTCTACAAATTTTAATAAATCTAATTTGTAATAATACTAGCATAGCAAGGAGAAACCTTAGACCTGCTATATAACATTATTTGTTATACATACATACATATATATATAAAATATAACAAATAATGTGATTCCAGAACATATAAGGACCATTTTTGCTTAAGAAGAGGAACACAAATAACCCAATTTAAATATAGGCAAAAATTTCAAGAGACATTTCAAAATAAGCAGTTATATTAACAATCAAGACACATGAAAAGATCCACAAAAATTAATCAGCAGGAAATGTAAATTTAAATGAAACTAAAATTCATATATTAATGTCAAGGTTCCAGAACAGCCAAAGAAATCTTGAAAAACAGAACAAAGTATAGGATGAAAACTTTCTGATTTCAAAACTTATTATAGTAAGTACTACTGGTAATAGGATATAAACATAGGTTAATTGAATGGAATTTCCAGTCCAAAATAAATGTATGCAATTTTCAATAACTGACATTTGGCAAAGTTGCCAAATGATTAAATTCAGAAATAATAGTTTTATCCATAAAAGATGTTGAAATTATGCCACATCACCATGGGAAGGATGATTAAAGAACCGTAATTCAACCCCCTCCCCCCAATGAATAATGATAATAAATTTATAAGTAAAAGCAAAAACTTTAAAACCATTAGAAGACATTGTAGTCATATATCTTTGTGGCCCAGAAATATGCAACAATTGCTTAGATACAACACCAAAATCATACAAATTTGCATTTCAAAACTAGAACATTTTGGACAATGAATATCAATATTAAGAAAGAGCAATAGTAAGTCACTGACCCAGAACACTTTTGAAAATCATATATTGGATATAAAATGTCTAGAGAAAGAAAATATATAGTGGATTAGTGCTTGCATCAGGTGTCAGTGGAAAAGAGAAGTGACTGGAAGCAGGTCTAAGGTTTCTCCTTGCTATGCTAGTATTATTACAAATTAGATTTATTAAAATTTGTAGAATTTTATACTTAACAACCGTGAATCTTATGCTATATGAATTACACCTCAATAAAATTCCTAAAATATCAATTCCATTTCTCTTTACAAGAAATGTAGAATCAGAAAAATTGAGGCCCTGGCCAGATTGCTCAGTTGGTTAGAGCATCGCATCGTCCCGATATACCAAGGTTATGTGGTCAATCTTAATCAGGGCACATACAAGATGTCACCAATAAATGCATAAATAAGTAGAACAACAAATCATTCTCTCTCTCTCTCTCTCTCTCTCTCTCTCTCTCTCTCTCTCTCTCTTCTCTCTCTCTCTCCCTCCCTCCCTCCCTCCTGCTCTCCCCCTCTAAAAACCAATAAACAAAAAAATAAATAAAATTTAAAAAAGAAATAAAAACTAAGAAGCCATTAGCATAACTACAGCATGGATCAGAAGAGAATGATTAATACAAAATAAAAAAAGTACAGCAAAACTTGTACACTGAAAACTACAAAATGTTATTGAAATAAACTAAAGATCACCTACATAGAGAGACATTCCATGTAAATAGATTCAAAGATTCATTATTGATTAGATGTCAATAATCTTAACAGATGTAAAGATTCAACCACATTGTTACCAAAATATCACTTTCCTGTTTTGCAGAAATTGGCAAATAAATTTCGTATGGCAAGCTAACGGACCCAGCACAACCAAACTAATCTTGAAAATTAGAAGGAATTTAGAGAATTTATTCTGACTACAAAACTTATCAGAAATCTGCACTTATCTAGATAGTGTAGTACTGACCACAGTATAGACATATAGAGTAATGGAACAGAATTGAGAAACACATATAAGTCACAGCCTGGGGAAAATACTTGCTAATCTTACATCAGATAAGGGAATTGTATTCAGAATATATAAATTACCCTTTCAACTCTAGAACACAACTTGATTAAAAGTGGGCAAAAGATCCCATAGAAATTTCATCCAAGAAGATATACAAATAAACAAAAGGCACATGAAAAAAAGTAATGATGACTATATTAAAAAGTTAGATTTTAGTGAAGGCTTCACAACTTAGTTTATTTATGAAAAGTCATTGAACTACACACTTAAAATTGGAGAATTTATAGTATATAAATTATACCTCAATAAAGTTAAAAAATAATTGCATTTCTGTATACTACTAATGAAGAACCTGAAAATGAAATTGAGAAAACACTGAAATTTAGAGATAGAAATTACTTTGTTATGAAACTCATTGATATTTGCTACTTTTATTTCCAATATTGGAATAATATTTTTTACTTTGTGTCTCCTTCATTTATTATTAAGAAGAAAACTATAGTGAACATAGTATAATATATATACCTATATCTATCTATATATATATACACAAAAATAGGTGATATGCAAATTAGGCCATGATGCCATAACAGTCACGACCAGACAGGAGGAGAAAGCGAGTGCAGCAGGATTGGTGGGTGAAGACTTGCAGCGTTGGGGACTTGCGTCACGATCACAATCCATCACCAGAAGGTCTGGGGCTGGGTGGAGGCCTCCGCAGGGCTCCGATGGATCAGTGATGGTGAACAGGGAATCCGGGTGGGTGGCGGGAGGACCAGGCTGGCTGTCAGGCCGTTGGGATCACCAGCTCATCCCTGGCTGCTTGGGGGCTCAGGCCTGCAGGAAAGTGACTTCACTTCCATGCCCCTGCACTGGGCCAGCTGCTGATGGAATGTGCTGCCCGCTCAGCCGCTTACACCGGGGTGGGTAGGTCATGGGCGTACCTGGTAGCATCCATCAGTGTCTCAAGCCCCAGCAGCAGCGGCAGCAGCAATAGTGGTGGAGACAGCGCTCACGACCTACCCACCCAGGCGTGAGCAGCTCAGAACGGGCAGCGCATTCCATCCATGGCTGGCCTGGTGCACGCCCATGCAGGTGAAGTCACTGGCGCCTGCTTTCCCTCAGGCCTGAGCCCCCGAGCAGCCAGGGATGAGCTGGTGATACCAACAGCCTGACAGCCCGGCAGTGGAGGCGGCGTTGGGCCTGGAGACTGGCGAAGGGCAGAAGATGGCCCTGATTGGGCCAGTCACTATAATGCCCACTGTAGCCAGCACACCACCCGATCAGGGGGTGGAGCCTGCAGTCAACCTGGAGGCCCCTCCCCCCTGCTGGCCTGCCCCTGATCAGACTCTCCCATCCACATCAAGAGCAGGGCGCACAAAGCCTGGACCCTTCCTTGCAGCCCTGAGTCTGTGGGGTTGAGAATTCTGATGGCCCTGCCAGAGAGTAGAGGTGCCTGAGGGGCAGGGACAGGGACCACAGGCCCCCAGGGAGCACCGCAGAGTTGGCGATGAGAGGCGAGGGCCTGTGAAGGGGGAGGAGGTGAAGCCAGCGGACATCAGCCCAGAGTCCAGCCCTTCCCCTCCAGAGGCAGCAGGACCTAAACCCAGAACCCCAGCCAGAATCAGAAGAGCCGAGGGAGCTTCAGGAAGCTCTATGCAAAGCTGCGCATTGAGAACTAGAGACTTCGTGAGGGCCTGACCCAGACCACGCTGGCGCAGCTCAAGGTGGAGCTGGAGCACACCACACAGAGGCAGGAGCGCTTTGCAGAGAGGCCAGCCCTCCTGGAGCTGGAGAGATTTGAGCACAGGGCCCTGGAGCGCAAGGCCGCTGAGCTGGAAGAGGAGCTGAAGGGCCTGTCCAACCTCCGAGCTGACAACCAGCGCCTCAAGGAGGAGAACACGGCCCTGATCCGCATCATCAGCAAACTGTCCAAGCGACCCCGGAGGACTTGGCCCTGCCCCCGCATTTATACAGCTGCTTCTGACACACGCACCCCTTCCCTGTGTGAACATGAGTGACAGGGCTGCTGGGGAGTCTCTGAGAAGCCATAGCCTCCCCTTGGGACCTTCAGGCTGGGAGGGGAGGACAGAGCCCCCAGGAGCCAAGGGGGCCATCTGAGGCCAGGATGGAGACGGGAGGCTGAGCCAGGTAGGGGGACCAGGGCTGCAGGCAGGACCAGGAAGGAACCAAGGACCAGGAAGTGCCAGGACCAGTAGCCAGGACCAGAGTGGCCACCCAGAGGTCCCCTCTCACGTGTGCTGCCACCAGTCACCCCTCCAGCCCCTGAGCAGGGATCCAAGAATGTGCCAAGCATCCCGCCGGCCTGGGCCAGGTGGGCCTGTATATAGGGTCTGTGTGTAATAAGTAGGGACGTCCTCTATTTTTTGCTGGCCTCTCCTCAACGCTGTTCTGGGCAGGAGGAGAAGGTATTTTTGAGACATAGCACAGGCACCACAGATAAAAGTTGTGAAGTTGCCAAAAAAAAAAAAAGAGCTGGTCGGCCAGCCAAAACCCCCTCCCTCCCCCCCACCCCTGCCAGCCCCATCCTCAATCAGCCTGCCCCACTGCAATAGGCCCGCAGCCCCTCCCTGCAGCTGCCTGCCCCTGATCATACACCCCCACCCCAATAGGGGGCAGGGCTGGCCAGCCAATCTCCTGCAGCCCCTCCCCCTGCCCAGCCTTACCTCAGATGGGCCCCCCCCCCCGACCCTGATCAGGAGCAGGACTGGCCGGCCAACCACCCATGGCTCCTCCCCTAGGCCACTGGCCCCCAATTGGCAGCCCCCACCCTATTTGAGGGCATGGCCAGCTGGCCCACCAACCACAGCCCCTCCCTATGGCAGGCCCCACCCACAGTTAGTCCCCCAACCTCAATCAGGCCGGCAGGGGGGTCAGTTGGGGGCAATCAAGCCAGCAGGGGGGGGGGCAGTTGGGGGCAATCAGGCTGGCAGTTGGGGGCAATAAGGCAGGCAGGCAGGTGAGCGGTTAGGAGCCAGTGGTCCCAAATTGCGAAAGGGATGTCTGACTGCTGGTGTGGGATCAGGCCTAAACCAGCAGTCTGACATCCCCTGAGGGGTCCAGGATTGGAGAGGGTGCAGGCCCGGCTGAGGGACACCCCTCCCCCCATGCACAAATTTCATGCACCAGGCCTCTAGTGTTATTATAATAGCCTAGATTATTACTGATGAAAACTTTCTACAAGATTTAATGAAGATAATGGAGGTTTTATATCAGTGTCCACACATGCATCTTAATAGAATATATTATTTTTTAAAAATAATTGGGCACATATCCTATACTAAAATCAAATATTAGAATATGAGATAATGCTTAATACATGTATTCCTTATTAGCACTAAAATTTGATTAAGGATTTTTTGTCACAATTATCATTTAACATTGCACGGATGGTACATGTTAGGCTAAAATTAGTGTAATTCAAAGATTATCACGTAAAATGCTTTATTGATTTAAACTGTTTTATAAACTTACTCCTTGGTATTCATAATCATACTTAGAATAATAAATATTTTTTTTATTATTTTTACTTTATTCTTCAGATCCCAGATGATAAAACCACAACAAATGGCTTTAATACAAAAAGATACTGAACTTCAACCCTTATCATCTTTTATATCAACTACCCATGAATTAAAGAACTTAGCTAAAGAAAAGAATAGCAGAAACTCAAGCAAGGCACCAAGTATGAACAAAGGCAAAGTGATCAGACAGGTATGAATGCAAAAACAGTGAAAAAATCCACTGTAAAAAGGAAACCAGTGGGAGTTTGAGTCAGCTCTTTATAAAGAGAACTGAAATGCAGCTATAACTTGATTTTGAGCAGAGGCCAATAGCATACCCTTACTGTGATTGTGTTTTCTATATCAGCCACCCTTCACTGTAGTTCACCCATACCCAAAAGCCATAAAATCAATTTTATTAGAATACTAGTAGCCCATCGTGCAATATTGTGTCCAGTAGGCCTCCTGCCACTTCTGCAGGAGCTGGTGGGAACTGCAGTGTGCTGCCAGGAGCCGTGCTGCTTCCATGGGAGCCGTGTGGCTTCTGTGGGAGGCAGAAGAGAGCTGCCGGCGCCCACAGGAGCCAGGAGGGAGCCGCACCACTTCTGCGGGAGGTGGGAGGGACCTGCGCCAATTCTGCAGGAGGCGGGAGGGACCCACGCTGCTTCCATGAGAGGCAGGCCTGCCGTCTCCTCTCCAGGCCTGTGCTCAGCCGTGGAGGCTGTGGGCTGGCCCCCTTCTCCCTGTCCGTGTCTGCTCTGGTGCAGGGACGAAGCAAGCATTCCGCCAGACTGCTCACACTGCCTGCTCTCAGCAGCCGCCACCCCCCCGCCCCCTGGGACTGGAGGACTCCAGCAGGGCTGAGAAAACTGGGCACCACCATATTTGTGACAGAGAGATGGTTAATTTGCATATTGCCCTTTTATTAGATAGGATGTGGAACTTTTAATAATAGCAACATGCATGCAAACATTTTAATACATTCAGATATTATATAGTTTTATTTAGTAAAGCTCTTGACAACTTTATCTTTCCAGTTCTAACCTCAAGATTGAGACTATCTTATGTCTGCATAATCTCATGAAAACACACACACACACACACACACACACACACACACACACAAAAACTATATACTGTATCATTAACAGACTTGGTTCTTAAGGAAATTACGTACTGTCTAATCATTTCCATTGTAGGTTCTGCATAAACATTTCAATTCTTTTCTCAAATCATGAAAATCCTTAGTGTTCATAACTTAAAACACTTGAAGTAAACTAACTCTACTCAAAATCATGTTATATCTGCATCTCAGTTCTCTTTATAAAGAGATGATTCAAATTCCTTCTGATTTCCTTTTATAGTGGATTATTTTTTTCACTGTTTTTGCATTCATAACTTTGTGATCAATATGCTTTGGTTCATACTTGGTGTCTTGTTTGAGTATCTGCTGTTATTTTTCTCCTTTCAATACAGAGTTCAGAACAGGTTAAGATTTTTTAGAAGTGCTTTTATATATAATGCACACTCAGTAGCCTGTGTGTCTAATATAACACGACTTTTCCCATAAAATAAAAGGGACTTGTTTAAAATATAAAAATACTTTTCAAAATGGTGGCAGATTAAGTGGAAGCTACACTGACACTCTCCCAGGACCAGACAAGAATAACAACTAAAATATAGAAAACTATCCTGAAAAATGAACTGAAGACTGGCTGAAGAGAACTCTTATAACTAAGGATGTTAAGTGAAGACCATGTAGAGACTGGTAGGAAATGTTGAAGTGCAAGAGGGCTGTCTGGGCTCCCATGGACAGAAGCTGAAGTTCTGGAGGGATATCTCAACTGTGAGGGCTTCTCATAAAGATCTCTGGGGTCTAATCCCCAAGCTGGGATCCCCTGCAGAGAGCACCACAACTGAGAAATGTGCCCAAATAATACCTGGCTGTGAAAAGCAGCAAGGTTGCTGTCTGCCAAGGAAAGATGGCTGGAGATGCAGGCACCCTCTTAAAGGACCAATGCACAAAATTTTGTGGGCTCCAACAGAGGGAAGGCAGAGTGGACTAGAGCTGTGTGAGGAGAATCCAGGGTTGGGGACTCTGTGGTTAGAGTTCAGAAGGCAGCTGCCCAGTTTCTTGTGCTGAGTCTTTCCCACATACTGCACAGGACATATTTCTCAAATAGACCTTTAAGACTGAAGCAGCTGTTGCCTGTGGGGGAGGGGGGAGGGAGCAGCAATTGACCAATCCTGTTGGAAAAGCTCTTGACCCACCCTGTGGAGTTTACCCCTTGCTGAGGTCTATAGCCAGAGGCTCATTAAGAGACAGAGAATAACAGTCAGCCTGAAGGCAGAGGCAGACCTCGGGATGCTTTGAGTCTTTGCCAGATCTTCTTCTGGACCCAGGGCTAGGAAAAGCATACCTTGGTGCACATCTTGGTCCTTTCTAAAGGCACCAAGCCCCACCACAGCCTGTAGATTTCTGACAACTCCAAACACGGTACTCAGGGCCAGTACAAACAGCATGTGACCACCAGAGACACTCCAAAAAGACTGTGAGTCACAGCAGATCCACCTAACACATAGCAACAAACCCATACAGGCAGCAGAAATGGGGAGACAACAAAAACAAGCCCCAAGTGAAAGAACAAAAGAATTCTTCAGAAGAGCTAAATGAAATGGAGATAAGAAATTTATCATATATAGAGTTCAGAATAATGATTACAAGGATGCTCAACAGCATGAGAAAAGATATAGAAACTATGAAAAATGACCAGTTGAAAATGAAGATTGATATAGCAGTAATAAAAAATGCATGGGAAGGAATACACAGCAGATTAGGGTAAGGTGAGGCATGGATCAGTAAATTAGAAGACAGGAAGAAAAATCACTCAATCATAAAATGAAAAAGAAAAATAGTGTACGAATAGGAGTGGGAAGCTCAGGGGGAAGGAAGTAGACTGATATTGCTTACAACTAGCTCTTTGTTCCATTTCAACACTCACACCATGACTGTGTACAATAACACTCTCTCATACTTTAAACCTAGTAAAGCTAAGTAGATAAGAGTAAAGTGGAAATAAATATATTCAAATCTGGATAAAGGACCTGATTTTTGTATAAAGTGATATAATTTGATGTAGTGTAATTTAATACCAAAATATTTCTTTTTAAAAAAATATGTTTTTATTTATTTCAAAGAGAAAGAGAGAGGGAGAGAGACAGAAACATCAATGATAATCATTGACCAGCTGCCTCCTGCACGCCCTCCACTGGGGATGTGTGAGATCAAGCCCACAACCCAGGCATGTATACTGATTGGGAATCAAACCATGACCTCCTTGTTCATACTTCAATGCTCAACTACTGAGCCACACTGACCAGGCCCAAAGTATTTCTTAAATGGTTTTATTATAATCTTTCAAATTAAGCCATTCAATTAATCTGGTTTTCTTTCCCAACGCCAGTTACACAGTATTTAACAAAAAGTTAAATAACCTTTATGTATTTACTACTTGAAAAATCACCTTTTCATCATCCTATCTAATAATAGAGAAACATGGTCATTAACCGTAACTTCGCTACCCTTCCCATTGGCTAATCAGGGTGATATGCAAATTAACTGCCAACTAAGATGGTGGTTAACCGCTAACAAAGATGGCAGTTAATTTGCATATGTAGGCACAATGCTGGGAGGTGAAAGGGAAAGGACAGAAGAAGCCCCCTGACACTGATGGTGATCAGAAACCCAGGGGGGAGCTAAGAGCCAGATGGCAGGGCAAAGGCAGCCCCCAGGGCCGCCTTTGCCCTGCCCTCCAGCCGTGATCGGAAAACCGGGCGCCATTGCTGCCCCGGCCAGTGATAATGGGAAGCAGGGGTGGAGCGGGCAATGCGAGCTGGGCAGGGGTGTAGCCGGCAGTCTGGGCTGCTAGGGATCCCTTGCCCAGGCCTAAAGCCTTGGCCAAAAATGTTAGGCTTGGCCAGGGGTGGAGCCTGCAATCATGGGGAGCTGGGGTGGAGCCTGCAATCATGGGGAGCTGGGGGTCCCCTGCACAGACCTAATGCCTTGGCCAGAGGCATTAAGCCTGGGCAGGGGCAGAGCCTGCAACCGCGGGGAGCTGGGGGGCCCCTGCCCAGGCCTAAGGCCTTGGCCAGAGGCATTAGGCCTAGGCATGGGCGGAGTCAGTGATCATGAGCAGCTGGGGGTCCCCTGCCCAGGCCTAATGCCTTGGCCACAGGCGTTAGGCCTGGGCAAGGATGGAGCCTGCAATCGCGGGGAGCTGGGTGTCCCCTTCCCAGACCTAACGACTCGGTCAGAGGCATTAGGTCTAGGCAGGGGCAGAGCGGGAGATTGCGGGGAGCTGGGGGTCTCCTGCCCAGGACTAATGCCTCCACCAGAGGCCTTAGGTCTGGGCAGGGGCAGTGCCAGAGATCGTGGGTAGCAGGGGTGGAGCCGGGGATGGTGGGAGCTGGGGGGCCCTTGCCCATGCCTGACACCTCTGCCGGAGGCCTCAGGCCTGGGCAAGGGGCCCATCTGGCGATCGGAGGGTGATGGGGGTCGACACCTCTGGCCAAGGCGTCAGGCCTGGGCAAGGGTGGAGCCTGTGATCAGGGGAGATGGGGTTTCCCTGCCCAGGCTTGAAGCCTGGGCCAGAGGCATCAAGCCTGGGGCGGGGGTGGGTGGGGTGCCAAACTGCCGATTGGTATGAACTACAGAGGAAGCACCTTTTCTGACCGCTCATTGGTTAAGCTCCCTGTATGCCACTGGTAATATTCTTAATAACTTGGGTAATAAGAATCCAAAACGGTGATCTAGGGTTTTTCACCACACTCCTGGTGAAAAAAACGAAGGTCCGCTGCTGGAGGGCTAAGAAATGTCATATCCTGCCCTAGCTACCTTGGCTCAGTGGATAATGCCTCGGCCTGCCGATGGCAGGGTCTGGGTTCAATTCTGACCAAGGGCATGTACCTAGGTTGCAGGCTCCTCCCTGGCCGGGGCCCAGGTCAGGGCTCATGCAGGCGGCAACCAATCAAAGTGTTCCTCTCATTTTGATGTTTCTCTCTGTCTTTCCCTTTCTCTTTCACATTCTCTAAAAATCAATGGAAACATATCCTCAGGTAAGGATAAAAAAATAATAAAGAAATTATTATTATATGAAAGACACATCTTGAAAATGCCTAAAGAAAGTTGTCATTTTTTCATGGTGATGGGACTGGAGTCCGTGTTGATGATAAAACCTTGCTGGCTGCGGTGACTGGCAGTGGCTGCAGCAGCGGGGTGATGGGGCTGGTGCCTTCCCCTGATCAGCCCAGTCACCTCCCACAAAGGGAGGCCAGGATGTGGCTTAGGCCCGCTCCCCAAGGGGAGCAGGGAGCGGGCCTAAGCCATCAATAGGACATCCCCTGAGGGCTCCCAGTATGTGAGAGGGGGCAGGCTGGGCTGAGGGACACTCCCCTCCCCAGTGCACGAATTTCGTGCACCGGGCCCCTAGTGTATTAATAAATGGTTAACATTCCAAGTCCATGTCCCATATTTTGGATTGTGAAAAAGGGCATATTGTCTTATCCTATGCACAGATGTTTGAACAAACAGTTTATTCTCTTTTGTTTGAGGTAGAACACTATCTCTTATTGAAATAACTTTGCATTACTCACGTAAATTTTTACCAAAATGGATAAGTTAAACATATATAAAATGTTTAATGTAAACATTTAAGTGAAGAGGTCTGGTTCAATGCAATGTTGTTTTAAATGATCTTTGAGCCCAGCCAGTGTTGCTCAGTGGTTGTGTGTTGACCTATGAACCAGGTGGTTACAGTTTGATTCCTAGTCAGGGCACTTGCCCAGGTTGCAGGCTAAATTCTGAGTGTAGGGCATGCAGGAGGCAATCAAACAATGATTCTCTCTCATTATTGATGTTTCTGTTCTTTTGTGTTTTTCATCATTGATATTTCTATCTTTCTCTTCCTCTCCCTTTCTCGCTGATATATGTGTGTGTTTGTGTGTGTGTGTGTGTGTGTATGTGTGTGTATCTTTGAAAGAGCAGTTTCAAAAAAAAAGGAATAATAGCTCCCAGATATGAGATCATAGCTAATCGGAATGCTATGTTATCACTGAATTAATAAAACCATAATACACAGAATGAAGACAACAAAAATACACTCAGACAAACAAATTAAAAACAAAACAATTTAGAATTACCCTTTCAGGTGCAGGGGGCATACTTAAAACATAAATGAGAAGCGATTGTAAAGATAGAGTGGTAATCTCAAAATAGCAGATTATATATGTGATTTTGACTGATGTTTTTTCCTGACATAAAAAAAAGAGTTTAAAATGTTAATGAAATGAAGCTGACATGTGAATTAATCTAATAGCCTGCAGTCAAGGGAAGGTGCCCTCCACATTTTCTCCACAGGTTCTTTCTACTTAAATTCTACAAAAGTCTAAAATAAGATAGTTCACTTAAAATATTTACAGATTTTTTTTAAAAGGAGCATTCTCAAAGTGCCATGTATAGCCAGGTTGAAAAATCATATTTTTTCTCCTGGTATTGTTGAAGTTGTTGAATGTCTCTAGTGACTTGACTCAAATAGATATACACATTTTCATTCCACATACTTGGAAAAATATTGAAATATCATGTCTAAGGATGAGTTTTGAAGAAAGAATACAGATAAGAGAAAACTATGCCAAGAAATTTATCCAAGTAGAGGTAATTAGCTCTTTTTCATGGAATCTAAAGGATTTTATATTTTCTGAGCACTGAAGTTTGGTATTAGGATTATTTACATTGACTTACCTCTGAAATGTAGAAAATATGTGGCATTCTGATTTTTCCTCACACCCAAATTTTCAGATCGTTCCATGTTTATCACAACAAACTAAAAGAGTCGCTACTTTCCAAAATTCATAAAATTAACAATGGTAGTCAGGAAAAGGACAAAAGTAGGTGTCATTTAGAAAAACATCATTAGATTCAAATTTCTAAAACTTTATTAAGCATCTAGTATATGTAAAGGGATATGGGAAATAGAAACACTAAAATTAATAATATATGCTTATAGAAAACTAAACTTTCCAAGCTAAGTTGTTTAAAATATTTTAGAATAGAAATGCTTAACTTACCAAGATCACAATTAGCAAAGTCATCTAATAACAATCACAGATGACATATCTATATGTCCAGATCAACTCTTTGCTAGTTTCCCACCCAACAGAGCAAAAGAAAGTAAATAAATCCAATTAATGGGATTATTAATGATAAATCCAATACTGCCAACCTAACAAATAAATGTTTCTATTATTTTTCCAAAGACATTCAAAGTCAACATATCCAAAATCAACTTTTCTTCCCAAATTCTTTCTCTAGTTTGCCTAACCCAGTCAATGGTATCATCATTCACATTTTGCCAAGGAGAATCAATTATGCCACCTCAATTAGCTCATATGACTCACCCCCTTATCCAAAGCATCACTAAGTACTTTGAATAGCTTTAGGATTTTATCCAACATTGCCCAAACTAACATCACCTCTTTATTATAATAATATTTCACCTTTTGTCCTAGCATCTCCTTATACTCCTTCCTAATTTAATCTCAACCTATTAAACCTTTAAACACACATTTATAAAACACACAAATTTAAAAATACACATTTGCACATGTGTCACCTCACTGCTCAAAACCACTTGATCAAAAACCCATGAAAGGCTTCCTATCACTGTTGTGATAAAGACCAAAATACTTAAAATTGACTAAAGCCTTGCAAAATTTAGTATTTTAGATCTTTTATTTCATAACATGCTTCCACATTGCTCTCCAAACATCAACAACACAGACCTTCAAGTTTTGGAAAATTAGAAGCACATACTCTTCCTGGAATGTTCTCCTGTCTGTCTTTCCCCATTTTGACTTAGTGAATACATACTCACATTTCATACTTCCGCTCAAATCTAACATCTTCAAGGAAAGACTCCTGACACATTTCTTCCCTAACCAGGTTCAGTGCCCTAGTATAGCAATCAGGGACCAGCTAAAACATAGAACCCATACCGTGTAGGTCAACGGATGGAATTTTATATAAGATACAAATTATAAAAGTGTTATTTAGATTAATTGACAGAATAAAAGATGTGGTACCCATGGATTCACAGCTGTAGGAAGCTGCCAACATGACTAGAGCTGGTGTCTAGGGAAGAAATAGTTAACAGGTATCATGAGTTGGAGCCACCAAATGGATACTTGAAGCACAGAGGTAGAAGCTGCCCAGTTGGAGCTACACCCAAGGAGGAAACAGAGCCACTGCAGAGAGATCCTCCTTGAGAAAAGAGAGAGAAGTATCCTGGTCTCTTTCTGCTTTGGACCCTCCAAACTTCTGCCTAGTCAAACCCATAAAGACACCAGATGGTAGAGGAGCCTGCACAATGTTTGCAGGATTAGCCCTTGTTATATAAAACAGAACAAGGAAGGGAAGAGAGTGGATCTGAGCACAAACAGGCAAATAACTGGCACACCTAGTTATATGCATCCAAACATTTTCTAATTTGTCTTCCCAGAACTCTTCATGATTAATGTCTGCTTTCCCATTAAAGTGTAAGCTCCTTAGAAGAGGAATCACTCATGTCTTTTTAGTGATGTAATTCTAATGCCTAGCACGGTCCTCGGTAAAGGGGTTGAATAAATATAAAAATGATTTAATTAATCAACTAACTCTTGTGGTATTTAAAACAATCTTTCAACCACTATAACAAAATTAATCTGTGGTGTCTTACAATCGCTCTAAACGTATTTGAAGATCATAGGCCTTTTGTAGTATCTTAAGAAAGTCATGAACCCTTTCACCGGAAAAATGCACACAAGCACACAGTATTTGACACTGATTTGGGGGGAGGGGGCTCATAGACAAACTGAAACTCATGTAAGGAATTTCTTGTACTTCTAATCCAGAAACAATATGACAGACCCTCTCCAGGTGGATGTGGAAATGTTTGGGTATATTTCTGTTTTCCCAATATCAGGTAATATAAACTTCTTTTTAAAAATATTTTTTATTGATTTCAGAGAAAGGGAGAGGGAAAACGAGATAGAAACATCAAGGATGAGAATCATCAATTGGCTACCTCTTGCATGCCCCCTACTGGGGATTGAGCCCACAACCAGGCATGTGCCCTAACTGGGAATCGAACCATGATTTCCTGATTCATGGTCGATGGTCAACCACTCAGCCACACTAGCCAGGCTAAAGTTCTTGCATAGAAAAATTTTCCCACTCAAAATGCTTATAATGATCTATCATGATTTTCAGGACCACAGATTAAAATTATACCGTATATAAAAATTACTTGTCCATCAAATTCAAAATAATGTTTTCTCTTTCTTTGGAAAGAAGTTACAAAGAAACTTTTTAAGTTTCTTTCTTACAAAAGTTCAGCATGAAAACAGCCCAATTTTAAAATGGCTTCTGGGATTATATACATGGTCCATATTTATAAAGACTTAATTTATATAACAGATGTCACTGAGCTTTGATACATTTACACACAATAGGAATCTAAATACATAAAATGCATATAGAAGTGAATATTTATTTGGAATTTTATTAGTTACCTATTTCTCCATAGCAAATTAGTCCAAAAATTACTGCCTTAAAACAACACACATTTTTTAGTTCACGGGCCCTTGGGGCAGTTTACATGTGTCCTCTGGCTCAGGGACCACTATGTTCAGGAAGGTGCTGGACAGTGTTTTGATGTCATGTGAAAGCTGTATTGGGGAAGGATCTGCTTTCAGGTTTACTTACATGGCTGTATCCAAATGCAGTTCCTTGAGGGCTGTTGGCCAGCGGGTTTCAATTTCTTGCTGGCTGCTGTGAGAAGTTACCTTTAGTTTCTTGCCACAAAGGCCTGTTCAGATAACATCTTATTTCATCAGAACAAGCAAGAAAGAAAAGACAGAGGACCAGAATGAGAGAGAGAAAGCAAGACAGAAATCACAGTCTTTTATAGCTTCATCTTGGAAGTGAAGTTACCTCACTTTTCCCATATTCTGTTCTTTAGAAGTAAGTCACTAAGTTAAGCCTGTATACCAAGCATGTCAAACTCAAAGGCTAACATGGGCCAAATAAACAGGTTTAAGCTTATGTGGGCCGCAAAAAAACAAAAGCTCAATTTTTATAGAAACATAGGTTTATTTTGATAGAGACATTCTGAAAATAAAAGGCTGGAATAAATGAGTAATTGTTAACATAAAATAATAGAACATTTTAATAAAAATTAATATTTTTTCTTGAACATTAACTTACCAGACACTGAATAACTACACAAATTAATAAGTGTAACGCAAATAAACCTATTTTTCTTGTTCTCCAAAAGCGAAATATGTCCTGTTGCGCACACCAAACAAGTCAGTCCAAGAGTAATGACATGCAATCAGCTGCTAAAATATTCGCTGCTGGTATTATTGAGAGAAATGGTGTGCCTGCGTGCAAGGCGCCTGCGCATAAGGGAAATGAATGCAACACGATTCTAGTAATCAGTCATTAGAGAACGTTGTAGTTCGTTATTAATAATTATGTATAACAGAATATTGTAAAAATTAGGTTATGAAATTTTTAGTACAATGTTTCTTACATACCGTTATATTGGCTGGGCCGCAAAATATTCATTGTGGGCCACATGGAGCCCATGGGCTACAAGTTTGACATGCTTGCTGTAAACAAATGAAGAGTTTACACAAAAGTGTAAGTACCTGGAGGCAGGATCATTGGGAGTCATTACAGAAGGTTCTGTACCATAAGGATGAAACTATAAAAGCAAAAGAAAATAAGCTTCTTGAAAAAATTAAATTATTCAATGGTAGTTATACAGGTATTTTAGCTGTTAAACAGTCAATACTTTATTCCTAATTTTTTAACAATTGAATTTTCTCTTCATCGAAAGATAATTACATGAATACCATCTATGAGTTCTCTCCATTTTCACTCTACTAACTCCTACCTTCTCTGTATCTGGGCATTCTTTTCATGGCACATTTAAAAAGAAGGCATTTTGTTTTATAAGTTAAGGTAAAATAAACTTGAATGAGTTATTACAGAACAGTTTGACTATCTTACTCCTGGGAGTGATAATATGATTCTACTTATGAGAAGAACTTTTACAACTCATTAGCTTATAAATTACGTATCTTTCACACAAAGGAAACAAATGTAATCCTAACTCTTTATGGGTGAGACACCCTATATTTATTTCTCTTAAAACTAAGTAGAGATGTCTTCAGATATTTCATTACTTTTAAAGAATTAAATGGCTCTAGCAAAAGTCAACTTTCTCTTCTCAGCAGGCAAATAAAAAGGACTTACTAACGCATGAATCCACTCTCCAGCTTGTATATAATTTAATAACAAGCAGAGAAAATTTACATTTTCAAAATGATCTTTAATTTTGTACCTCCCCTATAATTACAGCTGCTACTATTCAAAGAAAGGGGGGGGGCTTACTAGTATTTTTAATTCGAAACTTTTGCCTTACCTGGAGGCACAGTGTTAACAATATTTAAACCTCTGTATGATGAGAAAGGCACTGCCTTCCAGAATATCAAGTCTAAAAATATCTATCCCTAAATAAAATAATGACAAAGCAGAACTGGACACAGGAGACTAAAGATTTGTCGAAAATCATAGTTGAGAGTGAACTCAAATCAATGGGGTCATTGCAACCAGGCCACTTATGTGGTGAGCTAATATTCCACATTTTAGGCATGTTCATTCTAAAAAGAATGGACAGATTTATTGCAGAAGGCTTACTAAGTTAAAAATGTGGAACGTTTTTAGGCTTGTTAGTTGCTTTGAATAACTGTACATGGGCTCATTTAATTTTGCTAATTACCAAAAGTCCATTGACACCCTCCCTTCTATGGCCTAAAATATAGTATCTTGAGGTTTAAATGGCAAAATAATGGTTCAAAGAGAGCATTGGGTCAGCAATAGTGTACTGGGCAAACACCTGCACAGAAAAAGGTCAAAATAAAATCCAGTGAGGCAGCTAAAATACACAAACTGAAACTTATTCTTTCACCATTTTGCTTAGAATCATTTCTGTTCAACACTCCTTGTCAGAACAAGAAAGTACAAATTCCAGACAACTCCAGACCAATAGAAATGCTATTTTAAATCTACTTAAGGAAAGCGGCTTATGTCCTATATATTGCTCTTACAACTTTTCAGGAAAGAAAAGGTGTAAGAGCTGGGAAAATAATTATAGCTCTTGTTCACCATTACTTCCAGGAATTTAAGGGTGAGGAAAAAGCACAGAATGTATCATCAGTCTTTCAATGATTTGCCTACTTTCACCTTGTCCTAGGGTTTACCAGTGGAAGAGAGTGGAGGGCAGCAATTCTCAACTTGGCCATTCACAACTTATGAATCACAGTTTTATCTCTTGATATACTGATAGCATTTGGCAGGAATTAAACAAAGGCAAACCTAAAAAAAAGAAATAAAAGCAATGTTTTAAGTAAGAGAAAAGAGAGGCCAAGATGTAAATATAATCTCACTTGCCAATTTTGCAGTGATTCTTTATGAATATGCAGACACTTCTCTCTTTAGCCTTGAGAGTTACCTTGAACTTTTCTGATAGAACAGCTCTCTGGCCTGCAAATATTTAGTTCAGTTCATCATTTCTAAAGTCCTTCCAAAGGCTCTCTGCAGAATATCACTGTGTCACTTCCATATAAATAGAATGAAAAGATTAAATAGTATTATATCATATCACAGCATTATTACTGTAATATTCTATCTTATAAGTACCTCAACCTCAGTTGGTCCAAACTAAGCTAATCTTTCCCCCTAAACCCACTAATCTTTCTAATTGAGATACATCACCATCTACCAAGTTGGTAATTATTTTTTTACTAGAGGCCCAGTGCATGAATTTGTGCACCAGTGGGGTCCCTCAGCCTGGCCTGTAGGATTGGCCGAAATCGGCTCTCCAACATCCCCTGAGGGGTCCTGGATTGCGAGAGGGTGCAGGCCAGGCCAAGGGAGCTCACTGGTGCATGATAGGGGCCGGGGAGGGACACAGGAGGTTGGCCAGCCGGGAGGGAGGGGGGGAGGGCTCCAGACCATGTCCAGCTTGTCTCAGTCCCTATTGGCCGGACCTCAGCAGCAAGGTAACCTACCAGTCAGAGCATATGCCCCCTGGTGGTCAGTGCACATCATAGTGAGCAGTTGAGCAGTCTTAGCATATCATTAGCATATTATGCTTTGAGTCTGTAGGCCAATGCTCTATCCACTGAGCCAAACCAGTCAGGGCTTATATTATGCTTTGATTGGTTGAATGAATGACCAGATGACTGGACACTTAGCATATTAGGCTTTTATTATACAGGATTGTGTCTTCACTTGCCCTGATCTCCCATATTCTAATCAATCAGGAAGTTCTGTTAATTAAAACCTTAAATGTCTCTTGAATAACTTCTCCTTACCCTTTGCTAAAATTGTAGTCCCAATCAAAACCATTTCTCACTGAGATTTCTGCAACATTCTTTATTAATATTCCTGGCTTGCTTTCCTTGTCCATCTCCACACATTGTAATACAGATAGGAATGGCCAGGCTCAACCTTTCAAGTTGAATTAGTTTACATGATTTTCAAAACCTAGTACCTGCTTTTCTTTTCTTTTTATTTGTGGTTCCTTCTCTTGCACACACACACACACACACACACACACACACACACACACACACATACGTAATCCTGATTGTATTTCAAGATACAGCTTAACTGTTATTTTCTCTTGGAAGACTTCCCTGATATGTCTAGGTTGCTTTGTGTGCCCCTATAATGGCTCGTATTACAGGTGTTTAATTGTCTCCCTTTCAAGACTGAAAATTAAAACTAAGGGTAAGCATCCATCTTAGCATTCACCTTTGAGTCATCAGCAAATTCTCTGGCTCATAGGAAGCACACAATACTCATTGGATACTTGAAATAACTTCATTTAACTTTCATACATATCAATTCCAGTTTTAAATGTCTAATCATTGACAGCATGTTGGTTTGCATTTAAACATTACTGCAATTCATTTTGTTAGTTGAGCATGAAATCAGTTCTCTGATATTTTCAGCACTTCTATAGCAAAATTTTGGTGCAAAAATATTTTAAACTTCATTTCCCCCATCCAGTCTCAGAACAGAAGTCTTATTATTATTCCAATCACATCATAAATGAAACTGAGGCAAAAAGTGGAGTTAGGTGACTTAACCAAGTGACAGACTGACAATCTAAAATAATTCCAGAATTAATCCTCTGAATATTCTGAATCTAATATGATTGCTTAGCTCCTGAACTGTGCTCTTTAACATTCATGAGGGGAAAATGTATTTTGCAAAACTGTTAGCCTCTTGAAGATGAATGTTATTTTTCTTTATAACAGATGTATAAATATCTTCAAGTATAAATATAAATTGACTGGAAAAATCTCACAAAATTTAGAAAATTTGAAAAGTAAATTGTTAACTGAAGAAACTATACATGATTTGGGAAATTTGACTTTGATGATCAAAATGCCATTGTAGGAAAGTTCACTACTCAAGGTAGAATACGTATCCCTAAGGGAAGTTCTCAGCAATTTGAAATCCTTTTGTTTAAGTAGTAACCCATGAAAAGGTTGAGACTGCACAGATTGACTCTGCTATGGACTCAAGCTGTAAGTGAAACTGGACAACTTGACCTATTTTCACAAGAAAACCAATTAAAAGCAAGGGCATTTAGAATGGGCAAGATTACCTGGAGCACCATGGGCTCCTGGGGAGGACTCTTATTACACAGCACTCACCATCTCACTCCAAAATCCTCCTTAGACCAGCCCCTCCTCCAAGGCCTCCCAGGCAGAAAGTCAATCCTAAAATTTCTTTTTAAGAGGTACTCCTTTGCTGATTTCACCTGAGATAGTGCCCAGGCCAGGGAAGTTGGGAGAGGGATTTCATATCTCTTATGCAACCCCCTCAGGTCTTTGAATATTCACTCCTTTCTTATGGTAAGCATATCCAAGTCTTGATAAATCAGCATTTAACACCTAACCACTCACCCAACAACAAGAAGCCTTCCGTTTCTTGGACACATTCCCCTTAAAAAAGAATGAAATGTGTTAAAGAACACATTTTTGTTATTCAGGTATATGATTTTTTTAATATTTTATTTTTAAATTTATCTTTATTGTTATAACTATTAGAGATGTGCCCTTTTTTCCCGCATTGACCCACTCCTCTCCACTTCTGCCCCCTCCCCAGGTATATGATTTTTAAATGAACCAACATGTTTAAATAATAACTTCACTGGGCACCAGTCTAGATGTTTTATGCCTGTTACTTTTTTTAATCCTGTAACAACCAGATGAGGCAGGTAAAATGGTTCCACTTTAGAGATAGAGAAATTGAAGTCCAGACATAGTAGTGACACACGGAGTTTGGTGAGTGGACTCGCCTTGTAGGTTCTTGTCCTACAAAGTTTGAAGAATAAAATTCGCAGACTAAAAGATTTTTAGACAAAAGTGTAGAAATTTATTGTAAGCAGACACAAACTCCTCCTGGGGTGGGGGTCCCCACAGGGGAACTCCCTGGGGAAGGGTCTCCAAATGGAGAAAACCTGCTCTCTCTAATGGAAAAAAAAATCAGTCCTCTGAGTTTCTTTGTCTCCAGCAACTCTTTGTCTCTTCATGACCCTTTCTAATTGGAGCCTTCCTTAATTTATGTCCCCCATGCTTTCCTAATTGGTCACTCTCCTGTATGGTATCAGTTTCAAAGTTTCAAAGCCCACCCTGTGCCCTCCTCTTCTTCTTCCCCTTATCTTGTAACATTCCTCCATCCTCTGTGAATGTAAAATAAGCAATCTGGCTTGGAGCTGTCTCTACCCATCACATATGCATTCCTTTCCCATGGACCTCCTTTCCTAAAACTGCCTTTCCTATCTCTAAAATTCCTTTCAGTCGGTACTTTGTCCATGTAACATGACTTATCACATGACCAATGCCTGGCAGAGCCGTGGCTTCAAGTTAAGGTATGCATTTTTGTGTCTGAGCTCTTAATCACCAGGTTTGTTTCCATATGTGTCCATATGAGAGTGAGATATGAATATGGATGCAAATGTAGATAGAGATGAATATAGCTACATGTTACTTTATCTACACTTATCTTTTGAATATAAAACATGTAATAAATATATATCACTATACTTTTTTCAATGTGCTGCTTTATTTTCTTTATAAGTTTTCTTTCAGTACCTTATATCACTAACTAGGTTTCTTCCTTTCTTTCCTTGAACTATATTCTGTGTAGGGATAATTGCTTCTTCTACCCTGAGCTACTGACACTTCCCTGAAATAACTGAAAAGACCTAAGGGACAGATTTATTGTCAGAGGCCTTAGGTGCTAAAATACCCTGGGGACTCCCATTGAGCCTGAACATTCGAGCCCTAGGGAATGGATATGCCATATGATTTTTCTTTGCTTTCCTTTACTGATTATTCTTAATAAATGGCAAAGACGCCTGTAAGTATGTGCTCAGAGTGACTTCAAGAATACTGCAAAACAGGCATATTTTTCCTCTCGTTTCCATTGTTGAATTAAAGTGAAACACAGACTTATATTGCCACGGGCAACATAAGTACACTTGACATGGAGATTGGATAATTAAGAATGTTTAATTTTAGAATAATGAAGGATTTCTTTAAAGATATTTAGAATTGCTAAATGTTGGAATGATATTTCTCTTTGAGATATGCAACTAGAGTTTGTTGTGAAGAGAGAAAATGCAACAAAAAGAAGTCAGATTAACAGTCAGTTACTAGTACAAATGAAATTATAAAAGTGCAATGGTAAGGTCAGGAGTGTTTGGTCTGGAGAAGAGTAGCACTTACCTGCAGATGAAATAAAATTATGCAGCTTATATGAGCCTTCATTCTCTGCCTATCATTGAACAGAGAATAGGAAGAAATTAAAACTGGAAGCTTTATTTTAGAGAAAGGCAAAAAAATGTGTCCTATTGGTACTAAGAGAATGATATTAGAAAATACTATCCATGCAAGTTGTTATATCTCTTTACCTGGAGATCTTTCAAGTAAAAAGAATAGCTACTCAAGATAATAACGTCCGTTTAAGGAATCCAATTCTAGCTGTGGATGCCATGTGCTTGTATGTGTAGGAGAGAGAAGAAAGGTATCAATTAGATAATCTCAAATGGAAAATTTAAAAAGGGCTTTTTCACATACAACTGCATTAAAAGAGCTATAACTTGAGAAATGAATGGCAAGCTCCCTAATGTAATTATTATAAAGAATCATCCTATTGAATAATGCAAAAAACAAAGGGCTATAAAACCTATATTTACAAAGATATTTTATGAGTTCAGAGTGGGAAAAAAATACAGAAAATTTTTTGAAAAGACATTTAGCTTGGCTGGTGTGGCTCAGTTGGTTGGGCATTGTCCCAGCACCAGGAAATCACTGATTCAATTCCCTGTCAGAGCACATGCCCAGGTTGCAGGCCCAATCCCCGGTAGGGTGTGTGCAGGAGGCAGCGGATTAATGTTTCTCTCTCATTGATGTTTCTATCTCTTTCTCCCTCTCCTTTCCTCTCTCTGAAATCAATAAAAACATCTTTATTATTTTTTTTTAAAAGACATTTAGAGCCCGGCCTGTATGGCTCAGTGTCGACCTATGAACCAGGAGGTCAGGGTTCAATTTCCGGAAAGGCACATGCCCTGGTTGTGGGCTCAATCCACAGTGTGGGGCATGCAGGAGGCAGCCAATCAATGATTCTCTCTCATCATTGATGTTTCTTTCTCTCTCGCCCTTTGCCTTCCTTTCTGAAATCAGTAAAAAATATATAAAAAAAGAGTAAATCTAGCCATTTTGATTTTGAACTAGCCTCAAAGATTTTCCTTCAAATAGCCATGATAGTTGGGATAAAGATCATATTGTTTTAAACACCTGCTATACCAATCTATGTGTAGTCTATGAAAAAGCATGGCACACTGGGAGCAGCAAGTTGGAATGCTACAGGCCTACTCTGAAATCCTAGCATCATCACTTTCTGCAGAGGTTTGAACCAAATGCTCAATTCTGTTTTGGAGTTTCAAGTTTTTCCTCTCTGATATGGCAGTAATAATATCTTCCTCAAGCCACTATTATATGAGGATTAAATAAAAAAGAAATAATGCCTACAGAAAGGACTTACACAGCTCCAGGAATGTGACATTTTAAAATTCCTATTGCCTTGCTCTTTGCAAAACAAAACAAAATGATAACCTTAGGTAGGTAGAACTACTGAAGCAAAAGGGGCATTGTTCTAATTCCCAAACCAAGTAAGACAGAAACTGAAAGAATCTACTGCATAAATAGCAATAAGAAATTCGAACTTGAGGCTCTTTGAGACTGTAAAGAGATTCCAGTTAACCTAGTTAAGATAATGGGACCTTCATTGGCCTAAGGGAGACTCCCTGTGATAAAACTGTGACAACACATAGATTTGTGCTGACTACCTCTCAGAGAATAAAACCTGAGAGCAGATTCAGACAACTGACAAGCATTATAATTGATTCTGATAGAAACTTTAATATAACTACAGCAGAGAAAAAAATTGGACATGAATATGAATGTCATTATTGTTATCATATATTTGCATATTTTCTCTTGCTGAAATAAGACGAGAGATTCAAACTAGCACATATATCAATTTTTGTATTAGTCATTTATTAATCTTTATGACTAAGTATTATTTAGAATTTGTAAATGTTTCTAATTCAGAAACTCCTGGCATTGATTTGAATTTCCTCATGAAATGATGGTATTTGCATTCAATTCCCAAGTGTCCCAGCTGTCCTGTCCAGGAAATATTCCTGTACTATAAACTCCTGGAGGTGACATTGCAAGAGAGGTGTGTGAAAGAGTTTTTCTGTGTCTAGGTAAGAATTGTCACACACCTTCAATGCTATGTAAAATGAAGTTATTGTTACAAACAGGACTCTTTAAGTCCGAATGCACTTGATGTGGCCCAATTCTCAGTTTTTCCCTTGCAATAACAGGGTTAATGTATTTTGGGCGGGATTTTTGTTTTTAATGAAAACTGCAGAAGTTGCTGCTACATCAAAAATCAACTTGGTTACTATTAAAATTATATTTAACAGAGTTGCCATCGACAAGTTTCTATTTTTCAGTTGGCTACACACAGATGTGAATCTAAAGGAGGAAGTGCGTGACTTTCATCTTCTCTTGATAATTTTGTTGATTACAAATTATATAGATAGAAGGAATGTGAAATAAAGTGTAATGAAGGCCAAGAAAAGAAGGAGATAGCATAGTTCAGTGGCTGAGAAAAACAATTTTGGAATCAGAAAGATATGTTCAAATCAGTGTTTCTCAACTCATTAGCAGTGTGACCTTTGGCTACTTACTTTAACTTCTCTAAATGTGTTTCCTGATATTAAAAGGGTGCTTAATATCCCTATATTACGGTTATTACAAAAATTAAATAAGAATATATATAAGTCCTTGTCACAGTGTCTTGAACATATAAGCATTTAAGTATTTGCTCAATTATATTATTACTTTTTTATAATAATAATAAATGCTCAAGTATTATTGCTTGGTTGTGGTTGTTATTACTATATTTAGTAAGAAATAGAACAATTGGCCTTAACTGGTATGGCTAAGTTGGTTGAGCATCCTACCATGCACCGAAAGATCACCAGTTCGATTTCTGGTCAGGGCACATATGCAGGTTGCAGGTTTGATCCCAGGTTTCGGTACATACAGGAGGCAACTGATTAATGTTCCTCTCTCTTCCTTTCTCTTAAAAACCTTTAAAAAAATAAACAATTGCTCTGTGATATTCAATATTCACTCTTGGCTTTTTTTGACTGTTTCCCTCTGGCCCATTTCTTTCCTAGGAATGAGGAATATGGTTAGAAATTACAGAAAATTGAAAAAAATATGTTCCCACTGCACCAAAAGAGAGACCTTCAGAGTAAGCTCTGAAAGAGTTGCCATGTCCCTCTTGGAATAGCCTCCTGGAGAATAGATAAGTGAGTGATATAGGTTTAAGCCAAGCCTCATAAATAAGACTCAACTGCATGTCTGTAGCTATTGCTAATGCTCATAGCTCGCTTGCTCCTGCTTCTTCTGGGGTAGGGGAGGGGAGCGTTTTCTTGACATAAAATGTCAGGAGTGGACTTGGCAAGGACATGAATGATTAAGCTTTCTTTTGTCTAACTAAGGTCCCAAGGCTCCACCCACAGACACCTGATGAATGAAAATGGTTCTTGGGGATGCTGGCGGGGGAGGAGGAAGGGGGGAGGGGGAGGGGGGAGGGGGAGGGGGAGGGGAGGGGGAGGGGAGGGGGAGGGGGGAGGGGGAGGGGAGGGGAGGGGGGAGGGGGAGGCGGAGGGGAGGGGAGGGGAGGGGGGTGTGTGAAAACCCTATCAAGGGAAGAGCAGTGTGCTTGGCTCCAGTCCTTAAGCCTCCATTTTAAGCCGGGTGGCATTGTGCATTGATACGTATACAACGTTCTTTTGAGCGGAATCCTGGGAGAATCATTAGAATCCTGCCCAAACCGAGGCTTTCTCAGACAGCCGTGAGAGGGCTGAGAGAGCCTCCCTTTTGAAGCCCATATTAAGAAAGAGTATGGGGGAGCAAAATGGAGGTAGGGGGTAGTAAGAAGGCCTTGAGATGTAGTGGGGCTCCGGGGAACCCTACTGACCTCAGGAGCTGCCCGCGCCGCTGTGACGCTCACTACGGCCTGGCCACGTGACCCCGACTCGCCGCCGGCCGCCATCTTTTCTGCTGCGATTAGCTCAAGGAGCCCTCTCGGCCACCGTAGCAGCCACAGCAGCTACACTTCCGGTAGATTGCGGAGGTACGGAGGTACGTACCTCAGAAAACTTCACCTCCGAGAACAGGACTAAGGTAAAGACCCCCAAGTTTGCCATGGCGGACAAGCCCAGTCGCCCGGCAAAGCTTTATGCCTTGAATGAGAACAACCAATGGGACTATCTGTGCTCAGGGAACGTCACCTCAGTTCCCTCAGAATCCCAGGGCATGTTTCTGGTATTTAGGTCGGAATCCAGCGGCTCGCTGGTCCTAGAGACTGAGGTACTCCCAGACACGCCCTATCAGAAACAAAAAGATACATTAATTGTTTGGTCCGAAAATGAGAACCACGGAATGGCGTTGAGTTTCCCAGACTCGGAGAGTTGTCAGGAGACCTGGGAAGCCATTTGCGGGGTTCAAGGTAAAGACCCCACTGACAACGTCACACAGGACCTCTTAGATGATTTTGAGGAAGACATTAATGAAACGCTAGAAACCGATGATTTGGATGAACTGCCTAACTGTGAACTCAGTAAACTTAAACAGATCGCTAACTTAGTCACCTCAGCTTTCAGTTCATCTCTCCTCAGGAGAAGGCTGGCCCTGGTCTTAGAAAATGAGAGCTATATTAAAAAACTACTGCAGCTGCTACACACCTGTGAGAATGTGGGCTACACTGAAGGCTTATACCATTTAAATACAATTATTAAAGGAATGTTTTTCCTCGACAAGACAGCTCTGCTTGAGATCTTGTTTTCTGATGAGTGCATCATGGATGTGATAGGATGCCTTGAATATGATCCTGCTTTGGATCAGCCAAAAAAGCATAGGGAATTCTTGACCCAAAATGCAAATTTCAAGGAAGTTATACCGATAACAACCTGTAAACTTAGACAAAGAATACATCAGACATACAGGGTACAGTATATTCAAGACATTCTTTTTCCTACACAATCGGTATTGGAAGAGAATTGTCTTTCTGCTCTTAAAACTTTTATTTTCCTCAACAAAATGGAGATAATCCAAATGCTGCAGGAAGATGACGAGTTTTTGCCTCAAATATTTGAACAGTTAAAGGACAAGACTATTGATAATGATAAACGGCAAGAATTGTTATTTTTTCTCAAAGAATTCATTGCATTTGCTCAGATATTAAAGCTTCGAAGCAAGGATGCACTATTCAAAACATTGACACAAATGGGAATTCTTCCCGCTATTAAAGTTATAATGAGCCTGGATAATTTTCAAATAAAGTCATCTGCTATTGACATATTTACTTATATATTAGACTATAGTCCATCCATGATCCGAGATTTCATAATAGAAGACCAGCAGGATGAAAATGGTAGCCTTTTCATTAATTTAGTCATTAAACAAATGATCTGTGATACTGATCCTGAACAAGCAGGTGCTTTACATATAATGAGACTTCTTTGTGTAATACTTGATCCAGACAACATGATAGCGAAGCCACATAAATGTAAAAGAAGTATATTTCTAAATTTCTTTTATAAAGAATGTATGCATAACATAATACTACCACTTTGGGCTACTACATCAGAAGATACATTTGAAGAGGATCATGTACTTACAGGTGACATAAACAACAAATATTGCCTCCATGATTATCAAACAGCACAGCTGCTTGGCATAATTTTAGAGCTGCTAACTTTTTGTGTGCAACATCACACATATTACATAAAATACTATATTTTGCGAAAAGACTTGCTGAAAAATGTCTTGGTCTTGCTGAAGTCGAAACACACTTTCTTGGTATTAAGTGCTCTTCGCCTTATGAGAAAGATAATTGGCCTTAAAGATGAAGTTTATAATCGTTACATCATCAAGGGAAATTTATTTGAGCCAGTTGTAAATGCCTTTCTGGATAATGGAACTCGATACAATATGTTGAATTCAGCTGTTATTGAACTGTTTGAATGTATAAAAGTGGAAAATATCAAATCTCTGCTTTCACATGTAGTTGAAAAGTTTTACGAAAGACTTGAATGGATTGAATATGTTCAGACATTCAAAAGTTTGAAGTTTAAATATGAACAAGAGAAAGACCGAAAGAGTCAAAAGAGTTTGAATTCTATGCAGAGTAGTAAAATATCTTTGTGTAGAGCCAGAGACTTGGAGAAAAATGAAGTTTCTTGGGAAATAGATATAGAAAATATAGAGGAAGGAGAAACAAGTATGCAACCACTGGAAAGTGATTGTCAAGATGTTTGTGATACATTTATGGAGACTGAAAAAACAACAGAAAATGAAGACAAGGTGAATCTTCCTAAAAGAACATCTTCTGGTGACCTCAAATTTACTCATACCCATTCTACTGGTGATACCAATGGAACAGATAGCCCAATGAGATTAGTGGATTATTCGGATGAAGAAGAAGAAGAAGATAAGGAAGATGAAAAGGCATTCAGGAAAAGACCACATCTTAATCAGTAAAATCTTTATGAGAGACTCTCAACATCAAAGTCTATGTTACTAAAATTCTGTAAACATCAATTAGCTAAAAATTCTGAATCTAAAACTTTCTCTTGTGAACTTTATAAGTATGCAATTTGTAACAAAGATGCTTAGTATTATCATCTAGAAAGGTTTAGTTCTGTATAAACCAAGCTCCATAATTTTAAAAAAGAACTAACCAGAACATGAATAATTTCTTAGCAAGAAAAGTCTTTGTTTGAAGCAGATGGAAGAACAGGTTGATAATATAATATCAAAGTAGTTTTGTTCCACTAGTATATATTAGAAACAACTGTTAGCAGTACAGTTGCACAACCTGTAATGTTACTTGCCCAAAACCATTGACTATGCTTTTATTTTATTTAATTGCCTTCTTTGAAACAAAAATTTATGTGTATGTTTTCATGGAAACAAAGTCAACTGCAATAAAAAAAAAGTTAAGCTATTTACATTTCTGTGAAGATTTAACAGAAAGTCAGCCTTATGGGTTATTGAAGGGAAGTAACTTTCAGTGTGCATTTTCATAATAAAATAGGAAGCTGGTTTCAAAAAATTCAGTTGTTAATGTGTCTTTGTTTATATTGATAAGAGGTATCAAAAGTCAGTACCATAATATTCTAAAATGGTGTTCTTTAGGACCTTGGGAGTAGTAGAACAGAATGCTTTAGACTTGGAAGTCATTTCCTGATTCCTTAATAAAGCCGTGTGTGACCAAAGCAGCAAGTAAGTTTTAAAGTGTAATTTACAAAGGCTAATATACAAAAAACCAGAGGGCTGGGGCACAAAATTTGTGCACGGGTACGGTCCCTAGGCCTGGCCTGCAATCAGGGACATTTTCCCTGGCTGTCTGCAGTTGGCCCCACCCCCACCACCACCCATCCCTGGTTCCCCATTCGCCATCAGGTGATCAAACCCTGATGGCTGGGTTAGGGGACCAAGAGGTGGGCCTTTCCTGCCTGCTCTCAGGCCCCAACCCTGCCTCAGGTTGCCCTCTGTGTGGCGACTGGTGGGGAAGGGGCCTTGGCCTGGCGCCACCCACATCCCCTGCCACCCACCCCCAGTTCCCCATTTGCTGTTCGTCATCAGCTGATCATAGCCTGCTGGCCGGGGAAAGGAACCAAAAGGTAGTCAGTGCACCTCATAGTGACTGGTCGAGCTGTCATTCTGGTCATTCTGCTGTTAGGGTGAATTTGCATATTACCCTGTTATTATATAGGATAGAGGCCCAGTGCACAAAAATTTGTGCACTAGGGGGGAAGGGGAGGTCCCTCAGCCTGGCCTGTGCCCTCTCGCAGTCTGGGACCCCTTGGGAGATAATGACCTGCTGGCTTAGGCCTGCTCCCGGGTGGCAGAGGGCAGGCCCAATCCCTAGGTGCAGCTCCTGGTTGGGCTCAGAGCAGGGCCGATTGGGGAGTTGGGGTGCTGCCCCCTGTCATGCACAGAGCAGGGCGGATTGGGAGGTTGCGATGCCACCCTGTCACGCTCAGGGTAGGGCTGATTGGGGGGTTGGGGCACCGCCCCCTGTCACACTCAAGGCAGGGTCGATGGGGAGGTTGCAGCACCACCCCCTGTCACGCACAGAGCAGGGCCCATCAGGGGGTTGGGGAGCTCCCCCCTGTCACACATAGAGCAGGGCCCATCAGGGGGTTGGGGAGCTCCCCCCTGTCATGCACAGAGCAGGGCCGATCAGGGGGTTGGGGCGCCACCACTGTCACACTCAGGGCAGGGCCGATGGGGAGGTTATGGCTCTACCCCATCACACACAGAGCAGGGCCCGTGGGGTGGGGGGGTTGGGGCGCCGCACCCTGTCACACACAGAGCTGCATGGCGATCAGGGGGTTTGGGCGCTGCCCCCTGTCACGCTGATCCCGGTGCTGGGAGGCCTCGTGGCTCCACTGATCCCAGTGCTGGGAGGCATATTACCCTTTTACTATATAGGGTAGAGGCCTGGTGCATGGGTGGGGCTGGCTGGTTTGCCCTGAAGGGTGTCCTGGATCAGGGTGGGGGTCCCCACTGGGGTGCCTGGCCAGTCTGGGTGAGGGGCTGAGGGCTGTTTTCAGGCTGGGACTGAAGCTCCCAACTGCTCCTTTTTTTCTTTTTTCTTTTTTTTATTCTGGGCCAGCTATAGCTCTGAGGCTTGGCTCCAGCTCTGAGGCCTCAGCTGCTGAAAGCAGGTATCTGGTTTGTTTGGGTTCTATAATTGAAACAGTGTATAACTCCAGCTCTGAGATCCTGGCTGGCTGACAGCAGGTTTCTGGGGTTTTGTTTAGCTTCTATATTTGTTACAATGTCTCAAACTGCAGGCTCAGAGGCCGACAAGGCAGGCGGGGAACGTTGGTTTCCTCCGTCACTGAAGCAAGCAAGCTTCATGTTAGTTTCAAGCTGCCTGGCTGCTGGCTTCCATCTTGGCTGGCAGTTAATTTGCATATCGCCCTGATTAGCCAATGGGAAGGGTAGCGGTCGTATGCTAATTACCATGTTTCTCTTTTATTAGATTGGATAGTGCTGAATGAAGTGGCACTTAATATCTAGAAACCATTTTGGGCCAAGAAAAGGTTACTTAGATGTTAAATTCCACATACAGTCTATGAAGTTTGTTTTTCTAGAAACAAGCAACATGTAATATGAAAGGTGCTTTCTTAAAGAGTTAATGCAAATGAATTTCTAAAAATAAATTGTAGCAAAGAGTTGAGGTTTTATTTTTTACAGGAGTAAGTTCACTGGGTCTACTTACCCCGGATTAGCTTAAATTGAAACAGTTTCTTCTTTTTTGAAGATTTTAGGGTTAATTTCAATTTTATTCATTGAACAAGATGGGCTGTCTGGGTATATATAAAGTATAGTTTTCCAGAACACAGATATTTATTTTGTATTAAAAACACCATTAAAATTATTTAGTGATGATATTCATACTGAACTATAAAATTCAAGAATTAAAAAGTGACCCTATAATTCCAAAAATAAGACCATTTCAAATATATTATTATGCCAATAGGCGACACATCTCATGCAAAACTAAGAGACTGTTATTTAAGAGCTACAAAAAGAGTGTATTCCTAAAACATCAATCAATCATTTCACCAGATACAGAGTCTGCTAAAGTGTGGATGTGACCTCAGGAGATGTCAACAGACATTACTAAGGACATGACACAGCAGGGGAACTGCATTTTCACATCTCTCAAATCATGTGAAATTAAATGTAATGGGATTATTTGAAGTCAAGTGACTTTGTAAGTGTCTGTCAAAAAAAGGCAGTTTGTTTAAAAAGCATTTCATATTTTCCTTCTGGCTAGATTGTCATGGGGAATGTTATCCATAGCACAAACATTTACATGTATACACAGAGTTTTGTTTTGAAGAAAATAGACTTCACTCTTTGTTTCGGTGGGAATAGCCCCACTTCCTTAACAGAGCATCTATTTACATGTAGACAGAGAAGAACAAATTTTTTTACACTCTTTCTGCTTATTCTCTTCCCTTCAGCTCGCTTTAATCAGGCATAAAAAATGAGCATTGTGGGAGAAAAAAATGAATTTTTGCATTTTTATTGTGTTGTCCACAGTGAATTTGTAAGGCAAGACAAAGGAGGGCATAAGTGTAATGGAAAGTTGAAAAAAAAACACAAAAGAAAAAAGGACAGGCATTCTATTGAGCTGTGTAACCTCTATGAGCCCTTTTCTAGTCTCAGCTACTTAATGCTAGGAAAACAACATGACAAGCAAAATGGTGTAAAGCCAAATTGCCCATCACATGGCATAACCTACTATTAAGGGAACATTTAAGAGGGCAACAAAACACAGAATAGCAATCCTTACTGTCTGCACACTGAGTGAAAAATTGAGCAGAATGTTCAGTCTCTCTAGATGTGAGAAGAGACCATGTAAAAAATGTTTAATTTCCTCTAAGTTTTTTAAAAGTTCATTTTAAGAGTACCCTGAAGTGGTTTATTTATGAAAAGAAGAAACAATTTGGAATGGCCCTGTATTTCCAAATCATTTGGATAAGCATTTCTGTAGAGATGTCTTGGATTTGATAAGGTTTTGACTTTTAATACATGACTTTGGGTATTTTTATGACTTAGTGACTTCCTAAACCAACAAGGGGAGGGTGATGTAACAGATAAAGCAAAAGCTTCATATTCAAACAGCCCTTGAGAACAATGCAGGCTCTGACACCAGTTTCATGACCTTAGCAACTTACTTATTTTCTCCTCTAGCCATAATTTCTCCACCTTGTCTTAAAAATTAGAAACTATATATAAATTACTGAGAACATAGTACTAAATAAGTACCTTTTTATAACTATTACCATCAGCAACAGTATAATCATTTCCAGGAAATAGGGATAAAGTCAGGTATAAGCATTTATATCACAAATTATGCTCATCTTATCTAATAAAGAGAAAATATGCAAATTGACAGTCACACCATAACAGTCAAGTTGGCTGCACCCACAGCAGAAGCAGGGATTCCTTAACATAAGATGGCTGCGCCCACAGCAGAGGCTGAGTTCCCATAACGAGCCTTAATGAACAATCAGCAGGGACCTGAGGCTCTGTGGCACTGGGCTGGGGCAGGGGACCTGAGGCTGCGCCCCCAATCTGGTGGGGATTGACAGGGAACCTCAGGCCACACCCCCCACCCCAGTGTCAGGCCAGGCCAGGGGACCTCAGGCCGTGCCCCCCGCCCTGGCACCAGGCTATAGGGCCTCAGGCCACAGCCCTTCACTCCAGAACTGGGCCAGGGGACTTGAGGCCACACCCCACACCCAGCAGGGCTTGACAAGGGACCTCAGGGCACATCCCCCACCCCAGTGACAGGCCGGGGAAACTCAGGCCATGCTTCCCGCCCCAGCACTGGGCCAGGGGACCTGAGGCCGTGCCCCCTGCCCGACGGGGCTTGACAGGGACCTCAGGCTGTGGCCCCTGCCCCGGTGCCAGGCTGGGGGACCTCAGGCCAAGCAACCTCAGGCCGTGCCCCATGTCCTTGTGCCGGACCAGGGGACCTGAGGCCGCATTCCCCACCCGGCGGGGCTTGACAGGGCACCTCAGGCCGTGCACCCCACCCACCAGGGCCTGACAGGGGACCTCAGGGCGCACCCCATACCCAGCAGGGCTTGATGGGGTACCTCAGGCCATGACCCCTGCCCTGGTGCTGGGCTGGGGGACCTGAGGCCATACCCCTCACCCCAGCACCAGGTCTGGAGACCTGAGGCTGTGCCCCCCACCATGTGGGGCTTGACGGGGCACCTCAGGCTGTGCCCCCCACCCCAGCAGTGGGCAAGGAGACCTGAGGCCGCATCCCATGCATGACAGGGCTTGACAGGGGACCTCAAGGCATGCCCCCTGCCCCGGCCCGGGCCAGGGGACCTGAGGCCGTGTTCCCTGCCTGGTGGGGCTTGACAGGGACCTTAAGGTGCACCCCCTGCCACAGTGCCGGGCTGGGGAAACTCAGGCCATGCTTCCTGCCCCAGCACCAGGCCAGGGGACCTGACGCCATGCCCCCTGCCCCAGCGCCAAGCTGGGGGACCTGAGGCTGTGCCCCCCTGCCATGTGGGGCTTGAAGGGGCACCTCAGGCTGCAACCCCCACCCCAGCATTGGGCAAGGGGACCTGAGGCCACATCCCATGTCCCGGCACCAGGCCAGGTGACCTGAGGCCACATCCCAAGCCCAGTGGGGCTTGACAGGGGAATTCAGGCTGTGCACCCTGCCCAAGCGCCAGACTGGGGAACCTCAGGCCACACCTCCTGCCCCAGTGCCGAGCCTGGGGGTCACAGACCATGCCTCCCACCCCAGCATCAGGCCTGGGGACCTGAGGCCATGCCTCCTGCTGGGTGGGGCTTGACAGGGGACCTCAGGGCACATGCCCAGTCTGGTGGGGCTTGACGAGGACCTCAGGCTGTGCCCTCCACCCTGGTGCCAGGCTGGGGAAACTCAGCCTGCACCTTCCACCCCAGCGCTGGGTCAGAGGACCTGAGGCTGTGCCCTCCACCCTATCGTCAGGCCGGGGGAAATGAGGCTGCAGCCCCCACCCGCAGGGTTTGACAGGGACTCTGAGGCTGTGCCCCTGACCTGGCGGGGCTTGATGCTTGATGGGGGACCTGAGGCTGCGCCCCTGCCCGGCACCAGGCCAGGGGACCTGAGGCAGCACCCCCTGCCTGGCAGGGCTTGACAAAGGTGGGGCCGGCTGGGTCTGGATCTTGCATGATTTTCAGGCACTGCAGGTAGGCAGGGACTTGACTCTGGGTCCCATGGCATGCCCCAGACTCTGACAGGAAGAAGATTTTCATGTACATTTTACTAATTTTCTTTCATCTCTGACACTTCTATTATAGAGAAAGGGTAAATAGCAATATTAAAATATTTCCTCTAATGAATTCCCTTTTAATGTGCACAAATTTTGTGCACTGGGCCACTATTAAAGCAATAATCTTATATGCTGGATTAAATTGATAACAACATGATAAATTATAAAATAATGAGTTCAGTTCTGCTTGACAGACAAGTCCACATTTACGCATCGCGCCCTAATTTTCAAAAGAGATCTATACATTTTTCTGTCCTGATTTAATGACCAAATTGTCTTACTCTGATGTAGGGCCTCTCAACCCCATCATTGTTGACTTTTGGGGCCAGATAATTCATTGTGGCAGGAGGTTGTTCTGTGCATTATGGCATATTTAGCTGCATTCCTGACATACCTTCTAGATGCCAGCAGCACATCCCCAATTGTGACAACCAAAAATGTTTCCAGAAGAAGTTAAATATCTCTCAACGGGCCAAAATCACCCGCTTTTGTGAACGTAGTTTAAAGATGTATGGAGATTGATTCAAGGGCTTCTCTTACTTTGTGGATATTGGATCTACATCCACTAGACCAAGTCACCTATTTTCAGCCTCTACCTAAAAAGGCCAAGTATATACAAGGGTCAGGTGTATAATGTACTTTCATAAAAACAGAATAGACATTGTTTGGAATTACAGAGATCCCGTTTCTGTTTCATTATAAGTATAACTATGGCTGCTTCTTCTTCTTTTCTCCTTCTTCCTCTTCTCCTTCCTTTCCTCCTCCTCCTCCTCCTCCTCCTCCTCCTCCTCCTCCTCCTCCTCCTCCTCCTCCTCCTTCTTCTTCTTCTTCTTCTTCTCCTTCTTCTTCCTCATTTTTAGAGAGGGAGAGGGAGAGAGAGAGATAGAAACATCAATGATGAGAGAGAATCATAAATCAGCTGCCTCCTGCATGCCCACACTGGGGATTGAGCCCACAATTTAGGCATATACCCTGACCAGGAATCAAACGGTGACTTCCTGGTTCATAGATCTAGGCTCAACCACTGAGCCATGCCAGCTGGGCCATGGCTTCTTATTTGACACATCTAATTCAAAGTTTTCTTATCTCTAATGTCTGGCTAACAAAACTATTGTTATACCCCCCCACCAATTCATATGTTGAAGTCCTAATTCCCAGTACCTTCAATGGGACTGTGTTTGAAGAGAGGATCTTAAAAGGTTTAATTAAGTTAAAATTAGGTCATTAGGGTAAACCCAACTCCGGTATGACTGGTTTCTTTAGAAGAAGAAGAAATGTGAACACAGATGTACACACAGAAGGAAGACCATGTGAAGACACAGAGACAATATGGCCCTCTATAAGCCAAGGAGAAAGGCCTCAGAAGAAACCAATTCTTCCAATACCTTGATCTGGGACTTCTAGCCTCCAGAACTGTTAGAAAACAATTGTATGTTGTTTAAGCCACCCAGCCTGTGGTACTTTGGAATGGCAGCCTTAGCAAACTAATACAAACACCTAATAGGAAGAAGTTTTATGAGGATTAAACGTGTACTTTACGAATATCACATAATTATTATGGTAAAGAGTTCACAGTTGAGGTGTTGATAGCCATTCTTTATTGAACATGCATTATGTGGCAAGCACACTTTACTAAGCAATGTACCTACATTATTTCTAATTTCACAATAAATATTCAAGGTAGATATGGTGGCCATGAGAATGCACCTTGTAGAAAGAAAGTATAATTGAGTAAAATTAATGGTCTTAGCCACTGTGCTCTTCAATTGTTGCCTTGCTCTCTCCCAGGTCATTCTTCCTAAGAACTGCTCCCAGCCAATGATTGGCATGGCAGGGGTACTAATGTAGGCTCATTCCTGGGAGATAAGAGACTCCTCTGACTGGAGACTGACTTAAGGACTTTCCAAAGGCCTTCCAGGGCATTCCTTAGACTGCATAGTAATCTGGGATGCTTCTACCATCCTCTTAATTCTTCAAAGTGTGTCATGATCTGATGACATGTCCAACATCCTCCAGCCTGTTCTCCATTGCTTTTTGCTGGCATTTTACCTAAAAAAAATTCTTGCATGCTGAATCCTCCCAGGAGGACTGCTTCTTGGAGAACCTGAACTACCACAGTATTACTCTGACCCTATTTTACAGAAGAAACAGGCACACAGAAGGGTGTGTCCAGGATTATATAACTAATACCAGTGATACTCTATTCAGATATGTTTGTCTGACTCCATAAACAGAGTTATTTCTCTCAAGTATAATGTGTCTTAAAATGTATAATAAAAGTACTTTAAACATTAAAACCATTATATGTACCCACCATATAGATTTTTAAAATAATAAAATAGAAATTTGAAGTCAATATATCAGGTTTATGAACAATCAATGCACATAAGTAGTAACAATGCCCCTCTTTTTGCTTTACTCACGCTTCCAAAGGTCAGGTTAGGCTAACGCTGCTTGAATTCTCCTCCACAAAAACACAGCATAGCACTCTGCAAACCACTGTCATCACACTCACCATGGGAGATACCAAAGAGATAGCTAGTGACATTTTCACTCTTGCCTCAGAAGTCAAGAGAGATAAAATAGCTAACTTTCACTTGGTGCCAGGCACCATACTAAGTGCTTTGTATATGTGGTGGAATACTTTGACATTGACAATGGAGGTTCATACCACCACTTCTCATACATTCCCCCATGCTAAAATTTTGTTGCTAACCTGAAAAAAATGTTGGGAACAGAGGCCTACTTAATTGGTAGAGATTAAGTTTCAGCTCCATTGAAGAATGTGGGCTTGAAATAGAAATTATGTCCAATTATATAAGACTTGAAATTAAATATATTCCACATCTTGAGTATATAGGACATGTCTTAGGCACTAGACTTTCATCAACTTATATCCTTTTCTATCTTTCTTTGGATTGTTTGGGTGTCTATTTCCCTTTACCCTTTTATTGCTTTAAAAGGTATTCTTTCTAATCTAATCTGGTAGCTAGTTACCTTTAAAGTGTAACACAGACACTTCATTTTATGAAGAATACATTTATTTTTAATATTTTTATTGATTTTTTAGAGAGAGAGGAAGGGAGAGGGAGAGAGAGAAACATCGATGTGAGAGCAAAACATCAATTAACTGTCTCCTAAAGGCCATCTACCAGGTTTCCATCTGGCAACCCAGGCATGTGCCCTGACCAGGAATCAAACTGGCAACCTTTCTGTGCCCTGGATGATGCTCAACCAACTGAGCCACACCAGCCATGGCATGAAGACTAAATTTAATCAGCCTATCCTTCCCTGGAATAATAAAGGAAATCATTTTATATCCATCATCCCACTATAGCATTGCATGTGCTTGCTCTTTTATTATATCTGACACTTTTAACAGTTTTTACTAGAAGGTTTTTGATCTCTAAACTATAGGAATCAGAAGCAAACCAAGTTTGAGTTAGATAATTTCTGACCTCCACTGCGATGACTAAATTGAGCAATTATGTGGGTAGTATTTGCAGAAAACTACAAAAAAAAATACTTTTGTTGGACAGTTACTAAGGCAACCCTATAGAAAAGAAGGACATATGAGGAGCCAGATAAGCCACACAATAATATTGGGATGTTTCTGATGTACACATTTTCTAAGATACTACAAAATCTGAAGAGTGCTTTAGTCTATCACATTTGCCCGTGGAGAACATACAGTATTTTTAGTGTATTTCCAAAGATTGTGAAATATCAAAGAGCTGTAGATTTATTAAATTCCAAAAATAATATATTCTGTAAAAAAGAAGCTATTCATATTTTTCTCAGGTTTGAGTATTGTTCTTTAAATATAAGGAAATGTTATATGATTTCTAATGATTCTAAGTATAAAGATCCTTTTTAATGTATGTATAATAGATTACATGTTATGAGGAAAAATCACACTATGTGATACATCCATTTCATTTAGATAAATACATTTTTGTTAAATTTTTTCCTGTTTTTTGAGATATAATTGGCATATAACATGGAATAAGTTCAAGGTGTACAACATAATGATTTGAGATATATATCTAATCTAATACTAGACAAACATGGTAATTGACCGTACCTTTGCTACGCTTCCCATCGGCTAATCAGCATGATATGCAAATTAACCGCCAACAAAGATGACAGCTAATTTGCATATGTAGGCACCAACTGATGAAGCGAAGCCGGCTGGCCCCAGTCAGGAGCAGCGAGCGAAGACCGGCGTGGCAAGCGAAGAGCAAAGAGGGAAGTCCACCACGCCAGCCCCGCCCCCGGGGCCCACGTAGCCAGGGAAGAGCTAAGCCCCTCGCCCACTGCGCAGGCCTCGCCTCCAGGGCCAGAGTGGCCAGTGAAAAACAAAGAGCGAAGCCCACCATGCCGGCCCCTCCCGGCGAAGAGCAAAGGCCTGGGTTCCAGGTGCCGGAGGAAAACTGGTGCCAGCAGCCAGGGGAAAGGGCACCCGAGGGGCCCCAGACTGCGAGAGGGCACAGGCTGGGCTGACGGACCCACCCAAGTGCACAAATTTTTGTGCACCGGGCCGCTAGTGTATATTCTTATCTAATAATAGACAAACATGGTAATTAACCATACCTCCGCTACGCTTCCCATTGGCTAATCAGGGTGATATCAAAATTAACTGCCAACCAAGATGGCGGCCGGCAGCCACGCAGCTGAAGCAAACATGAGGCTTGGTTGCCCCAGCAATGGAGGAAGCCAAGGTTTCCCACCTGCCGCAGCCCAGCTCTGAGCCTGAAAGCAACAGCTTCAAAATGCAACTATGTTTCAATTATAGAAGCTAAACAAACCCCAGAAACCTGCTTTCAGCCAGCTGGCCTCGGAGCTGAAGCAGCAACAAAGTTTCAATTACAGAAGGTAAATGAATGCTAGAATAAAAAAAAAAAAAAAGAAAAGAAAAAAAAGGAGAGACTGGGAGCTTCAGTTGCAGGCTTGGCCTGCCTCAAAACAGCCCTCAGTCCCTCATCCAGGCTGGCCAGGAACCCCAGTGGGGACACCCACCCTGAAGGGGGTGTGGACAGCCTGAAAACAGCCCTCAGCCCCTCATCCAGGCTGGCCAAGCACCAAAGCGGACCCCCACCCTGATCCGGGACACCCTTCAGGGCAAACCAACCGACCCCCACCAGTGCACCAGGCCTCTATCCTATAGAGTAAAAGGGTAATATGCAAACTGAACCTAACAGAAGAAGGACTGGGAATGACTGGTCACTATGACACACACTGACCACCAGAGGGAAGATGCTCAATGCAGGAGCTGCCCTCTGGTGGTCAGTGAGCTGCCACATGGAGGAACTCTGCTCAGCCACAAGCCAGGCTGATGGCTGCCAGTACAGCGGTGGTGGTGGGAGCCTCTCCTGCCTCCTCAGCAGCACTAAGGATGTCCGACTGCAGTTTAGGTCTGCTCCCTGCTGGCAAGTGGACATCCCCTGAGGGCTGCTGGGCTGCCAGAGGAATGTCTGATTGCCATCTTAGGCCCAATCTCCTGGGGAGCAGGCCACAGCCAGCAGATGGTCATCTCCCGAGGAGTCTGAGACTGTGAGAGGGCACAGGCTGGGCTGAGGGACCTCCGCCCCGCGAGTGCACAAATTTTTGTGCACCGGGTCTCTAATATATATATTGCATATTACCTCTTTATTATATATACTAGAGGCCCGGTGCACAAAAATTTGTGCACTCGGGGGGGAGGGGGGGGTCCCTCAGCCCGGCCTGTGCCCTCTAGCAGTCTGGGATCCCTTGGGAGATAACGCCCTGCTGGCTTAGGCCTGCTCCCGGGTGGCAGAAGGTAGGCCCAATCCCTAGGTGCAGCCCCTGGTCGGGCTCAGAGCAGGGCCAATTGCGGAGTTGGGGCGCCACCCCCTGTCATGCACAGAGCAGGGTGGATTGGGAGGTTGCGATGCCACCCTCAGTCACGCTCAGGGTAGGGCCGATTGGAGGGTTGGGGCACCGCCCCCTGTCACACTCAAGGCAGGGTCGATGGGGAGGTTGTGGCGCCACCCCCTGTCACGCACAGAGCAGGGCCAATCAGGGGGTTGGGGCACTGTCCCCTGTCACACACAGAGCAGGGCGGATCAGCGGGTTGGGGCGCCGCCCTCTATCACCCACAGAGCAGGGCCAATCAGGGGGTTGGGGCACCGCCACTCTCACACTCAGGGCAGGGCCGATGGGGAGGTTATGGCTCTACCCCATCACACACAGAGCAGGGCTCGTGGGGGTGGGGGGTTGGGGCGCCGCATCCTGTCACACACAGAGCTGCAGGGCAATCAGGGGGTTTAGGCACTGCCCCCTGTCACGCTGATCCCGGTGCCAGGAGGCCTCATGGCTCCGCTGATCCCAGTGCCGGGAGGCATATTACCCTTTTACTATATAGGGTAGAGGCCTGGTGCACGGGTGGGGGCCGGCTGGTTTCCCCTGAACGGTGTCCTGGATCAGGGTAGGGGTCCCCACTGGGGTGCCTGGCCAGCCTGAGTGAGGGAATGATGGCTGTTTGGAGCTGGTCACACACCCTTCAGGGTGGGGGTCCCCACTGGGGTGCCTGGCCAGTCTGGGTGAGGGGCTGAGGGCTGTTTGCAGGCTGGGGTTGACTGAAGCTCCCAACCGCTCCTTTTTTCCTTTTTTTTTTTATTCTGGGCCAGCTTTAGCTTGAGGCTTGGCTCCAGCTCTTAGGCCTCCGCTGCTGAAAGTAGGTTTCTGGCCTTCGCATACAATGTTGCGATCCTGCTGGCGGTATTTGTTACAATGTTTGAAACTGCAGGCTCAGAGGCCTGGAGCCGCAGGCGGGGAACATTGGTTTCCTCCGTCACTAAGGCAAGCAAGCCTCATGTTAGTTTCAAGCTGCCTGGCTGCCAGTCGCCATCTTGGCTGACAGTTAATTTGCATATCTCGCTGATTAGCCAATGAAAAGGGTAGCAGTCGTACACCAATTACCATGTTTCTCTTTTATTAGTGTAGATAATAAAGAAGTAATATCCTATCTAATAATAGACAAAGATTCAAATTGACCATACCTTTGCTATGCCCACTATTGGCTAATCAGAGCAATATGCAAATTAACCGCCAACAAAGATGGCGGTTAATTTGCATACATAGGCGTGAAGCAGGGAGCAAAGACTGAAGGCAGCTCCAGCCAGAGTGAAGGCCTGGGACCCGGGTGCCGGAGGAAAACCGGTGCCAGCAGCCAGGGGAAGGGAAGGCTTATTGCACGAATCTTTTCATGCAACGGACCTCTAGTATATAATAAACAGGTAATACGTAAATGGACTCACAATCCTCCACACCATCATAAGATAGCTGCACCCACATTGGAGACAGGGTTCCCGTAACACAAGATGCCTGCACCCACAGAAGAGGCGGGGTTCCCGTAACGACCCATAATGAGCTATCAGCAGGGACCTGAGGCTGTGTGGTGCCGGGCCAGGGCGGGGGACTTGAGGCTGCGCCCCCCACCTGGTGGGGCTTGATGGGGGACCTCAGGCCACACCCCATGCACAGCAAGGCTTGAAGGGGGACCTCAGGCCTCACCCTCTTCCCTGGTGCCGAGCTGGGGGACCTCAGGCCATGCTCTCCGCCCCAGCGCTGAGCCAGGGGACCTGAGGCTGCCTCCCCTGCCCAGGAGGGCTTGACAGGGGTGGGGAGGGCCAGGCTTGGATCTCACCCAATGGGGGTTGGGCCGGCTGTGTCTGGGTCTCCTGCAACTTCAAGGTGCACACAGGTGGGCAGGGACTTGACTCAGGGTCCCATGATGCGCCCCAAACTCTGACAGGAGGAAGATTTTCATATACATTTTACTGATTTTATTTCATCTCTGACACTTCTATTATAGAGAAAGAGCAAATAGCAATATTAATATATTTCTTCTAATTAATTCCCTTTTAATGCACATGAATTTTGTTCACCGGGCCATATATATATATATATATATATATATATTGAGTGGCCAGATTATTATGACCACCTGACATTTGTACGCAAATTAGCTTTAATTTCGTGCTGAAGTTACTAGAGGGCCAGACCATTATAAACATCTCAATAGCACAACGTACCTAAGTATCATTGCCGATCAGGTTCATCCTATCATGTTGATGGCGTATCCCAACAAGATGGCTTCTTCCAACAAGACAGTGTGCCATGCCACAGTGCTCATATTGTTCAGGAGTGGTTTCAAGAACATGAGGGAGACTTTACCTTCCTTAGGTGGCCCCCACAATCACCAGATCTCAAACCAATTGAGCATTTGTGGGACAAAGTTAAAAGAGCCATCAGGCAACTGGTTCCACAACCATCAAATCTCACAGAACTGGACAGTGCTATTCATCAGGCATGGTGTCAGATTCCTCGCATCACCTTTCAACATCTCGTGGAGGCAATGCCAAGAAGAATCACCGCAGTATGAAGGCAAAAGTGGCCCAAGGAAGCACTGATGGGGTGGTCATAATAAGCTGGCCAGTCATAATAATCTGGCCAGTCAGTGTGTATATATAATAAATTGATTACCAACTACAATAAGTTTAAGAAACATCAATCACCTCATATAGTTACAAATTCCTTTAGATAAGTACATTTGTATTAATAGTATTATGCATGATGGCTTTGCTTATCTTCATTAATATGTCAGACATAGTTGAAAAGTATATTGCAGGGGAACGGCTAAGTTTGTGTCATTATCAAAGTACTATCCACCTATCAGGCTTCAAATTATTAATATAATATCTCAAAGTCTCAAGGTATTTATCTATAGAATAATGCTTATGCTATAAATAACAATATAGGTAAAATTGTAAAATTTTAAAACACCTAGGGATGTTGATGAGCATTTTCTAGTTAGTTAATCTGATATTATAGAAATTTTGCCTTTTATCTAAAAAATATTGTGGTTTAATTATATTTCTCAAGTAAAATATTATAGCAGGGTATACTGATATGTAAACCCATATTGATACCCTGAAATTGGACTATAGGCAATGATTTGCAGTAACTTCTTTATATTTTCTTTTTTAAGGTATTTAATGTAGATGTAAGAAAATAAGCAGATTTTCTTTTCTTTTTTCCTATCTATACTTTGAAATTTATAAAATGATATTTAATAAATGAATATAGTATTCCTATAAAATTACCAACTAGCAAAATTAAAATCTCCCTTTACCATTACCTGACATCTAAGATCTATGACTCCTACATTTTGCTCAGGTGTTCATCCTCATTATTTCCATGTACATGAATTTGGTGGTTCATGAATTTTATATATACTCATCACAAATTCATATTAGAGCTACAGGTGTATGTACATAAAACATATACTTTATTATGTACCATTAATAGATATTTTCTCTTTGTCTTTTCCATCCTCCCTCTCTTTCCTTGAAAATATAAGGAAATTTAACTCCTAATTCTTAACCAGGTTCTTTGAGTGACATTAACACCACTCCATCATTAGCCTCAAGGATGTATAAGTGTATTCCTTGACATTTGCCACTGATACATGGATAAATATACAATAAAGATAAAACTAGTGAAATGCATAAGTTTCTCTTTTTCCATGAGAACTACTTGAAAAGATTCTCTTTGCTGCCAGTTGCAAATGAGAAATGTATTGCTTTTGGAGCTGGTGGAAGCCATACTTTGATAACAAGGAAATAAACTTCCTGCAGGAGTAACCAGCATCAAAGAAACAAGGCAGATAATTGTATAGAGAGAAATCCATCTACAATATTTAATCCTTAGATCAAGCTGTATCTGAAACTTTAATTTTGAATTATTGAGTAAACAGAGAAAACATTTCCTTTATAATATAAACTGATTTTCATTAGGTTTTCTGGTTTTTGTTTTTGTTTTTTGAAAGATTTTGAGAATATTACAGATGAATTCTGTTTAATCTTCAAAGAAAAAAATCAACTCCAATGCTATTATGTTTCAGGACACACACAGACAAAAGACGTTTCAAAACACTTCAAATATTGGACTGGAATTTTACTAGGAAAACAACAGACAAGGAGAGCCCTTCTTCCCCAAATAATTTAATTCATAGTGAAGCAAATTCATTAATAGAATATCACCAATTGTAGTCTATCAATGGATCATGAACTTATTCCACAGAATAAAAATATATTTTCATATTGATATTATGAGTAAGGAAAACTATTCATCACACAGAAGGCTAAAAATTATAAAATTTAACACCCAGGTCTGGTAGAAAGTTATTGCTTTCTTAACTGTGTGTAGCATGTACCCATAGAGCTAATATGTAACCCGTACCTACTGTTACAGCATACAAGATGGTGTACAATTTCACCGGTTCTTCAGTGCTCCTTGATAGTGGTCAGAGTCTGTTGGGTAGCTGTTGAAATATGTTTTGAATAACATTCTATTTTAAGTACTGGTGCGAATATATGTGTGTGTTAATGTAAGATGTGTTCTATATGTATACATGAAAATAAGAATTATATTTAATGTTGAACCTCTAAAAGAATATCTAGTTTAGTCCAGAACAAGACAAAGAGCCCTCTTGGTGTGGCTCAGTGGTTGAGTGCCAACTTATGAATCAGGAGATCACAGTAAAATTCCCAGTCAGGGCACATGCCCAGATTTTAGGCTCAATCAATGATTCTCTCTCATCATTATTGTTCCTATCTCTCTCTCCCTTCTTTTTTGAAACTAATAAAAGTATATTTATAAAAAGAACAAAATAAAGATGCCAATTATCAACCATTATTTTCTATTGAACTGTCACTCTTAGCTTATGGAATTAGATCAGAAAGAGTAAGAAATGAGAGCTATAAATATTGGGAAGAGGAAAGACATATTCTCTTTTTAGATTTTATCATTGCATATTGTGAATATCCAAATAATCTGACAAACAAAAAGAGACTTCAATAAGGGTGTTGATTACACAATTAGCAAATGACAACACATTACTTTCCTCTATCAAAAAAATAGGCACAGAAGCTACTTAAAATTAAATGCCTAGTAATAAATATTATAAAAAATGTATAATACTTACATGAAGAAGGCATTAAAGTTTCTTAGGGCATAAAATCCTTTTATAATCTATATATATATATATACACTCTAATATGCAAATAGACCGAACGGTGGAACAATTGAACAACTGAACAACCAGTTGCTATGACGTGCGCTGACCACCAGGGGGCATGCATGGAACATGGTGGGCATTGGCTGCAATGGATGGTGGAGCAGGTGAGTGTGGGTGCCAAACCAAGACGGGGTTCTGGTCACTGTCATCGGGGCAAGCCTCTGGTGGTTATTGAAAATTCTTTGCTCCCACGTGCCACAATCCCTCTCAGTGCTTGCACCCGCTGCTGGTGCTGGCCCTACTTGCACCCGCTGCCAACGCCAGAGCCGCCACTCACACCTGCTGCCAGTGCCCAGTGCCATCAGCGTGTGCGAGTGGCAGCTGCCAGCCCCAATCGAGCCTGAGGGCTTCTCCACTTCCCCCTGCTCATGAGAGGAGATTGGAGCAGCAGCTGCTGCTCGCATCCACTAATGGTGCTGGCCCCGCTCGCACCTGCTGCTGGCACTGGCCCCAATCACTCTGCACCATTAGTGGGTGCAAGCGAGACCTGCACCATCAGTGTGTGGGAGTGGTGTCAGTGGGAGCAGTGCTGCCGGCAGACAGGGGACTGGGGCCACAGCAGGAAGGGCCAGGTGGGGGCACAAAAGATGGGCTGGGACCCATCCCTCTGCCCACTACAGCCTCGTAGCCCACAGTTCCTTTAAAGTGCATGAGTTCGTGCACTGGACCCCTATTATTTTTAATAAAATCCTTTAATAATCACATGTCCTGATTTTGTTTTTATTAATTCATTTTTTTTTCACGTGCCCTGATTTTGGACAGGAAATCAGCATTGTGAGAAATTCTATTTTCCAAACATAAATTCATTAATGTAATACAGTGGAGTGACTAGAATTACACCATAATATTTTAGCTATAATTACATTTATAGCATAATATGCACATATGTAAGATTATTTTAAATGATATTTTGCTCTCAGTTTCAGCAGAAGTCCTTATATTTGACAACAGAACAATAGTTGTCAAAGTGAAGCTCTAGTCCATTTATGCAGTTCATATAAGGAAGTTATATGAAAAATGGTTTGTGACCTACTGGCCACACTTGAGACACTATAGAAGAGTTTAAATTGAAGCTAAGTAAAGAGAGAATTTCTTTGGAGATATTTGCGATAGGACTCTAATACTTCCTTATTTCATCATTACACTTATCTCTTGGAAGTAGAGGACGAAAGTACTTTTCATTGCTAGTTTACTGAGAGGGACGTTATTTAAGGAAACCAGCTGAAGATTTTGAAAAATGTCCACTGCAGTTTGGGGAACACAGTGAGCTGGTGTTTGACTCATATCCAAGAATTCTAAAGAGGCTGTGGAATTATCTGGAGAGAAAAAGGGTCGTATTTAGAACAAATTGCACTTCCACCTACAGAATGAGCAGGTCTGTGTGTTTTCTACAAACTGGTATGTGAATATGCAATGAGAGAAATAGAAAATAGCTTGAAGCCATCTAAGCAAGGACTTGGCCCTCAAAAGCTATCCGAAAGAAAGTTGGGCCTCCAGTCTGGAGAGTAGGAGGTAGGCTATGAGACACCAAGAATTTAAGAGCCATCACAAACATTACATGGCTGAATTATTCTCAGTGGTTCTTGCCGAATCTTGGACAGTGTATTCTCACATGAATCTGCTGATCAATAATAAGTTGAGCACTTGAGGGGGACCTTCTGAAGATCTCTGGAGTTCTCTCTCTATGCAGCTCTCTCCAGTACTCTTTCCTGAGAAAAATGGCCACCATGGTCTCCCTGGACTGTCAACTCTATCCCAAAGATACTTAGAGGTAGTGCCTAGAAACTCTATGGCCAGGAGTAAGCTTGGGAAATTCTAAACTTCACCCTGTTTATGACCCTTCTCTCAAGTATCTTGGACTAGCTGGTGTGGCTCAGTGGCAGAGTGTCGACCTATGAAATAGGAAGTCCTGGTTCAATTCTTGGTCAGGGCACATGCCCAAGGTGCTGTCTCAGTCCCCACTGTGGGGCGTGCAGGAGGCAGCTATCAATTATTTTCTCTCATCATTGATGTTTCTATCTCTCTCTTCCTCTCCCTTCCTCTCTGAAAAGAAAAAAAAAAGAAGTTCTGTACTTTGTTGACTGATGTTCAGTGTATTGCAACTGTTGTCTGTTTTGGGTGTTTCAGATGAGAGTATGAATCCAGTCGCTGTTATTCTACATTAGTCACAAATATGACTCCTAAGTTTCTAAAGTAGAATTGTCCGGCAAAAAATATAGAATAAAATTCTAAACAAATAGTGTCTTCTTCATTTTACACATATATCTATCTTCCCTCTCATCCAAGAGGCTTTTAAAATGATAGAGCTTGGCTAGTATAGCTCAGTGGTTGAATGCCAACCTATGAACCAGGAGGTCAAGATTTGATTCCCAGTCGGGGCATGTGCCTCGGTAGGAGGCATCATTGATGTTTCTATCTCTCTCTCCCTCTCTGAAATCAATAAAAAATATATTTTAACTAATTAAATAAATCTAAAAATTGACAGAGAAAAATAAATCTCTAAAGGACTGAATCCCTTGTCTTCACCTAGTCAACTCCCTTCAGATCTCAGCTCACTCTTTCAAGATTCCTTTACCTCATTCCTCACTTTAAGGCTCTGTTTACCCATAATTCATAGCATATGCTTCAATTACAATTTTATTTTATGTAAGTAGTCATTGTGTTGATCTCAATTTCCTTTCCTAGAATGTAAGCACTATGAGGGTAGGTGCCTAGGCTTTTTTGCTTACGACTCTCTCCCTAAAGGCTATTTGCTATAGTGCTAGAGAACAAGGAACTGTCTCTTAGCTAACATGAGGTATTGTAGGAAGGTTGAATATAGATAGAGTCACACTGATAGAGAAATTTGAACGGAGAAAAATACTTGTTAAGGATGGAATATCAAATGTATTTGCTCACTTCCTCCCTATAAAATTTTTTTAAAACTATATACCCCCATCCTAGCTGGTTTGGCTCAGTGGATACAGCATCAGCCTGCGGACTGAAGGGTTCCAGGTTCGATTCTGGTCAAGGGCACATGCCTGAGTTGCAGGCTCAATCCCTAGTAGGGGGAGTCATTGATATTTCTATCTCTCTCTCCCTCTCCCTTCCTCTATGAAATCAATAAAAATCTATTTTAAAAAAAACTATATACCCTCTCCCATATCTTTTAAGTGGCATATAATTTGAAATCATTGTGAAGGATTTGATTTCAGATATACTCTAAAAATTGTGATCCTAATATATAAAACCTCTGGGTTCATCATTACCAGAAGCTCGACCAACCGAAAATCAGTCCTGCAGTCAGCTCTGGGTTGCCGTGGTGACCCAGCACTGACTGCTGCAGCTGCAGGCACGGTGACCCAGCACTGACTGCTGAGGAAGCTGTGAATCAGGCCCAGAGAGAGACCTGAAGAGAGAAGCAGGGTCTGATCCATAGCCTCTGTGGCAGCTGTTTATCAGCACTTGCCTCTCTCTTTCTCTTCAGCAGCTGTACCTCCATATTTCTCTCCAGGCCTCCACCAGGGCTGCTGATCAGCCCCGCCTTTCTGATCAGGCCCCATTGATAGGACCAGAGATGCTGACTGGCATAGAAACCGACCAATCAGAACCAAATTGGCCAGCAGAGGAGGGCAGTTGGGGGCAGCAGGGGAGGGCAGTTAGGGGTGATCAGGCAGGCAGAGGCAGTTAGGTTCAATCAGGCCGGCAGGGAAGGGCAGTTGGGGGTCATCAAGCCAGCAGGGGAGGGCAATTGGGGGCAAGATCAGGCTGGCAGGGAAAGGCAGTTGGGGGCGATTGGGCTGGCAGGAGAGCAATTAGGAGTTAATCAGGCCAGCAGTGGAGCAGTTAGGGGGTGATCAGGCTAGCAGGCAGAAGCTGTTAGAGGCAATCAGGCAGGCAGGTAATAGTTAGGAGCCAGCAGTCCTGGATTGTGAGAGGGATCAGGCCTAAACTGGCAGTCAGACATCCCAGGAGAGTTCCCAGATTGGAGAGGGTACTGGCTGGGTGAGGGACACTCCTCCCCACCCCCCACCCCCAGTGCACAAATTTCATGCACCGGGCCTCTAGGTTATAAGAAAACCATGACATCATTCTTTGAATTGTAACCAATGGAATTTAAAAATCATTATGAGTTTTTATTCATCATCCATTAAAAAAATGTATGAACAAGATCTTTTATATATATATATATATATATATATATATATATATATATATATATATATATATTTTATTGATTTTTTTACAGAGAGGAAGGGAGAGAGATAGAGAGGAAGGGAGAGAGATAGAGAGTTAGAAACATCGATGAGAGAGAAACATCGATCAGCTGCCTCCTGCACATCTCCTACTGGGGATATGCCCGCAACCCAGGTATATGCCCTTGACCGGAATCGAACCTGGGACCTTTCAGTCCGCAGGCCGACGCTCTATCCACTGAGCCAAACCGGTTTCGGCAACAAGATCTTTATATTTAGAGATTCTATATATTTTTATTACCTCCTGGAAATGGTCTTAATCAATTTTAAGTTTGAACATGTTTTATTGATCACTATTAATGGAAAATTGACAAAAAACTTAGAAATAAGACGCTTGAGACTATAAAGGACTCCAAATTGAAGTTAGGTAAAGAGCATGTTTTCCTTTTTAATTCTGGAGCACTGTCCAAAAGCTTTACTTTGAATTATTTGATTCTTTAAGAAATTGCACCTTCATGTGGGTTACCTTTATTAGTCAAAGGATTTTAGAGACAGGAGAGGCAGTTAGAGAAAAGGGGGGCCCCTGGGAGAGGAATGCATATGTGATGGGCACAGACAACTCCAAGCTGTAAGATTGTTTACAAGAATGTTACAAGATAAGGAGAAGAAGAAGAGAGGGGCACTGGGTGAGCTTTGAAACTTTGAAACTGATTCCATGCAGGGAAAAGGGGAAAAGTGGCCAATTAGGAAAGCACAGAGGACAAGAAACTGTCTTAAATGTGGAAGTAGGATGAACAAAAAGCTGCCAGAATTTATAAACCCATAGACAAAGAGATTCACTGGACTGTTTTTTCCCATTTTAGAGACAAAGGGCTCTCCCATTATGGGAACCCCTCCCCAGGCGGTTACCCACTTCAGAAACCCTCCCTATGTGGGAATTTGTATACGCTTCCAACAAATTTCCACACTAAATTTTTTAGCCCATGAATTTATTCTTCAAAATTCATGAGACAAGAACCTGCCAGGAGAGTCCAAGCTTGCCATTCGGGATGTCATTAGGGCCTGTGCTTAGTGAAGTTGCATGTTAACTTCTATAAATAGTATTCAGTAGAGATACAGTATTTCTTTCAGATAGAGAACATAAGTTTAATCATTTATTTTTCCAGTAAGATATTAAACAGCTTTGTCTTAAACTGACAATATAACCACTGTTTGAATTCTCCTTTGAACCAGCTTTCCCATATGCTGTTTCCCTCATTATTTCCCTCATTATTGAGTTAAATAAATATTTGACATGTGTTCACTTTATAACTTTAACTTTTCAAAGTTATTCTTGCATAACATCCTACTCTAAATAAGAAAACAAAATACTATATGTATATGTATATATGTATATATATATGTATATATATGTGTATACACATATATATAAATTTTAATATGTTTTATACCTGTGGACATAAGTTTTAAGGGTTATTAAACAAAGAAAAAAATTAAAATTTTAAATATATATATATATATTTTTAAAATATATTTTATTGACTTTTTACAGAGAGGAAGGGAGAGAGATAGAGAGTTAGAAACATCGATGAGAGAGAAACATCGATCAGCTGCCTCCTGCACATCTCCCACTGGGGATGTGCCCGCAACCCAGGTACATGCCCTTGATCGGAATCGAACCTGGGACCCTTCAGTCCCCAGGCCGACGCTCTGTCCACTAAGCCAAACCGGTTTCGGCTAAAAATATATTTTATTGATTTGTTTTTACAGAGAGGAAAGGAGAGGGATAGAGAGAACCATCAATGTGAGAGAAACATCGATCAGCTGCCTTACTGGGGATGTGCCCACAACCAAGGTACATGCCCTTGACTGGAATCCAACCAGGGACCTATTAGCCTGCAGGCTGATGCTCTATCCACTGAGCAAAACTGGTTATGGCCAAAATTCAATTTTAAGATACCAATTGTCTTTATTTAGTGGTTCACGAGTCAGGTAGCAACCCAACTAGTAACTAGAAGTGATAGGGGCAGAAATAGAATATTGGGGACCAGCTATAATTGTAAGAAATATTAATCATGCTCCGTTAACTGTGATTGTTTTGTTCTGATTAAAGAAGGCACATTCTAACCCGCCTGGGAGTTGCATGTGGGACCTGGGAGCTCACCTGGAAATGTGGCTCATCCTGTCCATCCAGGAGCTGCCTATTGTCACGGAAACTAACAACCTTGTTGCAGAAACTAGAGTCACCCAGCCCTTTGAAAAAACCCCAGGCTCTTTGCATACCTGCAGGCCTTTATAAATTTCCAACTTGAATTACCTGTAAACTGCCCATTTGGCATACCTTTTGCCTACTTCCCCATGTAATCTTTGTCCTCCTACCCAATATAAGCAGCTGGCTTATGGTGGGGTGCAGAGCAGATTTTTGTGGATGGCCTGCTGCTCTCCCATCCTGTGGGCAGTATTGGAATAAAGGCTCATATATGATTCAACCCTGTCTCTGCTGAATTGGATCAAGTAGTGACAGGCAGCCCAGACTCATTGATTGTCCAGTTACAGAAGGATACTCTGATGAGTAGTGCAAAATGGAAGGTTTTTATAGGAAGAAAGAGAGTGGGACTATGATGTGAAAAGAGTGGATTAATTCCTGCAAGGACACCTTCCCTTACGGGAAATCAGGGGTGTTATCAGGCAGATTATCTTGAAGGGGAAAATAAGACATTTGGGGGGCTAGCTATCTGAATCTGTGCCAGTAACCTGCCTTCTGACGTACACCCTTGCTTGCCGATAAACTCCATTCTTATAAAATTCCATTCTTATCTGTGATGTCTGTCCTGCCTTGCAGAACCTGTTTCCCGGAATATTCCCATTTCACAGAGGCCATAAACTATGAACCATATACAATCCCCGTAGGGGCTGGTGCCAGTGCTGTCAAGCCTCTGGATGTGGTCTCACTTCCCCCATCCCAACTCATGAGGGGGTGGGGCTGCAAAGCCTGTGAAGGGTCCAGAATCCTGACCCATATTTGGGGAACAAAGGAACTAAAGGGAAAGCTTTGTCCATATGCCTCACTCAGGATTTGGAGACTGACTCCCCTGAGTCACAGCACTAGTGCAATATAGGCTACTTTTCTGAAAATATCCTCTTGAGTGCCTGGCTGATCAATTCTCCCACACCGCCTGACAGTTTATCTGCAATAATCTCACTAGTCTGGATCAGGAAATTCCAGATTGAGTGGTTTAAAATTACACTGGTGAAACAGGCTAAAACTACAATTAGGTTATTTATTAAGTTTTGGCCTGGTGACTTGGCTTAGCAAAAGTGACTCCATTTTAGAGTTTTGTCTCTTTTTTTAAACAGGGTTAAAACATGACTTGTAGATTTATTTTTGAAACTGAAGGGGAGTGGAGTTTAGCAGTGCCAAATATGCCTCGTTGGGAATATTGATTGTTTTAAGCCTGGTAAATTTTAAGAAACAGCAGACATGTTCATGACAATCTTTTCCTTGTTTACTGGGCTTTTCCTGGTAAACTCATAACTCACTCCCCACCCCAACATCTTTTGTCTTGAGCTGAAGGTAGTATTTAAAGTGAGGCTTCTACCATTTTGGCCAATTACTCACTTTTCCTGGGCCTTTCCCATGTATACAGGGTGTGTACATGTTATTAAACTTTAATTTGTTTGTATCATACTAATCTGTCTTACTGAAACCAAGAGTCCTCAGAATTTTTATTTCATATGTGATGATAGCTTTAGAAATTTTTTTTCCTCTCTCTACACCCCTCATAGACCTAGGACAGTGATGGCGAACCTTTTGAGCTCGGTGTGTCAGCATTTTGAAAAACCCTAACTTAACTCTAGTGCTGTGTCACATATAGAAATTTTTTGATATTTGCAACCATAGTAAAACAAAGACTTATATTTTTGATATTTATTTTATATATTTAAATACCATTTAACAAAGAAAAGTCAACCAAAAAAATGAGTTCCCATGTCACCTCTGACACGCGTGTCATAGGTTCGAGATCACTGACCTAGGCTCTCTGGATAATCAGTGTGAGAAATGCTTACTTGTCCGAATTCAAATAAAGGACTCAGAGACAAGTATAGCCAAAATGAAGTTTTTAATACCAAGAGAAGGTGTCTGTCTGGTTGTACAGGCACACCTGGGGCAGCGAACACACCCTATTTATTCAGACCCTCCTCTGGTTCCTCATTGGCTGAGTACTATGGGGTCATCTGTTTCCTCATACATCACCTAGTTCTTGCTGTTTTCCGTTGGTCCATTATAAAAAAACTAGTGGCCCAGTGCACAAAATTCGTGCATGGGGGTGTCCCTCAGCCTGGCCTGCACCCTCTCCAATCTGGGACCCCTCGGGGGATCAGGCCTAAACTGGCGGTTGGACATCCCTCTCATAATCCAGGACTGCTGGCTCCTAACTGCTCACCTGCCTGCCTGCCTGATTGCCCTGAACCACTCTGCCTGCCAGCCTGCTTGCCCCCAACTGATGACCTGCTCACCCCCATCTGCACCCCCACTGGCCTGATCACCCACAACTGCCCTCCTCTCTTGGCCCTTAACCACCTCTACCTCTGCCCTGCCATGACCATGGCTTTGTCCAGAACCTCTGGAAGGTCTCCTGGAAGGTCTCCCAGTCTAATTAGCATATTATCCTTTTATTAGTATAGATAGAGGCCTGGTGCATGGGTGGGGGCCAGCTGGTTTTCCCTGAAGGGTGTCCCGGAGCAGGGTGGGGGTTCCCCTGGGGGGCGGGGTGGCCTGGGCAAGGGGCCTGTGGTGGTTTGCAGGCCAGTCACGGTCCCATTGGGTTGGGGGTCCCCACTGGGGATGGTGCCGGCCTGGGTGAGGGGCTGGGAGAGTTTTCAGGCTGGCCACGCCCCCTAGTGGGGACCCTCACCCATGGGGGCGTGGCCAGCCTGGGAAAGGGGCTGAGGGCCATTTCCAGGCTGGTCACACCCCCTTCATGGTGGGGTCCCTGCTGGGGTGCTTGGCTAGCCTGGGTGAGGGGCTGATGGCTTTTTTCAGGCTGGCCAAATCCCCCAGCAGGGATCCTCACCCTGATAGTGGCATGGCCAGCCTGAGTGAGGGGCTGAGGGCCATTTGCAGCCCCCTCCCTCAGTGGCTGGCCCGGGTGACCCAAGTCTCCCGCACACTCAGGCCAGTTCTGTGTCTGCTGCCCACAGGCCCCTTCAGGGGCAGGTCCAGGCGGGCAGGAAGCTTGGCTTCCTCTGTCACCAGGGGCAACCCAGGCCTCCCACCTGCTCTGGCTGGCTCTGGGGCCACCGCCATCTTTGTCCCACTAATTTGCATATTCCCTCCTGATTGGCTGTGGGGCTTTGTAGAGGTATGATCAATTTACATATTTGTCTATTATTAGTGTAGATTGGGCTGAGGCCTTTTCTAATTGCTTCCACCTTGCCCTATTAGCTGAGGCAGGGGCCTCAGGGGTTTCCATCATGATGCTGACCTACGCCCACAATTCTTTGTTTCTATACCCCCTTCCCTCATTCCTACATTCTGTTTGCCCTAGGGAAATTCAGCAACCGTTTTCATCAAATTCCATTTAAGGCCGACCATGCTGGAGATGGATGACAGAGGCCCATTTCCTACATCAGTAACCCGAGGCCACAGGAGACTAGAGCCCAGAATAATCTAAATGTCACAAGGTCCAGATATCTGGCAAGCTAAAGATAACATCTTGACCTAAGACATGTTTTAGCTCCTGATCCTTAAGATGGAAGGAGTTTCTGGCTGTTACCAATTGGCATTACCGGCTGGGACCTCAGTTCTTCTTAACGCAGAAAATATTTTAAGGTCAACGAAAAGGAAAGGAAAGCAAAATGGGATTTATTGAAGATAAACTCCAAGCAAGGAGTGGGCTGGTTGAGAGAAACAATGGCTGTGAACTCCTGGATAAGTTTTTGATGGATTCTGTTAGAGAAGTTCCATTCAAAATCAAAAAGAAATTGAAATGCAGGGTCTAGAGGGATTTAAAAGAAAGCGTCTTTTAAATCAAGGGTAGAAAACCAATGGTTCTTGGGAGGAATGCTTCTGAGTAGGATATATGGGTTGGGTACTGAAAGGAGTTTTTAGGGCTAAAAAAAGGAATTTTTAGGGGTGAAATAGGCAGGTTTAGGAAATTTTAAAAAATTAAGAGGTCCATGGACAAAACACAGGGCTACAGAGTTGCAAAAGGGTACATTTCCATAAGACAAGGGAGCTGGGAGCAGCAGAAGGTACATTTCCATATGATAAGGGAGCTGAGAGTAGGAAAAGGTACACATTTATAGAATAAAGGGAGGAAGAAAAGCCCAGAGGGAATAGGACAGTGATGGCGAACCTATGACACGCGTGTCAGAGGTGACATGGGAACTCATTTTTTTGGTTGATTTTTCTTTGTTAAATGGCATTTAAATATATAAAATAAATATCAAAAATATAAGTCTTTGTTTTACTATGGTTGCAAATATCAAAAAATTTCTATATGTGACACAGCACCAGAGTTAAGTTAGGGTTTTTCAAAATGCTGACACACCACACCGAGCTCAAAAGGTTCGACATCACTGGAATAGGAGAACAATAAGGGAGAAGGAGGAGGGAACCTCATGTACATCACGTGAGACTTGAGCTCAGGAGTTACTATAGTGACCAGAGGGGATATTGAGGCACAAAAACCTGCAGCCTTTATAAACCATAGGGAAAAGGGATTCAGTGGGACTCTTCCCCCTCCCCACGTGGGAGTCTGTGCTTGTTCTTCAATAAATTTCCACCTTTGCTCTACTATCTTCCATCCTTTGTTTCATTCTTTTACTCCACCAGACAAGGAGCCTGGGAAGCCACCCTGCCCAGGAGGACACTGTGCATTTCTAGTCCAAATTTCTCGTTTCAGTACTATGGGATATAGAGGAATTACAGCCTCATTTATAATTCTTAGGTCCTGGACCAGACAATATGATTCATTCTTTTTCTTGATTGGTAGGATGGGTGTATTATAGGGAGAATTGGTAGGAACTAATAGCTGGTGTGGTAGAAACTTTGAAATGATAGGTTGTAATACTAACTTTGCTTCTGGTTTTCTTCAGTATTGTTTTCAATTTGGAAAATGAGTGGGGTTTTTGAGATTCATAGGCTTACCTGAGACTCCCAGGACAGTACAGAATTGAGAGGAGAAGGGTCTGGAGAAGGAAGTCAGGACAGAGTAGGTGGATCGAGCATTCAAAAAAAAAAAAAAGACAGTGGACCTATCTGTCACATCCATTTGTACTCTAAGCTCCAGTCCAGTGATGGAGATTTCTTGTGTTGGGGTCAACTGGAGAGGGCCCCTTCAGTCCTAGATGGCCAATTACAGTCAGGAGACCCTTTCTGACCCAGAGGCCCTTCAGCCCAAAGGACAGAGTGCAGCCCAATGAGGTGTTTGCTTGCATTTATAGCAGGCCATCTTGGGAAGCTTTGCCCAGTTAGGACATTCCTTAGCCCAGTGGTCAGCAAACTCATTAGTCAACAGAGCCAAATATCAACAGTACAATGATTGAAATTTCTTTTGAGAGCCAAATTTTTTAAACTTAAACTATATAGGTAGGTACATTGTTATTAACTTAATTAGGGTACTGCTAGGCTGGCCTTTGCTAAAAAAAGTCCTCAATCTGAGGGGTTGACCTTAGCAAATGTACCCCAACTTCTTCTAACGCCACTTCTTCAAAATAGACTCGCCCAGGCCAAAAACCAACTTCCGCGCATGGGCCACGAAGTTTCAATCGCACTGTACGTGCATGCCCGCACGTGGTATTTTGTGGAAGAGCCACACTCAAGGGGCCAAAGAGCCACATGTGGCTTGTGAGCAGCTGTTTGCTGACCACTGCCTTAGCGCAATGGCCTGCTCCAAGGCAGATTTTGCACTTGGTAGCATCCTTCATCGTTGGGAACAGGGTACTTCTGGTTTGGCCTTAAAGAGCAGCTAACATTTGGCCATGCTAGCTTCCTTCTTTCTTTCCTTCTCCTGACCTTTGGCCTCTGTCAAAGACCGAGGTGGCTGTAGTTAGTATTGCATCCAGAGTTGCCCCAGGCTCTTGAATGACCTTTTGGAGCTTGTACCTAATGTCTGAGGCACATTGGGTAAGAAACCCTTCCTTTAAGACAGCCGTTCTCAACCTGTGGGTCGCGACCCCTTTAGGGGTCGAAGACCCTTTCACAGGGGTCGCCTAAGACCATTGGAAAACACATATGTAATTACATATTGTTTTTGTGATTAATCACTATGCTTTAATTATGTTCAATTTGTAACAATAAAAATACATCCTGCATATCAGATATTTACATGACGATTCATAACAGTAGCAAAATTACAGTTATGAAGTAGCAGCGAAAACAATTTTATGGTTGGGGGTCACCACAACATGAGGAACTGTATTAAAGGGTCGTGGCATTAGGAAGGTTGAGAACCACTGCTTTAAGATGACCTGGCCCTCATATGAATGTAAATCCAGATTTGTATGTTTTATGAGGGCTTCTTGAAGCCTTTCCAACAAGGCTGTAGGAGTTTCCTCTTGTCCCTGACTGATGGTGGAGACCTTAGCGTAACTAATGACTTTCTGTTGTTCATTCTTAAGACCAGCCTCAACACATAACAGAAAGTGATCCCTTTCCCATACATGATTGGTACCAATGTGATCCCATCCAGGGTCTGTAGAGGGTATAGCAATTTCCCCTATAGGATATGTGGGATCAGTCAGATGATGGCTATTGGTAAATTTACTGGCCTTGCTCTAGCTGGTTGGTTCAGTGCATAGAGAGTCAGCCTGCAGACTGAAGGGTCCCAGGTTCGATTCCCAGTCAGGGCACATGCCTGGGTTGTGGGCTCGATCCCCAGTGTGGGGTGTGCAGGAGGCAGCCAATCAATGCTTCTCTCTCATCATTGATGTTTCTATTTCTCTCTCCCTTTCCCTTCCTCTATAAAAATCAATAAAAAAATACAAAAAAAAATAGTCTGACCTCCCTGACAACCTTGTACTGTTCAATATCTGACAAAGTTTGGCCCAGGATTATCATCAGGTTCTTCTACATTAATTCATAGGCTGATGATACAGGTTGGAAGGCATCAACATGGGCATTGGGGTTATCAGAGTAACTCCCAAGATCTGCCTTAATTTGTTTTCATTCTATAAGTGAGAAGGATTTATGGACAAGCAGTGGGCCTTATTCTACTGGCACCTCCACCAGAGGCCAAACCCTGGCATGGATAGGTAGAGGCTGTCTTGGCCTTTCCATCTCCAATGATGGGCTGTTTTTTTTCTGGTTATGGAGGCAGGGCCTTATAGAGAGAAGGTTTAGGCAATGGAATGGTGGTGCAGCTAGGGGAATTCTGTGGGCCATTAGCACAAGGTTGTGAGATAGGGTCTTTGATTGGCTGTAATACAATTAGGGCAGTCAATTTACATTTTCGGAGGAGAGCCTCCTATTCTGGTAGTAGGAAAACTGTCTGGACATGAGGAATTTCTGACCCTTGGCCCAGTCACTTGCAGAAACATCCAATTGAAGGATGGTGTTGGGATTAATGCTTCTGTTTTGAGGCTATGACTCCCCATAAGGTAGTAGCCCATAAATGGAAGGATGGGTTTATGGACAAGCAATAGAATGAAAACAAATTAGGGCAGATCTCAGGAGTTACTCTCATAACCCCTATGCCTATGTTGGTGCCTTCCAAACTGTATCTTCAGCCTATTATATTGTGGCCAGACCAAATTACAATAGAAATATATATATATTTCTTTGTTATGGTCTGGGTGTCAAATTGTGCCCAGTTAGCCAAGATACAGGCCAGGGGACTCCCGTTCAGTATAGACTGTCACTTCTCATCTGGAAGGAAGAAAAGGTTAGGAATTAGACAGCCCAGTGCCCTGGTGTCAATTCTGGAGCCTGGGGTCCCAGCACTTGAGGGCTAGCATCTGACAGCCGCTTAGAGGGGATGAGAGATGAGGTACCATGCGATTGATCTCACCATCATTTCAGGTTTAAGAATTAGAGAGCCCAGCATCGCAGGGTCAAAATTCTGGTGTCCCAGGGCTCAAGGGCTAGTGTCTGATGTCTAGCAGGGCTGATGAGAGATTAAGGGTACTGACTGCTCACACCATAATCTCAAGGGAGAGGAAATGAAACCTTACCAGGTGTCAGATATCTCCGCAGACCTGGTTGGGGTGGGATATGCCTGGGAATCTGGAAGCAGGCATGTCTTCTGGATCAGGGCAAAGGAGCAGAAAAAGAACATAATCAGAGCTAGCATGTCCAGGAGGAGAAAATAATGTAAAGGGGTTTTATAGATGGAGAAGACTTTTGCTAAAACTTTCTTAACGTAAATAAGGTAGTAGCCCATGCATGGAAGGATGGGTGGTTTGAGGTAATTTTAGGGTGCCCTTTACTTCCTAATTGTCTTGTACCTTGGCTTTCTGTAATACCTTATACTCTCTGTGTCTTCTATTCCTTTGATGATATTTATGCCATTTCTGCTGACCCCTCTAGGATCAGCTCCGACAGGGTGCACCCCTACTCTGAGAGTTTTTACATTGTCCAGATTGTGGGAACACTGTGCCTACCATAACCCATGTTACTGTAGAAATTCTGCTACAGTACTTCCTGCCAAATGCTGTAGAGACTTGATCCCATTAAACCCTGAGAGATTTTGCAGGTGATAGGCAAAAAGATTTACCCAGTAGGTTTGGCTAGAAGAGGACAGATGGAGTTCCCATTTTAGAAATGGCCCATGAATGTTCTGGGCCCAGATCCTTCAGGGTTTCATTCAACATCAATGCCTAAATAGATGTGGAAGGCTTCTAGGGCTGAGTAGAAAAGTAGGTAACAAGGACCCTGGGGTTATTCCAAAATGTGTCCAATAGTTACAAATTAGGCACCTCCTATCCCTTCTATCGGCTGGTTCCAGATATCAAGAAAAGGATTTTAAAGTTATGAGGTTAGGAATTAGTAGTCTAGTAAGGATGGAGTGAAAGGGTCCTGTTTCCCAGGTAGCCTGTATCTGCTTCATGGAGGGAATGTGCTTTAGTGGGCTCCACTGGGAAGCTCTAAAAAGCCAGATGGAGAGCTTTAGTATTAGATCCTTTATTCTTTCCTGCAAAGAGTTGGGCATAAACCGTCTCTAGGTACAGGTTATCTGGTACCAATTTAAAGAGTTAGGCCAGTGATGTTCCCTACAATGTTGTAGGGCTCAGGTAAGGAGAGGGGGTTCTATTTTCTGTCATAGAAATTGATTCCTAATTGAGTTCCTGTGCAGTTTTGAACCCAGAGTCTAATGCAACAATGTCCCTGGATACAATAGTAGCAAAGAGACAAGTGAGAGTGTAGGTCAGCCCTCTGGTTGGGCAGGCAAGGCATATTAAATTGTAACAATGCATGGATGATAGGATCATACTCCAAGAATGTGGGCACGGGGAGTAACGACTGCAAACAGAATTCTTGCAGATCAAGTGCTAGCTGGTTGGCTCAGTGGATAGAGTGTCCACCCATGGACTGAAGGGTTGAGGGCTCGATTCTGATCAAGGGCATGTACCTCAGTCGCAGGCTTGATCCCAGCCCTGTTCAGGGCCCATGCAGGAGGCAACCAATTGATGTGTCTCTCTCACACTGGTGTTTCTCTCTGTCTCTCCCCCTAACCTTCCATTGTCTCTAAAAGTCAATGGGAAAATGTCCTCCAGCGAGGCTTATCCAAAAAAAAAAAAAAGAATTCTTGGGTATCAATGTAGTGAATCGAGTGTGCTGCTTGTGGAGGATGCTCCCAGAGTCTGTGAAACCTAATTGGTCATCCTTGATCCTCTTAGGTCTCACGATTTCTCTTATGGCTGTGAGGACCCAGAGTTCTGGGTGACCACACCTCATATGCATCCCTTGGACAGGTCAGATTTCATTGCAATTATATTGTGGGGTCCCTATGAGGCTCTTGCACATCATGCGGGAGACCCTCTGACACCTCCACAATGACCCTCCGTCACCTAAGCAGTGGTTGGCAAACTGAGACTCAGCAAACTGCTGCTCACGAGCCACATGTGGCTCTTCCACAAAATACCAGCTCGTCCACAAAATACCGACTTCTGCGCATGGGCCACGAAGTTTCAATCGCACTGTATGTGCACACCCGCATGTGGTATTTTGTGGAAGAGACACACTGAAGGGGCCAAAGAGCCACATGTGGCTCATGAGCCACGGTTTGCTGACTACAGCCTTAGAGTGTCTGCTTGCACAGACTGGAGGGAAGATATGCCTTGTATCTTTGGAGCCAGTTCATCTCCAGGTGCTCATAGTTACTTTGGTTTTCCACTTGCAGGCAGTTATCCCCTTTTAAATAGAGTTACTGCCTTGCCCTCCAAATCCTGGATAAGAAGGAAGAGTAAAGCAGCCCTTTCTCTGACCTCATGGCCAGAGGATTTACAGTTTGTGCAATCTGAGTTGCTGCACAAAAAGATGTTACCTATTGGGGTTACCGGCTAGGAACTTGGCTTTTCTCGTCAATGTAGAAAAGATTTTAAGGTCAATGAAAATGAAAATACTAGTAAAGGAAAGTGGGATTTATTGAAGATACACTCCAAGCGAGGAGCCGGCCAGTTGAGAGAGACAATGGCCCCAAATTCCTGGGTTGTATGGTTTAAATGAGGGAGTTTCTGGGTGGAGACTTTTATTTGCATTCAGGGATGATTGATAGAAAAGGGTTATATAATATATTACTTCTGCACATGCCCTTACCCATAATACAAACAGAAAAACCCACAGGGGGTGGGAGGTGGGAGGGTGTCAAAACCATAGTGCCAATCTATAATAATAATCATATCTAATAATAGCCAAACATGGTAATTGACTGTACCTTCGCTATGCCTCCCAATGGCTAATCAGCAAGATATGCAAATTAACTGCCAACAAAGATGGAGGCTAATTTGCTTACTACAGGCAGGGCAGGACAGCATGAGCCACCAGGGCGAGCCACCATCCAGGCCCCTGTGGGCGACGCCAAAAGCCGCTTGCTTGCCGCCCGGGACCAGATCGGTCCAGGGCCGCTGGCAGGCCCCACAAGCCCCAGAAACCGCCAGATATGGCAGTAACTCTGTCAGTAAACACTCTGAGAGTCAGTGGCATAAATGCACTAATTAAAAGACAGATTATGAGGGTGAATCCAAAACAAAACCCACTTTAAATATAAAGACACATATAGATTAAAAGTAAATGAATTAAGCTGCAGCCTGTTTTGCTCAGTGGATAGAGCATTAGCCCTTTGACTGAAGGGTCCCAGGTTCGATTCTAGTCAAGGGCATGTACCTCAGTTGCTGGCTTGATCCCCAGTCCCTATCAGAGCATGTGCAGGAGGCAACCAATCAATGTGTCTCTCCCTTTCCTTCACTCCCTCTAAAATTCAATGGAAAAAGATCCTTGGGTGAAGATTAACAAAAACAAAGTAAATGGATTAAGTAACATTAAAGAGATTATAAGAAAAATATATTCCAAATTTTGTTAGTTGTATAATGGTTATGTTTAAATTATTAACACCTAATAAATGGGGTGAAGGGTACATATAATATGCTGTAGTATTTTATAGTGTTTTTTTAAAAAATATATTTTATTGATTTTTTTACAGAGAGAAAGGGGCAGGGATAGAGAGTTAGAAACATTGATGACAGAGAAACATCGATCAGCTGCCTCCTGCATGCCCCCTACTGGGGATGTGCCCACAAGCAAGGTACATGCCCTTGACTGGAATTGAACCCGGGACCCTTCAGTCCGCAGGCCGATGCTCTATCCACTGACCCAAACTGGTTAGGGCTTATAGTTTTTTTTACCTGTATGAGATTATTTCAAATTAAAATATTAAAATATTAAAAATTAATAAAATATTAATTGAAATGTATCTACATTACATGAAAAATCTCTTAATTGCTCCTAGCATAATTTATTAAATTGTGCTAAAATTTACAAGGGTTCAATTGAAAGATATCTTAATTCTAAATGATATAATAGAAAATATATAATAGTGCAGTTATAAGCACTTATCTGAAAATAAAAATTTAAAGAAGTGAATTTAAAGAAGGGATTAGCCAAAGAAAATATATGCACAACCCATGGACACAGACAACAGTATGGTGATGGTCAGAGAGAAGTGGGGGGGCAAGAGGTGGGTAGAGGGTGCAAAAGGGGGGAAATAGGGACATCCTATATAATAATAATAAAAGGCTAATATGCACATTGACTGAACGGCAGAGTGACCGGTTTCTGTGATGCGCACTGGCCACCAGGGGGCAGGTGCTCAATGCAGGAGCTGCCCCCTGGTGGTCAGTGCACTTCCATATGGGGAGTGCCACTCAGGCAGAAGCTGGCTCATGGCTGGCCAGCGCAGAGGTGGTGGCAGGAGCCTCTCCCACCTCCGTGGCAGCACTGAGAATGTCCAACTAACGGTTTAGGCCTGATCCCTTGGGGGCCTAAGCCTTTAGTTGGACATCCCCTGAGGGATCCTTGGGTGCCAGAAGGATGTCTGACTGCAAGCTTAGGCCTGATCCCCTGGGGAGTGGGCCTAAGTCAACAGGTCAACATCCCCCGAGGGGTCCTGGACTGCAATTGTGCATAGGCCAGGCTGAGGGACCCCCCCCCCTGCTGAGTGCACAAATTTTTGTGCACCAGGCCTCTAGTCTATAATAATAAAAGGGTAATATGCTAATTAGACCAGACATCATTCTGGACATCCATCCTGACCAAGCCAGGGCCAGAAGGAAGCCAGTCCGGGTCCCGGGTGCCGGAGGGAAGCCGGTGCTGGCAGCTGGGGGAAGGAAGACCTACTCTTACACGAATGTTTGTGCACCGGGCCTCTAGTTTTATTATAATTAGTCCAGGGCCCTAGCAAGGTCATATTGAGGTCATGTCATTTTTCTCTGAGCTTGGGCCAAGAACCTACTGGTTCAGAACCTGCCCACTGGTGGTTTGCTGGCTGCTGGGCTGCCCACAGAGAGGTGATCTAAAGGCAGTATTGGTCCTACTCCTGTCAGGAACCCAGGGTAGGCCCTGCCCCAGCTGTTCATGTCTAACTTCCTACCTAACATGGCTACTGGCCCATGAACCAGACAGGGATGCCAGAACAGACATTGAACTGTTCTCCAGACCTAAAGAAATAATGTATTACCTTTACCGTACTGCTGACCAATCAGCTCCCTAAAGGACTTCCCTAACTCAGGGTGTCTTGTGATTTTAGCCCATGTAATCTGTAGTTTACACACCATTGGTGAGTCAGGTCTTTCAGAGCACTAACTCGCCATTCTCTGATTGGCACCAATCCTATAATGAATTACTTCCCTCTTCCACTGCAAACTCATGTTCATGCACCTCTTTGGGACAGTATATGCAGGCAGAATGGACTCAAATATTGCAGTTGGATAACATCATGTCAATTTGATTAATAGACCATCCAGAAATATCTTGAAAGGTAGAGGGAAGTTTTTCCACCCCAACATTATAATGATGATTAGTATACAATTGGTCAAAACAATGTAAGTACATTTTATATACTTAAAATGATTACCAAGTAAAATTTTTACAAAAACTGTACTCCTTTTGAAATAAAATACAATAGGAATTAGCCTCATTATTTAATATCTAACAATTAACATTTTATATTTTGTTTATAGGTGGAAGAAAATATTAAACATTTTGCAAGGTGAAATAAGAATTGAATTTGTAAAGGGAATAAATATTTCACAATATGATTTGATAAAATAGCTTTTAGCTTCATTATCAAAAGCCTATACTAACTTTGAATAAAATCAGATAAAACTTTTGTCCTTGAATTTAATCCAGCATGTCTTGAAAATGTTCCATATGAACCTTCTAGCTCTACATGACAGTATTAATATCAGTAGCCAGTACTGCTTTGGCTATTGGGAGGTAATTTTTTTCTGGCTAATGACTTACCATTAGAGATAAGTATTGAGAAAAGCTGAAAAGAGTTGCTTATATTTATATTTATATACATGGAAAAACATCATTTTGAGCATTCAGTATGTCTTACTAAAACATTCTTTACTTCTCTCTCATGAGACTCTCCTTCAAAAGAGATGTGTTCCTTAACAATATTCTATGGAGGAGAGAAAGGCATTACACAAATATCATCATTACTTCTAACATCACACTATCTGATTCAGAACATTTCATTGTGGGGCAAATGGCACATAACTGAAATAAGTGGAAAACAGGAAAATACAGGGAACTTTATATGTTTGTGCTTCCTTGATTCAAGTTTAAAGCAGACTTTCCCTTTGTTGGTGCCCTGGAGATTTTCATACCCTAAGGCAAGGCTCCATAGTAGGACAAAGGATGGGTGAGAACTGCAAAGAAGACTCAATATGTAATTCTTATGTAAAGAGAGGAATTTTATTGTGAAATCGTAGTTTTCATAGTCAAATCAATTTCAAAGAAGTGTACTTATGGCAGTGTTAACGTAGTTAAATAGTTAATAGGAAGAGAGCAAATGGAGTCAGACATTGCTAGGCATGGTTAGCTGGGGAGCATGTGGTATTTGCTTCACCAGGAAGCTACAGCTTAACAGCCCTTTCTTCTGGCAGAGGGTGGGGTGGGTGGGGGGTGGGCATGGAGAGGTAGTAAACACATGCATAATATAAGTGAAAACAGTGCAGGGGAGGTGCTTTTCCATAGAGGCCTGTCAGTCTAAGCTGGGAAAGGAATCATTGGGGTTTTTTTTTTCATTTACTTATTGATTTAAGAATAAATTGCAGAATACACAATCTTTTCAAGCATGCATTGAAAACTTATAAAAAGTGGCCTTATACTGGATCATGAAGCAAGTCTCAAGGAATGTCAAGGAAATGAAAGCATACATAGTTGTGTGTTTTTTATCACAATATATCTGTCTTTGAAATAAAGAAGTAATACCCACCATGTTTGACATAAATTAAATTTAAAATTATCCACAAGTCAAAAACAAAATTATAATGAACTAGAGGCCCAGCTTGTGAAATCGTGCTAGCCGCCCAGCCTGCCCACTGCCCGCCTTGCTGCGATCTGAGCCTGTGGGCTGTGGGGGAGGGACTGAGAGGTGGTCAATGCACCTCATGGTGACTGCTCAAGCGGTCATTCTGGTTCTGATGCTTATGGCCTCTGGCCTTTTATTATATAGGATATTAGATAGCATTTCAATGAAAATGAATTATACTGATAATGAAGATGTAATGAAAGTATAATAACATTAGGATATTGCCAAGAACACTAAACCCCAAAAAGAATAAAGAAAATTATCATATACAATGAGACATCATATATTAAACCAAAATCAGTTGACTGTCTCAGAGAGCTAATCAGAAAAATGAAGAAATAAGACAGAATAATCATCTATAATAATAAAAGTGTAATATGCAAATTGACCACATGGCTGAACAGTGGAATGACCTTCTGGATGACCTTCCAGACGAAGCTGGGGCTGTGAGGGCCGAGGCAACTAGGGCTGTGAAGGCCTACTCTTGCACGAATTTCATACATTGGGCCTCTAGTAGAACATAAAGATGGGAATATTTTTACAAATCCAGTAGACATTAAGTGAGATGGTGAAATTATACTATGAGCAACTCTTAGTCCATTTGGGCTGCTATAAACAGAATACTATAGACAGGTAGCTTATAAACAACAGAAACTTACTTCTTACACTTCTAGAGACAGGGAAGTCCAAGATCAAGGCTCTAGGGCATTCAGTGTCCGGTGAGAACCTGCTTTGGCTATCTTTTCTCTGTCTTCGCATGGCAGAAGGGGACACAGGAACCTTCTGGCCTCTTCTTATAAAGTCAATAATACTGTTTATGAGGTTTCCACCCTTATCAGCTAAACATCTTTTAAAGACCCCATCTCACATTTTGGCTTCCTTTTCAAATATGAATTTTGGGAAGACAAACTCTATGCCAATAAACTGGGAAATTTAGATGAAATTGGTGAATTACAAAAAAAAATCAAAACTAGATTAATAGTTATATACCTATTAAATAAATTGAATAAATTATCAAAATTATTTTCCCAAGAAAACTTCAATCCCATTTGGCTTCATTGGAGAAATACAACAAACGTTTGAGGAAAAAAATAAACCGAATTTACACAACCCCTTCCTGTACACAGAAATACTTGAATAATCTCCGCTATTGTGAGAAATAATACTTCTCTGTAAGTAGAGGGTGGCCTCTCTTTTCATTCTTAGGTCATCTAAGAGGCGCTGGTTTTAATTCCATTTTTTTTGAAATATTGCTTTACAGTCAATCTATCTATAGCATGGCTTTGAAAATACTCTCCATTACCATGGAAAGATAAATTTGGGACAATATAAAAAATAAGAAAATGTAAAACTCTTTTTATGATCTTTCTTATCCCTTATTCATTTCACCCTATTTTTTTTTTAACTTAGATTTATTATTTGAAGACTTTTGTGCTATAGTCCTGGATTGTACACCCATTTTGGAATGCCAGGGTAATACAAATACATTAAATTATTAACTTTGATTATTTTTTCCAATCCTTAGTCAAATTCAGTAAACAAAACATTAAGCCCACTAATAATTGAAACAATTTCTTAAGTAATTTTTGCTTTGGATTGTCTTCATATATAAAAGCTAAGAAAAGTAAGATTACCTAATAATCTAAAAAATGTATTACTAGGAATCCTACTGTAAGATCTGGTGGAATTCAGGGCTTTGTCCTGTTTTTTTTTTAAGCCATTGCAGTTAAGGAGTAAAATTTAATAATCAGCATAAAAATGATTTTCATGGTTATCTAAGGAAATAGTTATAGCTAATAAGGGAATAGCATAAAAAGACTTGGTTCCTATTTGCCAGTAATGTACAACCACTGATAAATATAGTGAGCTACTTAAGCCCCTGCTATTATTAATCCCACAGGTTCTGGCAATAAAATCTTTATAATGATGAACAGTCATTGTTAATGAAAATGAAGATTATACTGTACCTTCAACAAGGGAACTATTTATATAATAGAAAGATTAAATTTAATCTAATCAATGAACACCAGGGGTGGAGGTTAGGTGAGGGGATAGAGGTTGGTTTGTAACATGTATTTGATGTCTCATGTCCTAGGTAATGTTCTGGAGTTTTTGGCACTCCATGGATGAAAACAAAAAACACACAAACTGATAAAGAATAGGAAACTAATTTTATGTCTATTAAAATTAGACCATAAAATAGTATGCAAACATGTAGTTTTAAAATTACACATGATTAATTAATTTGGGGAAATGGTTTTATTTTGGAATCATGTCAACCAAAATAACAGAAACCTTCCAGAAGTCTCTATACAGAGAAGGTTGGAGGTTGCCTGATATAAAATTAGGAAAACATGGTATTTTAGTGGATGTCCACAATTGACATGTAAAGCAATTCTCTCTCTAAGGATTTGGATAAGTGATATTAAATCTGTCACAAATTCAATCATTTGTGATTCAATTAACCAGCCTTATTTTTTTAAAAATATGTATTTATTGATTTCAGAGAGGAAGGGAGAGGGAGAGAGGGATAGAAACATCAAAGATGAGAGAGAAACATCTATCGGCTGCCTCCTACATGCTCCCCACTGGGGCTCAAGCCCACAACCGAGGCATGTGCCCTTGACTGGAATCAAACTCCGGACCCTTCAGTCCACAGGCCGATGCTCTATCCACTGAGCAAAACCAGGTAGGGCACCAGCCTTATATTTGTTATTGTATTAATATGGGCACCTGTTCTTCAGGATTAAGGTTAAACTGTAACTTGTTTTGACATATTGTGTGTCATAAGGGCACAGTTTTGCTTTATTCTTGGTTTTAGATTATGGCATTGATTAATATAATCAAATTTTACACACTGAAAAATTATATGTAGAATCAAACTTTGAAGTACATCTATTAATTATGTGTTTTTAAGCACTTAATATTTTACTTGTCTTTACTTAATTGTATCATTCATTATATAGCTGATGACTTTAAAAGTTTTTGAATTTTATTTTGAATAGCATTGATATGCCCAGAGTGACAAAAACTCAAATTAAGAATCATAATATACTTAATTTAATTTACAATTAAATTTTTATTTTATTGATGAACTCCTTGATCAGATAGAATTAATTGAAATTGCAGAGTGAGAAAGTGAATTTAAGATTGAAGTCCTTCAATGCTGCTATTAAGAAGTTATTGTAACATAGTAGGTACTTAATAAATATCCATTGTGTGAACCAATTGTGCAATCAAAGAAATTAAGCACTGTAATTATATCATTGATTATGCTTGTGACAATTGATAAAAATTACTTTTTGCATGGTATGATAATTAAAACAATTCATAGCTGCCAAATATATATCTATAAATATATGTAACTAATATTTAAAACTGAAATTTTATAAACAGTTAAGAATTGATGACCTGGGGGCGGGGGGGGGGAGGTTGGGGGTTAATGGGGGGGATGAGGACACATTTGTAATACCTTAACTAATAATAATAATAATAAAAGAATTGATGACCTGTGTTCACATTAATATATCCTTTAAAATATTAATCTTTTTATACCTTCCCTAAGTAATTGGCTAGAAAAGAAACTTAAAATGTAAATCTGAAAATGACATTCAAGGCCATGTGAAAACACACTCTATAACCCTAGGCTGAAAAGCTCATAGGATTTTAAAGAATGAACTATATCACCTTAAGTATAATTTACAGAGGGTATAGTGTGTTAAAGCTAGAAGGTTGTCTGACTAATTATTCATTCCACACTCAACAGTGGGTTGGCAATGGGTCAGCTTCTGACAATTCAAGTGAGACTTCAATCCTATTACAGGTTCACTCATGGATCTTAGCTCTGGAATATATCCAAAAGCACAATTCATAAACTAGAATAACTCCAGGTGAGAATAACCTATCATGTCACTGAGCCTGATCTTGCAACCTGCTTAGGAAAACAATTTCTGAAATCTTAAAAAAAAAAAAATTCAGAAAGGAAGAGAGAGGGAGAGAGAGATAGAAACATCAATGATGAAAGAGAATCATTGATTGGCTGCTTCCTGCATGCCCCACATTAGGGGTTGAGCCTGCAACCTGGGCATGTGCCCTGACCGGGAATGAAACTGTGACCTTCTGGTTCATAGGTTGAAGCTTAACCACTGAGCAACACTGGCTGGGCAATCTCTGAAATCTTTGTATGAGCCAAGGCAGGGTATCTTATACCATCCTGCCATGTGAGAATTTCACTGCAATTTTTTCAGGATTCTTCAATACATTTCCTATTATAAAAATTGGGCCTTGGTTAGTATCATGCTTAGATCTATGATGATTCTTCCACTATACAATCCAAAATTATATTGCTTCTCCAATTTTTGATCCATATTGATGACTTATGATTGAAAGTTTATGGGAATTGAGATAAAATAAAGCTTTTACCCTAACCGGCTTGGCTCAATGGATAGAGAGTATTGGCCTGTGGACTCAAGGGTCCCAGATTCAATTCTGGTCAAGGGTGTGTCATGTACCTTGGTTGCTGGCACATAACCAGTAGGGAGTGTTCAGGAGGCAGCTGATCAATGTTTCTTTATCATAGATGTTTCTGACTCTCTCTATCCCTCACCCTTCCTCTCTGTAAAAAATCAATAAAATATATTTTTTAAAAAATTAAAAAAAGCTTTCAATTTCACTTAATAAGTGAAATTATGGTTGTACCAGGAGTGGGAGTTCTAAAGATAGTAATGCATATTTAAACAAATATTTTTTGAGTAAGTAATATGTTCTAGACATTCTCCTAGATACTGATTTTAATACTATTTTAGTCAAAAACATTTTATTTGAAATACATTGTACTTCAGGTATTCTTTCTACTTTAAAATATTTTCTTGGTTTATATTGGAAACTTTCTGATCAGTATTTAAAATGAGAAAGACAAAAAGATAAAATTAGATCTATGATGATCTAATTTAAAATTAGATCTAAATATGAATATTGATATATTAATCTTCTAAAAATCTCAGGATTAAACAACAAGATTATTTGCCACTTTGGCCGTATTCTTCTTTGGTAAAATGCATGATTTTTCTTTTATAATCAATATTTACAGATATTTTTGTTCTGCTTTTGCTCCCCAGAGACTGTTACGAAAACTTAGGAGGTAGATTAAAAGCAATCTCGAAGTACAGATGTTCCAGAGGCTTATAAAATACTAGAAGCCCTGTGCACAAACATTTGTGCACTCGGGAGGGTTCCCTCAGCCCGGCCTGTGCCCTCTCAAAGTCTGGGGCCCCTCGGGGGATGACCACCTGCTGGCTTAGGCCTGCACCCTGGGGGATTGGGCCTAAGCTGGCAGTCAGACATCCCTCTGGCAGCCCGGCAGCCCTCGGGGGATGTCCACTTGCCAGTGGGGAGCAGGCCTAAGCTGCAGTTGGACATCCTTAGCGCTGCTGAGGAGGCGGGAGAGGCTCCCACCACCACCGCTGTACTGGCAGCCATCAGCCTGGCTTGTGGCTGAGCAGAGCTCCCCCTGTGGGAGCACACTGACCACCAGGGGGCAGGTCCTGCATTGAGCATCTGCCCCAGGTGGTCAGTGTGTGTCATAGTGACCAGTCATTCCCAGTCGTTCTGCTGTTAGGGTCAATTTGCATGTTACCCTTTTATTATATAGGAGTGAGGCCACAACCTGGATGAGGGGCTGATGGCTGTTTGCAGGCTGGCCACAGCCCCCAGCCACCCAAGCTCCCAGTGGAGGCTGGCTGGAAGCAGGTATCTGGGATTTATTTGTCTTCTATAATTGAAACTTTGTTGCCATGAGTGGAGGCCAAAGCCGGCTCAGGACAGGTGGGAAGCTTGGCTTCCTCCATTGCCTGAGCAACCAAGCCTCTTGCTTGCTCCAACTCTGTGGCTGCCAACCTCCCGCTTGGTTGGGTTAATTTGCATATAGTCACTCTGATTGACTGGTGGGGGTGGCTTAGGGCATAGCAAAGGTACGGTCAATTAGCACCTTTGTCTTTTATTAGTGTAGATGTTTGCATCATGTGTTACTTATAATAGATATCTTAGCAGATTCTGACGCAATGTGCAAGTAAATGGATTTAACTATTCTCCCCACCATCTTTTTCAGTGGTATGCTCATCCTTTCATTATATATTGAAACAATAAATTAAAAAAACACATAATGTGACCAAATATTTTTCAGATAATAAAATTTAGGTAGATGCATCAGGCAATAGAGTGTAAAATAGTACAGCTGAACAACAAGATAGATAACAGAGGAACTTGCATTTGTCTAGACATAAACAGGGTTGCTGATTCTTTTTTCATGCTGAAAGCTAAAACCTTTCTCAAGCAGAATAAATTTCCACTGTAATAGTGACTTGTATATTGATAATTTATGCAAGACCCAAATGACATTATGCCTTTATCCAGTTAATAATATATGCAATGTTTCTATAGAAACTTATATCTTGTGGTGCTAGCACTTTACATGATTTAAAAATTATTTTTTAAAAAAATAGTATAGACATCAATCAAAACATTTTCAGAAGATTGCAATGATTTTAATAAAAGAATGGTTTACCATGCCTTTGCTAACTTGCTTCTTTGTTGAAGCAAGAAATGGTTCTACTAGCAGTCAGAGTTCTCACACCATTTTATCTCAACATGAGGCAATGATACTTTTTTCTTGTAAGATAGAACCAAGTTTGGTTCCATTGTCTCAGCATGTGAAAATTGATGTGACCTGGCCCGTGTGGCTCAACAGATTGAGCGTCATCCCATGCACCAAGAGGTCACTGGTTCATTTCTGGGTCAGGGCATATGCTCAGGTTGCGGGCTTGATGCCCAGTAGGGGGCATGCAGGAGGCAGCCGAACAATGTTTCTCTGTCATCAATGTTTCTATCTCTCTCCCTCTCCCTTCCTCTCTCTCTAAAAAAATCAATAAAGACATTTTTTAAAGAAAGAAATTGATGTGATATGATGTTTTACTTTAGTTGTGGTGGTATATTTGCATGGAATATTTTTTTCATTGTGTTCTATAACTTCAAGTTCTCATTCTTATGACAAATAGGGTAAAACAAAAATTAAATTATCTCTTATTTTTTTTATCTGAGCATAATACATCTTAATAGTTGCGGAAGTGACTTTACAAAGCTATTTTAATTCAAAATATTTGGGGGCATTTTTGAGCAATAATCAAGGAGCATCCCTTTTTCCATTCAGTATTAAGTGTGTAGCAACTACAAGTCAATGAATGAAAGGTTCAGAATTCTAAAGAGATAGGATCTCAGTCAAAAGTGTTGTTTTATTTTTTTATTAATTTTACACAACAATCAGATATTACCAGCTTTGATTCCCAGTCCTGCTTTAATAATTGTATTATTTCAATGATCCAATCAAAGCTTCCAGACATATATCACCCTATGACTTCCTTCTCCTACCTCATAGTGTTGCTCTTAGGAGGAGGTTTGCCCATGGTTACACAGTATGCAAATGAACTTGTGACCTCTCTTCTCCCTTGAGGTGACCTGCCTTTTTAAACCCCCAAATGATCAACAATGATGACATCTAATTTTATCTTTTTGTTTTTCTCATTTTAAATTCTGATAATAAATTTTCCACTATTAACCAAAAAGATATTTTAAAGTATAAAGCTAGATAAATTTCTGATGATACCCCATTGAACACGAAGAAACATCCTATGCTGTGCTGCATTTTCTTGCTACGACTTTCAAATTATCCTGTACACTGGTATGGCTTAAGTCTGCTATCTAAGTAATAGGCTGGCAACTCTTCATATTCACAGGCAATTATATTCACTGAACCAGTGGAAAAGAAAGGCCCTATTCCGTTTCCCAAAAATCTCAGGTTTATGTCAAATAATATATTTAAAAAGATTTTCCTCAATATTTTGGTCAATAACATTAGTCAACATTAGGACAGACAATGAGAGTTCATTCATTCATTGAACTATTTATTCAATAGATACTTATCATTTGCATAAAATACAAAAACTGCAGTTTTTAAAGACTGGTTAAAGGCTCTGCCCTCTGTGAGCTCTGGGTATAGTATCATCATGACCTAATTCTTTTTTAAAAAAATCACAATTTTACCCATAATGAGGCTTGTATTTACATGGAGATTTACACATTTTAATCATAACTATTTTCTGTGATTAGTATTTGAAACACAATTTGCGATTATTATTTATTAATTAAATAACTAAAATTATCTAGGTCTTGCTATAAGCTCTGTACCTATGGGGATGCAAAGAAGAAAAACTTGCCACTGGATTTCACAAATGTTTGTAAAATTCAGAAGTATTACAAATAATATATTTACATATATACATATATGTGTACATGCATAGTAAATCATCCTATGATAAAAATGTGTAACAGTGGTTTAGAAATCCACTGATTTAGCAGTTAAATAATCAGGAGTTTAAGGAAAGGTGTGAGAAAGAGATAAAATTTCAGTTAGAATGTGTCACAATTATCCAGCTGGAAAATATGGTTGAGGGAAATCTGATTAGGGTTGTCTTTCATAGAGGTGTTATAAAGTCAGAGAACTTTAATATACACTCATGCACTGCATAAAATGGGGATAGTTCTGAGAAATGTGTTTTTAGATGATTTCTTTATTGGGCAAACATCATAGAGTGCACTTATAACCAAAACCAAGGTTCAGCTGCCTGGTGTCACAAAAGCCAAACTTATGATCAGATGCTGGTGAAAAAGGAAAGAGGTTTATTCAAATGATGGTCACCTGAGAAGATGGGGAACTCTTGTTCAAAGCCCATCTCAACATCTCAGTTCAAGCAGAGGTTTTTATAAGGAGGTAGAGCAGGGGTGGGCAAACTTTTTGACTCGAGGGCCACAATGGGTTCTTAAACTGGACCGGAGGGCCGGAACAAACGCATGGATGGAGTGTTTGTGTGAACTAATATAAATTCAAAGTAAACATCATTACATAAAAGGGTACGGTCTTTTTTTTTTTTTTTAGTTTTATTCATTTCAAACGGGCTGGATCAGGCCGGCAGGCCGTAGTTTGCCCACGGCTGAGGTAGAGGGAAAGCAGAGTAAAGACATCAAGAGAGGGGGTTGAAAAGTTCTCTACCTGCAGCCCAGCACAGCCCATTCCGATAAGGATCTTGAAACTGGTCAAGTGATGGTCTAGTAGTGCCTCATCCTAATCTTCATCATCCTGGCTCTATGTCATCCTGGGTTTACATTTGAAGGTCAACAAATCTCTGGAGCTGGGGTGACTGAAGGTCGGAGTTTGCATATTCTGAAGTTAGTTCCTTGGATGCTTATACAAACACTAGGGCCCCGGTGCACGAAATTCGTGCACTGGGTGTGTGTGGGGGGGAGTGTCCCTCAGCCCAACCTGCCCCCTCTCACATACTGGGAGCCCTCAGGTGTTGACCCCCATCACCCTCCAATTGTAGGATCGGCCCCTTGCCCAGGCCTGACGCCTCTGGCCTAGGCGTCCGCCCGGGCAGCGGGGACCCACAGCTGCAGCGGCCCCGCGATCGTGGGCTCCACTTTAGGCCCAGGCAAGGGACCCCTAGCTCCCGGGACTGCCAGCTTCGACCGTGCCCAGCTCCCATCGCTGGCTCCACCCCTACTTCCTGCTATCACTGGCCAGGGCGGCAAAGGTGCCTGATTCTCCGATCATGGCTGGGGGGCAGGGCAAAGGCGGCCCCAGGGCCGCCTTTGCCCTGCCCCCCAGCTCTTAGCTCCCCCCTGGGTTTCCGATCACTGTCAGTGGCAGGGGGCTTCTTCCTGCTTTCCCTTTCGCCTCCCTGCATTGTGCCTACATATGCAAATTAACCGCCATCTTGTTGGCAGTTAACTGCCAATCTTAGTTGGCAGTTAATTTGCATATAGCCCTGATTAGCCAATGAAAAGTGTATCATTGTACACCAATTACCATTTTTCTCTTTTATTAGTGTAGATGCTGCTTATCTACAAACTACATACTAGTCAGAGTCAGCATTTACAGAAAAAGGCCAAAAGAATGGTGGAGTGGGTTACATTTCCCCATTGTTACACATTTAATATAGCCTCCTACTGTAATTTCCATTGTGCTATACTTTTTACGACTGGCATGCAGTAGGTTTTTGTATACCAGCATCAATGCAAAAACTTGAGTAAATTGTATTATAAGCCCTGACAGTTGATTTTTCTTTTTGTAATGTCAGTGCCTGGCTTAAGCTTTGATTTCTGAGGCATTTTAAAAAGGCACCCACTTCAGTGAAGGTTATCTCAAATAAATACTTTGGCAACCACTAGACTAGATAAATAGACAGTCTACCTTCCTGCACTGAGGTTCCTTCATTTTAGAGATCTTGGTTAATTTTGATAGCTGACCATTGGGGCCACTTGTTTTTCTTTTCCTGGTCATTGAATTCCTGCTCACATTTTAAATTCACCAATAAAGAGTAATAAGCCTTTGAAACCTTAGGCCCCCACTTCCCACCCCAACAAAAACAGGACCCAAGGCCCTTGTTAGTTCTTGTAATAAACTCTTTTTCCTTCAAAGTTTCCTAATGGTTATTGAGGAAGGGTGTCTTATAATCATCACAAAAACCCCAAGGGTCATCTAAATTTAACATTGCTTAGAAAGAGGAGCTTTCTGTGGGAAGCTCACAAGGCCCCGATGAGTGTCCCTAGGAGTTCCTAGTGAGAGCATGAGTATTGATAGGCTGAGACGCCACAAAACATTAATGCATTGTGTTGCTTTATGACTTCACCGTGACAACTGCTATGTCACTAGGTGATAGGCACTTTTCAGCTCCATTATAATCTTATGGGACCACTGTCATACATGCTGTCTGTGCTTGTCTGAAAAGTCCTTACATGGTGTTTGACTGTGTTATAATACAGTCAGATAGAAGAGTGTTTTGGTCACATGGTGGTAGATAAAGATGAAGGTGTAAGGGGAAGATTGCTAGAGACTTGTGTGAGAAACCTAGTGATTCTGAAGCATTTTAAAAGACAGGGACAGATGATGTGGATGTGGTAAATGGCAAAACTGGTGATGGGACAGATAGGAAAAACATTACTATAACTCAGGAAAGACATGAGGACTTAAGCCAATGTCAAAAGGGATACACCTTGGTATTTTTTCTTCATAGCACTTACTAAATTTGACATTTTATTGGTATATATTTATTTGATTTATATTCTCCAACTAGAAGGTAAGCTCCATGAGGCAAGAACTATGGTTTTTCGTTTGTTTGTTTGTTTGTTTGCTATTTAATCCCTAGTGTTTAGGACAGAGCTTGGTATCATTGCTAAATAAATTGCTAAAAAAAATAAGTGAAACTTATACCAGCGGTTCTCAACCTGTGGGTCGTGACCCCTTTGAGGGTCGAACGACCCTTTCACAGGGGTTGCCTAAGACCATCAGAAAACACATATATAATTACATATTGTTTTTGTGATTAATCACTATGCTTTAATTATGTTCAATTTGTAACAATGAAAATACATCCTGCATATCAGATATTTACATTACGATTCATAACAGTAGCAAAATTACAGTTATGAAGTAGCAACGAAAATAATTCTATGGTTGGGGGTCACCACAACATGAGGAACTGTATTAAAGGGTCGCGGCATTAGGAAGGTTGAGAACCACTGACTTATACAATGTAATGAAACTGTGGTTGCTTCATGATGTTGAAGAAAAAGCTACCTTGTAATCTTAGGTATCATTAAAATCAGAGGTAGGAAAATGATGCTCTCCTCATCTTTATGCAAAGTAAATTTCCTGAAATGTTTAACAAAACATCAGAAAGTTTTCAGAACTGGAAATTCTAAGGGAAAAAATCCATTTTAAAGGATTTTAAAATAAAGATTCGGTGGTTTTGTGTATATTAATAGGAAATTTAAATATAATAAAGGGGAGCATATTTCTAAAGTTACTTCTTCTTCATCATCATCATCATCATCATCATCATCATCATCATCATCATTTTAAGTTGAGGAGGCTGGAAAGAATAACCTGTCTCTGAGGACATTATATGTACTAGTAAAAGCCCAATCACAATAGGCTGATTAATAGCATTGCTACAAAAGAAATAAAGCAAATTATATGTGCACGGGTAGGGTCCCTAGGCCTGGCCAGTGATCAGGGCTGATCAGGGCCATCCGGCTGCCTGCTGGGGCCTCCTTCATTCTGTGCCATCCCCCGGTGGTCAGTGCACGTCATATAGCAAGCAATCAAACTCCTGGTCTCCCGGTAGAACTCCTAAGGGGACACTTTGCATATTAGCCTTTTATATATAGATTTTTAAAATGTATGTAGATTTACTGTCTGAATTGCATTGGTGGCTGATTCCTATGAGATTCAAGGAATAGCAGCATAGATTCATTTGACTATCTCCCAAATGTCTATTCTACAAGTATGCATTTTTAAAAAGTTAGCTAAAAGTACAAACTGTTAGCTTATACAGAATGTTCATAATTTGAAATCAACAGGCATTTGGAATTCTGCCAAAGTTCCTGGCTATGATTTGAAGAAAACCAAGAAGCAAGAAAGCAAATGGTATTTCTTATCAATTCTTGACAAAATTTATCTCCTAATTTTCATTTTTCTCAATCAGCTGCTGGAGGCACTTATTTTTATCTCCTTGATTAGATGCTGTAGTGACTGATTACTAGATTTAATAGTTCTTTTTAAAAAATGTTTTTATTGATTTCAGAGAGAGGAAGGGAGAGGGAGAGAAAGAAAAAACAGCAATGATGAGAGAGAATCATCAGTCGGCCACCTCTGCATGCCCCTGACTAGGCATGTGCCTTGATCGGGAATTGAATCATGACCTCCTGATTCATGGGTCAACACCCAACCATTGAGCCACACTAGCTGGGCTAATAGTTCTTTTTAATAGAACATTGTCATTTGCTTTTCTGTGATTACCTTAAAATACCACATATCACCCAATATTTTTCTTTCTTTTTTTCTGTCCCCAAATGGTTAGTTCCTTATTTATATCCAGCTTTTCCTCTATATATTCTAGCTCCAACCTCCAAGCCCCCAATTTCTGCCCAAGCCATTCAGGTTGCTAATGTAATCTCATATTCAGCATTCCCTCACCATTTATATAGACTTATGTTAAATCCATCTTGGGCCATAAAACCTTTCACTAACTTACAGGAAACTATGATAAGATACCTAAATGCAACTCATAAGCTTTACTACTCCTTAATATCTTTTTAATTTAAAAATTGTTAAAAGAAAGAGATGATGTTATTTCTTCCTGATACTGAGATTTTTTTTGTTCTATTCACAGTAATAATCATTCACTTTTTTATGCTTTTACTGAGTTCTATAAAGTTCTGTAAAGTAGATAGGATTACTATAATTTTGTTTTTCAGAAGAAGAAAATGCAGGTCTTAAGGAGTATAAAATGAAGTTATTTTACTTACTAATACTGCAATCTTCCCACCAGACCATATCAATAATTAAAATAATTTTATAATGATAATTTTATTTGAATCATTAAAATTATTATTTCATATTTCCTGAGACTAGGCACTATACGTGATACTAGAGGTTTTTTTTTTATAACATATTGTTATAGTTTTTAATTGTTAAAAATAATTTCGTTAAAAATATCCTCACCTAAATAATGTTAAACTTTCACACGATGATGGCATTTCTTTCTAATTATAAAAATTATATCCTGTATAAATTTTATCCTTATTAATAATTTAATATTCCATGACCATGAAGTCTCCAGTTAAAATATCTAATTCAAATATCTAATGTGTGCCACATTTCTGAATTGAAGTCTTTTACCAATATCCTATCTAATAATAGACAAACATGGTAATTGATCATACTTTCACTATGCCTCCCATTGGCTAATCAGCGCAATATGGAAATTAACCGCCAACAAAGATGGCAGCTAATTTGCATACTGCAGGCAGGGCGGGGCAGCGCCATCCCGCCTGCCCCACTGCCATCTGGGCCTGCTATTTGTGACCTGGGGTGGTGGGGTGGGACAGTGCCATCCCACCTGCCCTGCCACCATCCGGGCCTGCTATCTGCGACCTGGGGTGGCAGGCGTCCATGTGCCACCTGACCCGGGGCGGCTGGGCGGGGCAGCAGCAATCAGCCAGCCTGCCCGGCCTCCATTTGTGACCCGACCCGGGGCAGCCAGGCAGTGCAGCAACGATCAGCCAGCCCGCCCGGCCTCCAACCCAGGGCGACCCAACCCAGGGCGGCACCTCAACCCCCAGATTGGCCCTGCCATGTGCGTGATCTGGGGAGGCAAGGCAGGCACCAAGGGATCAGGCCTGCCATCTGCCACCCGGGGAGCGGGCCTAAGCCAGCTGGTGGTTATCTCCCGAGGGGTCCCAGACAAGTGGGGCTGAGGGAACCCCCCAATCCCCCCTCCCCCGCCAGTGCAAAAATTTTTGTGCACCGGGCCTCTAGTTTGTATAATATCATTTTACAGAAAATGCAAACCTAAAGCACATTTAGCAGCTACAATGAAAACATTTACATGGTCTGTAATATAATATAAATACATTTTTTATAATGACTTACAGGGTTGAAGACTCATTTATAGATTGTTCTGCTTTCAATTGACAAATTTGATTCTTATAGCAATGCTGACTGGTGAATAAGCAATTATTATCAACGTTTAATACAAAGTGACTGTGCTTCTGAAAGGTTAAGAAAGTTGCTGAGTATTACAGAGCAGGCATGACAATATAAAAAATGAAAACCAAATTTCTGTCATTAGGCCAGGGTGGCGGGTGTCACATAACTAACTTTGAAATGCTGGAAGGGATTTCTGTGTTAATTCCATATCTCTAGCTTTATAGATGAGTAATGTAGATCCAGATGTGATAGACATCTTGCCCTTTTCCTCTCTCAGTCTCTCCATATATTAAAATAAGTCATTTGGAAGCTTGTTCCCACCTGCCACCCCCGCATATTATTCCTTAATGTTCATCATGTTTTTTTTTTTAAAAAGTGTTTTTTTCATATTTTTAACTCAATAGTGTTAAATCTTATTTTGCTTATTTTTCCCTTTCCAATTTCCTTCTCTGTAGTCATCATTGTCTTTCTCTTCTCCTTCTTCCCCTTGTACTATATGTCATAATATTCTTTTTATTGGAGTCCAGTTAATTGGTTACTACATGAACCATAAACTGTACATCCATTTCTGTTATTAAATCTGCCAAGTATGAATTGTTTCTTGAACTTTTTAAACTAATCTTAATTTGTTAAGAGAAAAAAAATGAGTATTTTTCAAAGATATTTTTAATGATTTCAGAGAGAGTGGGAGAGGGAGAGAGATAGAAACATCAATGATGAGAGAGAATCATTGATCAGCTGCCTCCTGCATGCCCCACACTGGGGACTGAGCCCACAATCTGGGCATGTGCCCTACCAGAATCAAACCGTAACCACCTGGTTCATAGGTCAATGCTCAACCACTGAGACAAGCAGGCTGGGCATATGAGTATTTTTCAAAAAGAAAAGTGACAACTGAAAATTTTGCTTTAATAAACACAAGTTTTCATCAAAGTATAGCAAGCATACAAGCAAGTACATCGGTCATAAATTAGAGATGGATTAATTTTCACAAAATAAAAACACTCATGTGAGTAGCATGCAGGGGAAGAAATTTAACATCATTAGAAATGATGGAATTTTAATTTGGATTATATTGAATCTGTGACTCAGTGTGGAAAGATTAAAAATATTGAATCTTCTAATCCATAAAAGTATTATACCATTCCAATTGTTGGCGTCTCCATTAATATTTCTCAACAATTCCCCAGTTTGCTGTGTACAGATGTTTCACATCTTTTATTAAACCTACTAGAGGACCGGTGCACAAAATTCGCGCACTGGGGGGAGGGGGGGTGTCCCTCAGCCCAGCCTGCACCCTCTCCATCTGGAACCCCTCAGGGGATGTCCGACTGCTGGTTTATGCCCGATGCCTGTGGGCATCCCTCTCACAGTTCCTTGCCGGCCTGATCACCCCTAGCAACCTCTGCCTCGGCCCCCACCACCATGGCTTTGTCCAGAAGGAAGTAGGACATCCGGAAGATGGCCGGTTGACCTGGTCTAATTAACATATTACCCTTTTATTAGTATAGATAGATTACATAGGATAGGATTGTTTAGATGGGGGGGGCGGGGAGCCTTTTACAGCAGATGCTCTTGGCAGACAAAAGCACATAATCCTTATATCTGGACTGATAGCCAGCCATATGCCCTATACTGCCAAAGTGGTCATTAAGATATTGAACCACTTTCTTACACCTTACACTAAATAGCTGTTGCCCTTAAAACCCCTCCTCAGCCCCCACCTTAGGTTCTGCCTTTGCAGTTCCCCCAGATTAGGTTCTGATTGGTTAGTTTCTATGCTAGTCAGCATCTCTGGGCCTATCTCTGGGCCTGATCAAAGAGGTGGAGCTGATTAGCAGCCCCCGCAGAGGCCTGAAGAGAAACAGAGGCACGGCTGCTGGGGAAGCCCAGAGAAAAAGAGAGAGGCAACAGCTGATCAACAGCTGCCACAGAGGCTGCGGATCAGGCCCTGCCTCTCTCTCTGCAGGTCTCTCTCTGGGCCTGATCTGCAGCTCCCTCAGCAGTCAATGCTGGGTTGCTATGCCAGCACCAGCTGCAGTCAGTGTTAGGTGACCATAGCAGCCCAGCACTGACTTCCAGTGTTTAGTCGAGCCTTCAGTCCTTACGGACCCTGGCTCTTTATATGTATAGACTAGAGGCCTGGTTCATGAAATTTGTGCACTAGGGAGGGGGGTTCCTCAGCCCGGCCTGTGCCCTCTTGCAGTCCGGGAGCCCTTGGGGGATGTCTGACTGACATCTTAGTGCTGCCACGGAGGCGGGAGAGGCTCCTGCCACCGCCGTGGCACTCGCCAGCCATGGGCTCAGCTTCTGGCTGAGCGGTGCTCCCCCTGTGGGGGCACACTGACCACCAGGGGAAGCTCCTGCATTGAGTGTCTGCCCCCTGGTGCTCAGTGTGCATCATACTGACAGGTTGTTCTACCATTTGGTCTATTTGCATATTAGTCTTTTATTATATAGGATACTTTTGAGTTTGATGCCTCTGTAAATGGTATCTTTATAATGATGTAATTTTTTGATTACTTGTTTGTGGTATCTTGAATTATGTTTGATTTTCTTCTTGAGCTTTCATCCAGTAAGTTTTTTCCCCATTTGGTTATAAAAGAGATTAACCTTCGATTTTCCTTTCCTATAAATTCTTATCGACTTGCTATAAATTGCAAATGAGTCTAATTAAACTTTTTTGTAAAATTTTTACTCTTTCTATTTTCTGGAAGAGGTTGTACAAGATCACATTTTCTATTTTTATTTTTTAAGTTTGTTTTTCTTGGAATTTTGTATTGTCAGCTCATGTCAAATTTACTGGATACAACTGCTTATAGCTTATGGCTATGTCTTTTGAATCTGTAGTGATGACCTCTGTTATATTCCTAATGAGGATTGTGTGTACCTTCTTTTTTTTCCTGTATCAGCTTTGCTAGGTGTTTATCAATTTCATTTAAACTTAAAAACAACTCTTCAGTTTTGTTAATAGTCTCTATTTTTAAAATTTTATTAAATTTTGATCTTAATTTTATTTACTTCACTTTACATTACCATTTTAAAAAAATCTTATAAGGAATAATCAGATTCTGAATTTTACAGCATTTTCTTTTTTTCCACATTTTTAATGTGAAAAATTATCTTTAGATGCATGTTTTGGTGCATCTGATACGTTTGAAAGGTTTATTGAAGTCTAATTGATATACGATAAACTGTTCAACTAAAAAAATCTACAATGTGATATGACTTGAACATATGTCTATATTAATGAAACAAGTTAATGAACACAGTTACCTGCAAAAATCTCCATGTAGAGTTATATACTCAGCCTGGCTCTCTCCATGCCACCAAATTGGGTCTCATTACTTGGGCTTGTACTCTTTCTGAAATCCTGTTTTGTTTTCCTTGGGTCTTTAGAGACTTTGAGTAATATCTTTAATATCTTCTATTTTTTCTATTTTTTAGTAGGATGATTACACTAAAATGTCTGGTCTGCCATTACTGGAAGCAGACATCTCTACAAATACTATTTTTTGTGAAATATGTATTAGTTTGTAATAGTTTTGTTTCTTTGGGGCAATTATTCCAAACTAGATAGTAACAAGATAAATAAATTATTTAAGGCAAATGTTCTTCTTGATAATTCAATCCTTTGTGTCATCATCTGCCTAATCTACTTTCATTTAAAAATTTCATTGAGCCCTAGCTGGTTTGGCTCAGTGGATAGAGCGTCGGCTTGCAGACTGAAGGGTCCCATGTTCAATTCTGTTCAAGGGCACATGCCAGGGTTGCAGGCTTGAGGGGCATGTGGGAAGCTGCTGATAAATGATTCTCTCTCATCATTGATGTTTCTATCTCTCTCTCCTTCTCTCTTTCTCTCTGAAATCAATAAAAATATATATTTAATAAAATTTAATTTAATCCATAAATGCTTCTCCAATTCCCAACATGTGCCAAGTGTGGTCCATCTATTACAGGTGTATTGTTGGGTCACTGCCTAATGTGGAAACAGTAAAGTAAATAAGGAAATATATTAGAGAAGATAAGGGCTAAAATACAGGTATGTATCTGAGGAAAAAATATTGAAGAATTAACAGAAGCAATTCTGACAGAAAAATTACCAAGTGAAGACCCATGGAACTCAATAGAGTATTGGCAGCTATTTTTCCTCTTGAGTGATCTACAGGTTCAGGTAGTTTACTTAGAGACAGAACAAGGAGCAGAACTTCCAACAAACTGACCAGATCACAGAGAAAACAGATTTCAGGATTTGCTAATCAGCGTCTATGTGGGGTATAGAGCAGGAGAAGAGGCTGTGAATTCTGCTGGGTTTGAGTGAGACACTGAGGGCTATGGTTTGGAAGCAACAGTAAACCTGAAACTAACCAGCTCTTAACAGGCTCAACTTGGAATTATTTGAATATGTTTGGAAATGATAGTGCCATTAGTTGCTCAGGCTGAATAAAAATAAAGTTAAATCATCTTACAATTTTCTTATATAGTTGCTCGCATACAGTTGAAAATGGCCAGGATAAGTAGGGGAAAAGAACATGTGATCAAAATTCAAATGATTCTTACCTGGCAGGGGAGATAGCATGATCGTGAAGGTGGTTTTCCCAGGGTGAGGTTTATCCATTGCACTCCAGCTAAGCTGACCCCTGCGATTTCCCCAAATGTGGGAAACTTGACTGCATAATTTGTGGTAATGGGGGACTGCGTTCGCACTGACCCCTGGTTAAAAAAAAATTTCAAATGAAACAGCGGATAATGGGAGTAGAACCACAAGTTAACAAGATAAAGGACCTCTTAGATATGCATTAAAAATGTCTGATATGTTCAAATACATAGAAGACAAAATTAAGAATTTTAGAAGAAAAATAAAATTACCAAAATATCAGGTGTTGTTTTATGTATTTTGAGGTTCTGTAGTTAGGTGCCTAAACATTTAGGATTATTATCTTCCTGACAAATGTATGTGCTAATCATATGAAATGCTCCTCTATATCTACCAGTTATATTCTGTTTCTTGAAGTCTATTTTGGCATTGATGTACCCAATAAAGCTTTCTTCTGCTTAATTTTACATGGTATATTATTTTTTATAGTATTACTTTCATGCTGACAGTGTCTTACAATTTAAATTACTTTACATATAAACTAACATAATTGGGTCCCACATGTCCACACATTCTTTAACATCTTTTCCTTTATGTGATGAGTTTATGGCTCATCCCAGGATTCTGGGCCAAGTTTAGTGAACTTCGTACCAACGCAGTGCAACAATTGATGCTACATAAATTCCTGGGTTGAAATTCCAGCCAACTCGCATTACCAACCTCCACCAACAGAGGGCGCCACTTTGGTCTTCCTGCCAGTGCTGTTAAAGCATTTCCCTGCTTCTCAATTTCCATCAAGAACCATTTCCCTTCAACTTTTGAACTTTCAGCAGCACCATAAGTGAACAGGTTGTAATGTAAATGACTAGGTTGTAAAGTAAAGTAACAAGTTGTAACAGACAGATTGTCTCATATTTGTTTATGAGGATGCTTTGTAAATCATAGTTTGGAAAGATAATTTTTCTGGATACAGAATTATATGGATAGTTTTATTTCATAGTTTTATTTCATAATAAAGATTCTGCTCCATTATCTCAGGTTCTCAATGGCTTCAGTTGAGAGGGCAGTCATCTTTTAAATTGTCGTTCCTCTGGTGGTAATGTATCTTTACTTCTTAAAGGTTTCAGTTCTGTACACTTTACTAATATTCTTTATGTTGTATATGCATACCGAATATGTAATTTACTATGAAAATATTTTAAAATTTAAATAGCTATTTTATCAATCCAAAATTTCCTGTTTGTATAAATAAAAGGATATTTCATTGGTTTTACAATAGCAACAGAATAAAGCAAACACAAAAAAATTCACATGAAAAATAGCAAAAGCCAAAGTATTCATTTTTCTCTTGCTAAAACATGAAAAAATATGCATAGATTATGTACAAATTAAATAATTTAAGCACACTCATAAGAAAAGTGTCAAAATGGTTTGTTGTTATAATTGTTCTGACCTTAACATCAAAGTGGATGAGAATCTATAAGACTTCATTGATTTAAAAAAAAGCAATGAAGTGAAATATTATGTAGAACAAAATATTTCTATCTACTGTAATTATATAATCGTATATAATAAAGAGCTAATATGCAAATGGTCACCATGCCCTCATGTCCTCACACCCTCACACCCTCACACTCTAGCACTGGAACTGCTCAGACACTCAACATTGGGGAGAGAGGAATAGGGACCAGCCAGGCAGAAATGAGCTCATGATAGAGGAATGGGGACCAGCCAGGCACAAATGAGCTCACAAGAGAGGAATGGGGACAAGCCAGTCTGCGTCCCCAGAGAGGGACAAGCTGCCTGCCCCACAGTCCCAAGCACCAGAGGCTGGGACTGAGGCCTAGGAGAAGGACAAGCCACCTGTCCTGCGGTCCCGGGCTCCTGCGGCTACGGCCCGCCTGGGCGAAGCTGGCCCAAGTCCTGGGTGCCTGCGGCCGGCCAAAGGGAAGGAAGCCTGGGTCCCTGGTGCAGGGTGAGGCAGAGGTGGTTAGGGGCAATCAGGCCAGCAGGGGAACAGTTAGGGGAGATCAGGCAGGCAGAGGTAGTAGGGTCAATCAGGCAGGCAGGCAGAGGGGTTAGGGGCAATCAGGCAGGCAGGTGAGCAGTTAGGAGCCAGCAATTCTGGATTGCAAGAGGCAGTTGGACATCCCCCAAGGGGTCCCGGATTGGAGAGGGCGCAAGCCAGGCTGAGGGACACCCCCTCCCCTCCCCGTGCACAAATCCCATGCCTCTAGTACACAATAAAATTCTACTTTGGGAAACATATCATATTGATGAAAATGTTTATATAAGTATATTAAAACTAGAGGCTCCGTACATGACATTTGTGCATTGTGGGAAGGGAGGGTCCCTCAGCCCAGCCTGCACCCTCTTGTGGGGTGTGGGCCTAAGCGGGCAGGTGGACATCCCCCAAGGGGTCCTTGGTGCTGCTGTGGAGGCAGGAGAGGCTCCCACCACCACCACTGTGCTCGCCAGCTGTGAGCACACTGATCACCAGGGTGCAGCTCCTGCGTTGAGCATCTGCCCCCTGGTGGTCAGTACGCATCATAGTGACTAGTCTTTCTGCCGTTCGGTCAATTTTCATATTAGGGTTTTATTATATAGGATGCTTCTGTGGTTACCAGCAGTCTTTGGCCTTCCCTGACTTGTAACTGCATCATTCCTATCTCTGCCTGTGTTATTACTTGGCCTTTTTCCCTCTCCTTTTTAATATATTGATACCAGACTTTGGGGGGAGTACTAAATGGTACTGTGTTTTTCACCAATGTTTTAAATTTGCTTACCCATTTCAATAGTAATTGCCTTTCTATGGCTGTATCTGACAGAACTTGTCAAACATGTACATAAAAATATATATAGCCCAGCGTGGCTCAGTGGTTGAGCATCAATCTATGAACCAGGAGGTCACGGTTCCATTCCCAGTCAGGACACATGCCCGGGTTGCAGGCTCGATCCCCTGTGTGGGGCGTGCAGGAGGCAGTCGATCAATGATGCTCTCTCATCATTGATGTTTCTAACTCTCTCTCCTCCTCCCTTCCTCTTTGAAATAAAAATATATTTAAATATATATGTATAAAAGGCAAAAAATGTATTTTTAATAGACTATATTGTGTTCATGCTGTACTGTGCACTGCAGATTTAGCACCTAATCAGATAAATCTTAAATAATTGCAGAAGGTATCTCTAGGACATATTTTTAATAAAGAGCAAGCAAATTATAATTTATTTAATGTGTTCACAAGCATATAAATGTATTATTTATATAAATGCATATTCATATGTATATTTTTTAAAGTACAGTCTTTACTGCTAATCATGTTTTTTTTCTATGAAATATATGTATCTGTATTTTTTGAAAATTTTTCACTGAGTGCACATCTTATCTGTAATCAATTAAATAAAAAACTGTCACATAATAGCATATTACTAATGATTCTTTTGAACCATCTACTTTTTTATTTTTAAAAGTAGTTTAGTACGGTAAGAAGTTATGCTTAAAGCCAGAATTAGAACAGAGCTAGATAAGAAAAAAATTATAAGAAAAATATATTAAATGTATGTGGACCAATAATTTAATTTAGTTGTGAACCATATATAAGAAGCTGACTTCTAATTAATAAGAGCAATCATTAAACTGCAAATTGTCACAAAGAATGCTCTTTTTACTGTTCTAGAATTAAATGTCAAGTTTAATGTAGAGTTTATTTAATATTCAGGGGTCTATGTTGCCATGACATCAGAAAAAATGTCAGTAATCAGGTTTAAAATCCTCAATTTTTATCTGATCAGTATGTGGAAAAAGACTTAAAACTATGATCTTCTGTAGGATTTTCATGCCATTTTTTATGATGTATACAAAATGTTTAGTAAGAATTGCTGTTCTCAGATAAATTTTACTATATGGAATCTAACAATGTTGTTAAATGCAGTTATTAATTCTAATTTATTACAAATAGATTATTTTTTTCAAAACCAAATACATAAACGTATTAATCAGAAATTGCAGTTAAATTATATTTTTTTCTTTCATATAGATTGTTTTTAGATATTCTGATAATATAAATATACAATCTCTAAATAAATATGTATTTCTTTCTTTCTTTCCAATCATTTATGCATTTTTAAATTTTCCCCTACAATATTGACCTGATTATGACCTCCATAAAATGTTAAATAGACTGGTTATTGTAGGTATCTTTACCTCCATCCTGATCTCAGGTTGTGTTTTTCAGTATTTCATCATTAATTATGATATATGCTATAGTATTTTTGAGGGTTTTTTTTACTTATAACTGGATAGTAAAATGGTTTCTCTGAATCCGTTGTGATAGTGACATGATTTTGTCTTTTGTCAAAGAGATTCAATTTTAAATCCTTAAGCCACTATGAAACCATTCTTGAATTAAACCCATTTTGTCCACGGTTATTATAATTGAAGTGTGTTCAAATTCTGTTTTTTAAGAATAAGGATTTTTTTTTATATGTTATCATGATGAAACAGGAAATTTGGACTGGAAACTTGCAGTGTTCCCCTGGGCAGTATGGTTCCCAGGTCCTTGTCTGGTGGAGTCGAAGAATGAAAGAAACTATGGACAAAAGATGGTAAAGCAAAGGTGGAAATTTATTGAGAAACAAGCACAGACTCCCATGTGGGGAGTGGGAAAGAGTCCCACTGAGTCCCTTTTCCCTATGGTTTATAAAGGCTGTAGTTTTTGTGCCTCAATATCCCCTCTGATTGGTCACTATCCTCTTTGACTTGGTCACTATAGCAACTCCTGAGCTCAAGTCTCATATGAAGTACATAAGGTTCCCTCCTTCTTCTCCCTTATTGTTCTCATATTCCCTCTGGGATTTTCTTCCTCCCTCTTATTTTGTAACTGTGTACCTTTTGCTACTCCCAGCTCCCTTGTCTTAGAGAAATGTAACTTCTGCTGCTCTCTTGTCTTATGTAACTTCTGCTGCTCCTTTGTCTTATGGAAATGTAACTTCTGTCACTTCCAGCTGCCTTGTCTTATGGAAATGTACCCTTTTGCAACTCAGTAGCCCTGTGTTTTTTCCATGGACCCCTTAATTTTTAAAAATTTCCTAAACCTGCCAATTTCACCCCTAAATATTCCTTTCAATGAAATATAGCAACCATTGATTTTCCTTTCTTTCAATGTCTTTATCAGTTCAGTGTAAAATTTATATAATTAAATATTTTGTTGGGTGTTTTTTACTGTGTGTGGTTTTTGGGTTTTTTTGACTGTGGTTCTTTGTGGAAGAGGTTGTGCAAGATTGGTGGTATTTATTTCTGAATTTTATGGAAAAGTTTGCACAATTAGGCCTCAGGCCATAGAAATAATTTGTAGGAAGGATTTTCATTGTGGATACAATTTAATTAAAACATATAAGATTTTCTATATTTCTTGTTTTATTAAGCTATTGTTTTTTTCTGGAATTTTCTCATGACATATGATTTCAAATCTATATACTAGTAATAAAAGTCTAAGCAACTTTTATGGAGGAACGTCCAGAATGACTGGTCACTATGATGCACACTGACCACCAGGGGGCAGACAATCAATGCAGGAGCTGCCCCCTGGTGGTCAGTGTGCTCCCACAGGGGGAGCACCGCTCAGCCAGAAGCCGGGCTCATGGCTGCCAAATGCAGCAGTGGCAGTGGGAGTCTCTCTTACCACCAGGCAGCACTAAGGAGCAGCAAACTGAGCGGTAAGGAGCAGCAAGCAGGCAGGTGGTAAGGATCAAGGAGTCGGACTATGAGAGAGCGCAGGTTGGGCTGAGGAACCTCTCCCAGTGCATGAATTTTGTCCACCGGGCCTCTAGTATTATATAAGGGACTCCAGCATCTATAGTGATGATCCACTCTCTATTCCTTGTATTGATTATGTTATACCTATCTTCTATTTTTGTGGTCAGTCTTGCCAGGAATTATAATTTTTTAATCTCTTGTAAAAAATTGACAATATTTGGATTTGTTGATCTTTGTATTTTTTTCTGAATTTCATGAAGCGATTCTGATTTTCTTTTATTACTATTATTGTTCCAGGATGTGGAATCTTGTTTCTGCCAAGGGCCACTTGGATATTTATAACATTCAAGGGCCATACAAAATTATCAACTTAAAAATGAGCCTGCTATATTTGGTCAAACATTTAATTAACTCACCCCTAATGCCTTGGCAGGTCAGAACAAATGATTTCACTGGCCTTATATGTTCCCAGGGCTGGGCATTCCCCACCTCTCATTTAAATCAATTCTTTTATTCTCAATTTTTGAGGTGAGTTATCAGATATTAACTGCAGGATTTATATTTTGCTTTCAATGCTAAAATGTTTCTTCAGGTATATACTTTGGTGGCTCCCACACATTTTAAGAGCTTTTCTTACATATAGTTGGCTTAAACCACACATTAAAAAATATAACTTCTAAGATCTCTATATATTTTTGAAATCACCCCAACAATTAAGATGATGAATATATTCATCCCCCTCCCAGGTTTCCATGAACATTTATAGATTTTTCCCCCTTTCTGATCCAGCCCAACCCTTCCTCTTTTTCATGTGTGAACATTCTTACACAATTTTTTATGTGCATACCCACTTTCATATTCCTGGATAAATATCAAGGAATGGAATGGCTGGGTCACATGATATGTGTATCTTTAAGATACTTTAGAAAACACCAAAGTGCTTTGTAATCTGATTATATGATTTTATACCCTACTAGCAGTATATGAATGGCACAGTTGCTCTCTATACTTGTTGGCATTTGTTATGGTTAGTATTCTTAATGGTAGTGATAGGGGCAGAAATAGAATATTGGGGACCAGGTAGAATTGTAAGAAATATCAAGCATGCTCTGTTAACCGTGATTGTTTTATTTTGATTAAAGAAGGCACATTCTAACCCGCCTGGGAGTTGCATGTGGGACCTGGGAGCTCACCTGGAAAAGTGGCCCATCCTCCCTATCCAGGAGCTGCCTATCATCATCGAAAGTTGAACAACCTTGTTGCAGAAACCAGGGCCTCCAGCCCTTTGAAGACCCCCAGCCCTTTGCACATTGCCAGCCCTTTGAAGGCCCCTAGTCTTTGCATACCTGCAGGCCTTTGCAACTCTCCAGCCTGCATTACCAGTAAACTACCCATTTGGCGTAACTTTTGCCTACTTCCCATACAATCTTTGTCCTCCTACCCAATATAAGCAGCTGGCTTATGGTGGGGGGCAGACAGATTTTTGTGGATGGCCTGCTGCTCTCCCATCCTGCGGGAAGTATTGGAGTAAAGGCTCATATATGATTCAACCCTGTCTCTGCTGAATTGGCTCAAGTAGTGAGAAGGCAGCCCAGACCCATTGATTGTCCAGTTTCAGTAGCACTCTGATAGGTGTACAAGTGGTGTGTCAGTGTCAGTGTAAATTACTTGGGTGTAACTAAGCCTTTGTTCTTTCTGTCCCAGGAATCCCTAGTAAATGGAAAACATAGATTGCAGGCCTGATGCTAATTTTTTGTTCCCATTAATGTTTTGCTTGTATAGTTATTTTTTATTTATATATTGAAATGAGTTTTTAGGGGTGAAATAGGCAGGTTTAGTAAATTTTAGAAACTAAGGGGTTCATGGAAAAAGCACAGGGCTACAGAGCTGCAAAAGGGTACATTTCCATAAGACAAGGGAGCTGGGAGCTGCAGAAGTTACATTTCCATAAGATAAGGGAGCTGGGAGTAGCAAAAGGTACACATTTACAGAATAAAGGGAAGGAAACCCTCATTCAAAGAGGGAGGAGGAAAGCCCAGAGGGAACATGAGAACAATAAAGGAGAAGAAGGAGGGAACCTTATGTACTTCATATGAGACTTGAGCTCGGGAGTTGCAAATCAAAGGGGAATAGTGACCAATCAGAGGGGATATTGAGGCACAAAAAACTACAGCCTTTATAAACTGTGGAAAAGAGAGTTGGTGGGACTCTTCCCCCTCCCCACGTGGGAGTCTGTGCTTGTTTTTCAATACATTTCCACCTTTGCTCTACCATCTTCTGTCCATCATTTCATTCTTCGACTCTAATGGACAAAGAACCCGTGAAATCATCCTGCCCAGGGAAACACGTCATGTTCCAGTCCAAATTTTCCGGTATCAATATGAGATACTATAGGCGTAATTAGAGCAGCGGTTCTCAACCTGTGGGTCGCGACCCCTTTGAGGGTCGAACGACCCTTTCACAGGGGTCGCCTAAGACCATTGGAAAACACATATATAATTAAATATTGTTTTGTGATTAATCAGTATGCTTTAATTACGTTCAATTTGTAACAATGAAAATACATCCTGCATATCAGATATTTACATTACAATTCTTTTTTTAATATATTTTATTGATTTTTCACAGAGAGGAAGGGAGAGGGATAGAGAGTTAGAAACATTAATGAGAGAGAAACATCCATCAGCTGTCTCTTGCACACCTCCTACTGGGGATGTGCCCACAACCAAGGTACATGCCCTTGGCCAGAATTAAACCTGGGACCTTTCAGTCCGCAGGCCAATGTTCTATCCACTGAGCCAAACCCGTTAGGGCTACATTATGATTCATAACAGTAGAAAAATTACAGTTATGAAGTAGCAACGAAAATAATTTTATGGTTGGGGGTCACCACAACACGAGGAACTGTTTTAAAGGGTTGTGGCATTAGGAAGGTTGAGAACCACTGACTTAGAGGTTTGGGGTGATTTTACTTCCTCCCGGGAACATTTACTTTTGCTTCTGGAAGGCAGTTAGGTTAGGGACAGTTCATCTTATTACAATCAGAGACTGAGTCTTTTAAAGCTGCGTCTCAGATTTTGTGAACAGTTTTTTTTTAAAATTTTATTTTAGGTTCATTTTAACCTTTAAAGATGCTGTTGCTTCCCAGGTCCTTTCTGCCTGGAGGTGGGGGTGAAGGGCGTTGTTGAGACTGCTGGAAGCCCTGATCAGCTCTTAGCTTCCTGTGTTCTAATCACCTCCTTTGAATCAGCAAAAGATTTGTGGGGAAAAGAGCTACCAAATTTGTAGCTCTTTTCTGAGATCCCATTTCTGCAGATGCTTGCTCTTTTGGGTTTGTGGTGCTGTAACCGGACAATCAGTGGGTCCGGGCTGCCTGTCACTACGTGAGCCAATTCAGCAGAGACAGGGTTGAATCATATATGAGCCTTTACTCCAATACTGCCGGCAGGATGAGAGAGCAGCAGGCCATCCACAAATATCTGCTCTGCCCCCACCATAAGCCAGCTGCTTATATTGGGTAGGAGAACAAAGATTGTATGGGGAAGTAGGCAAAAGGTATGCCAAATGGGCAGTTTACAGGTAATGCAGGCTGGAGAGTTGCAAAGGCCTGCAGGTATGCAAAGGCTAAGGGCCTTCAAAGGGCTGGCAATGTGCAAAGGGCTGGGGGTCTTCAAAGGGCTGGGGGCTCTGGTTTCTGCAACAAGGTTGTTCATCTTTCGATGATGATAGGCAACTCCTGGATAGGGAGGACGGGCCACTTTTCCAGGTGAGCTCCCAGGTCCCACATGGAACTTCCAGACAGGTTAGAATGTGCCCTCTTTAATCAGAACAAAACAAGCACGGTTAACAGAGCATGATTAACATTTCTTACAACTATAGCTGGTCCCCAATATTCTACTTCTGCCCCTATCAGTGCCTCTGCACCAAATGTTTAATATCTTTCAGCTTTCCTAGTTTTTTTCTCAGGAGGAAGATTGGGCTGAAATGTCTTATCTACCATAATTGGAAGAAGATGGCTCTGCACATATTGCTTTTTGAAATGTGATTTAGTTTTAATTATTTTTCCTGCTTTAGTCAATTATCTCATCTTTTTCCAAAAGGTTTCTTTAGTTCCCTACATGTGTGAGGTATGCAGGTATGTTATTGAAATATAGCCTAATGGAAAACGGACATGTAAATATGGAGTATATTATAGAAGATAAGTTTTGTGGTAAATTTTTATGCTAAAATAATAACCAAAATGTAACTTATACCTATTTGTATTGTATTTCCTGGTTATTCAAAAGTATCACATAATTTCACTCATAGGTGGAATCTAATGAACAAAATAAACTGATGGACAAAATAGATCCAGAGACACAGAAGCATGAACAGTCTGACAAATCTCAGATGGAAGGTGGGGGTGGGTGGGTGGGTGGAGAGAGATTAACCCAAGAATTTATATGCACAACCCATGGACAGAGACAATAGTGTGGTTAAGGCCTGTGGCAGGGGGGGTGGGGGAGGAAGGATGGGTGTGGGGTGGAGGGGGTCAATGGGGAAAAAAGGGGAGACATCTGTAATACTTTCAACAATAAAGATAAACTTTTTAAAAGAGAAGAAAAAAAGAAATTACTTTATAATTTAATTAATAACAATAAGAAGCACAATGAACATTTATTGGGCATCATTCTGGGTGATTGCCATAGACCAATTCATTTTGCCTCATAACAATCATACTTTGAGTGTACATTTATGTTCTTCAGAGACAGAAACTAAGGAGCAAAGTAGCTTATTGTCCAAGATTTTGAACAGAACCAGAATGTATATACTAGTATCTACCATCTAAATGAAGAGCTACTCAAGAGGGGAGGGGCTTGGGGGACTGGGTGAAAAGGTGAAGGGATTGAGAAGTACTGGTGGTAGTTACAAATTAGTCACAGGAATATCAAGTTAAGCACATGAAATATAGTCAATAATATTATAATAGCTATGTATGGTGCCAGGTGGGTACGGGTAATATCGGGTGGGAACACTTTGTAAAGCATATGATTGTCTAAAACCACTATGCTGTACACCTGAAACGAATATGAAATAAAGTTGAATGTAAACTGTAATAAAAAAATGGACATATGAATCTTTAAATGATCTTGATCTATTAGATTAAGATAGTACCAATTCATATATGTGTAACCTTGCAACAGGATGATATCACTTATTCTCCCTTTACTTTTTATTCTTTTGTCAAATATTTTATTTAAATTTCTTATTTAAAAACATAAACTGATTATATCTAATTTATTTTTTGCTCTTTTATTTTCCTAAATTTAATTTGTTGTATATTCAGTTAAATGAATAAAGCTTACACTTACAGTTAGATTAATTTTTGCAAATTATGCCTATACATCTAAAGCACTATTTATCATTTTTACTTCAAGGAATCATTTTTTATTTTTTTTTTACAAAAAATAAAGAAAAGCCCTGGCCAGTTTGGCTCAGTGGATTGAGCGGGAGCCTGTGGACTGAGGGGTCCCAAGGTTCGATTCCGGCCAAGGGCACATACCTGGGTTGCAGGCTCAATCCCCAGTGGGGGGTATGCAGGAGGCAGCCGATCAATGATTCTCTCTCATCATTGATGTTTCTATCTCTCTCTCCTTCTCCCTTCCTCTCTGAAATCAATAAAGAAATATATATATATAAATAAATAAAAAGTAATATTTTATATTTACCTACAAAATTCTTCTTCTTTCTTTTCTTTAGTTTCTCTCAGGTGTTTTAATGCTCTTCTTTCTTTAGTTTCTCTCAGGTATTTTTCTGTTTTTATTTATTTATTTTTCTATCAGCTTGAAGAACTTCCTATAGTTTTACATATTATTTTTTAACTGGAAAATTGTCTCAAGTTTGTTTATGTGTCTGTATCTTATTTCATTCTCCATTTGAATGGATAATTTGGGGGAATAAAGAATTCTGGGTTGATAGTTTTATTTTTTTCTTTCAACACTGGAAAGATGCCACTCCATTTCTGCCATTTCTCTAAGGATTCTGTTGAGAATACAACCATTATCTTCTAAGTCATTGTTTTTGCTAACTAATGTGCTTTATTTTTCAGAATTTTTTTGCCGGTTTACATCTGTACACTTCACTAAAATATGTATATTTCACATAGATGTCCAAGATATATTTTACTGTTAAAACATTTTAAAAATTTGCCCTGACCAGTTTGTTTGTGGATAGAGCGTCGGCCTGCGGACTCAAGGGTCCTGGGTATGATTCCAGTCAAGGACATGTACCTTGGTTGCGGGCACAACCCCAGTGGGGAGTGTGCAAGAGGCGGCTGATCGATGTTTCTCTCTCATCGATGTTTCTAACTCTCTATCCCTCTCCCTTCCTCTCTGTAAAAAAATCAATAAAATATATTTTAAAAAAATTTAAGTGACTTTATCAATCCAGTATTTTGCATTTGTATAAATAAAAATAATTTATTGGATTGACAAGAGCAACAAAACAAAAACAAAAAAATCTCACGTAAAAAATATTTTACAAAATCAAAAATACCAATTTTATTGATTGATTGATTGATTTGAGAGAGAGAGAGAGAGGGAGAAAGAGAGAAAGAAAGAAACATTAATTTGTTTTCCATTTACTTATGCATTCTTTCATTGATTGTATGTGCCCTGACCTAGGTTTGAACATGCATCCTTGGCATATCAGGATGACGTTCTAATCACCTGAGCTACCTGGCCAGGGCTGAAAATATTCAATTTTAATTTCTCATTAAAAAGTATACAAATATATGAACATATTATATACAAATTAAAATGAGTTATGCAAATTACCATACCAGAAAAGTTTATTTTAATTGTTAATTTGATGCTAATATTGACATGCATGAGAAACTGTATGAGAACAAAGAAAACTCTGGATAAACAATAATGTTACATACTACTTAAAGGGAAATATTTTATTTCTATAGTAATTATAAAATATATATTAACATTCAATTTGGCAGACAAAGTCTATGTCTGAATGATTTATATAAATAGTGGAATAAATTCATAACAGGATATATATTAGAGGCTCAATGCATGAAATTTGTGCAAGGTGCTCAGCCCCTGCCTCTGCCTCAGCACTCCCCCTCCCCCCCACACTGTGGCAGCCACCTTGGCCCTCGCAGCCCCAGCTTGTCTGGAAGGTCATCCAGAAGGATGCCTGGAAGGACGTCTGGTCTAATTAGCATATTATGTTTTTATTATTATAGATTATTATAGATGACTGAAAGTAGCAAGGATATCTTGTTTATGTGATTTATATATATTAATTTTTGTATTTCAAATGTTAATGAGACAATAGACTAACAAATATAATAGTAAAATAATCATGCCATTCTGGAAATAAATGAATACCATCAAAATGAGAGCAAGAAAGTGCCATCATCACTTGTCTTTGGCAGAGAATCAAAGACAGGCTACAGAGTGGGAAAGCTTCTTGGTGGGAAACAGGGCAAGCTTCGGGTGTGCCCTGATTGGATGTTGTTGGCCTGGGGAGAGGTAGAGGATGGTTACCTAGAAGTGGGACATCGTATATTTGGTTTGAGGTCATATTTGGCTTTCTCATGTTCATTGAAGGTTCAAAGTAGAACCAAAAATTAGGGAAGTTGGCAGTGATTGATCAGGTCCTCACTGTTTTGGGCCAGGCTCTGCAGAATTTGTAGTTCGGCTTCAGGGGCTGGTTGCTGCGGAGGCTGTGGGTCAGAGTTCTATTTTTATATGTGGTCTGGTCATTGTCCCCTTTTTTGTCATTTTTATGTATGGCCTGATCTCTGATCATTCAGTCTCTAACAATAGAAAAAAGGTATGGATGGCCAATTACCATATTGAATATCCTTAATATTTAATAATATTGCATTTTAAATTAATAGTAAGATACTCTTTGAACTTTATAGCAAATCATTGAGGGAGGAAAAAAATGGCACTGGGGTCTTAAAAATTAAATTAGTATTTTAAAGGAAATTTTAAAAATGTTCTACCCTTTCTAAGCAGTTATATTCCTCCCAATACTATAGTCACAAATGTGCACAAAAGTATGGTTAAAAAATGATAAAAGATCTAATTTTGAGTAAGTTATATGGTGTTCATTTTTTTTACTATTAAAAATATCACTTAAGTATTGTTGACCATTTAATTTTTTTCAGTTTAATTAATTGATCATACTTTAATTTTTATGTTTTAGGTTTTGTTTATATTCCTGCTTTATTTTCCAATTTTGTGAAGTGTATTATCAAATCTTAAATTTTCAGGACTTCCTCCTTTGCATTAATGATACACGTTTTCCTTTAGGCACATGTTTTGATGTAGCCACATGATTTTTAATAGCTTCATTGAGGTGTAATAGATTTAAAATAAACTGAACAACATTAAAATAAAGAGTATAGGTTTTGAAATGTCTGTATATTTATCAAATCATCACCACAATTAAGATAGTGTAAATAGCCGAACCGGTTTGGCTCAGTGGATAGAGCGTCGGCCTGCAGACTGCAGGGTCCCAGGTTCAATTCCGGTCAAGGGCATGTACCTTGGTTGCGGGCACATCCCCAGTGGGGGGCGTGCAGGAGGCAGCTGATCGATGTTTCTCTCTCATCGATGTTTCTAACTCTCTATCCCTCTCCCTTCTTCTCTGTAAAAAATCAATAAAATATGTTTTTAGAAAAAACTGCCTCAAAAAAAAGATAGTGTAAATATCCATCTCCCTCTCACAAAGTTGCCTTCTTCACCATTGTACTTCCCCTTCCTGTTCCTACCCAAGCTGTTCCCCCATTCATATGCTGTGAACAGTCTTGCACAAGTCTTTGTGTGAACATATACTTTTTTTGTTGTTGATTTGGAAAAACCATCAAATAAAGGAGTGTCTGGAACACATGACAGGTGTGTATTGAATTTTTTGTAGAACATGTCAGTGTCTGCAGTGATTTTTGAGTACTATTTTACATTCTATGAGCAGTATGAGTTCCATTTGCCAGCACATGTTCTGGTTAGTTTTTTAAAAATATATTTTTATTGATTTAGAGAAGAAAGGAGAGGGAGAGAGAGAAACATCAATGATGAGAGAGAATCATTGATTAGCTGCTTCCTGCAGGCCCCACACTGGGCATCAAGCCTGCAACCCGGGCATGTGCCCCGATGGGGAATCGAACTGCGAGCTCCTGGTTCATAGGTTGATGCTCAACCGCTGAGCCACGCTGGCCAGGCTGGTTAGTATTTTTAATTGGAGTCTTTCTAATTGGTGTGCAGTGATGTCTCACTATCACTTTAAATTGCATGGCTATAACCAAGTATTAGTTCCTTCTGTTCAAGGTATCTCCTATAAATGGAGAACATGCATGTAACCCTGAACCTAACCATTTCCTTCCCATGACATTTAGAATGCATAGTTTGTTTTGTTATTGCATGCTAGATTTTCTGTATAAAATGCTATAGAGGATATTGGAGGCTCTGGATGATTCTAATTTTGTCCTGGGAGCATTTTCTTTTTGCTTTGAAAGGCAGAGTGAGGTAGTTCATCTCATCTCAATCAATACTTCATCCTTTTGAAGCTGCTTGTCATGTTTTGTGAGGAATTTTCTATTTCTGGTTCACATTGACACTGAGAACATAGCCTATCAAGGATACCAAATCAGTCCTTGGGTTTTTCCAGATACTCTCAGTTCTGGTGGCCCATGAACTCTTATCAGTTTGATCTGTTGGGCTGGTGAGACTGCTGAAAGCCCTGGTCAGCTGCTCAACTTCTCAGCTAAAACTTTCTGCTTAACGCCTGGGCTTCTCAGTTACCACCTTTGAGTCAGTAAAACAGACCTAAGGGAAAAGGGTTACCAGACCTGGGTCTCATCACTTGAGCTTCTCTTCTAATTAATGCAACGTGGGATTCAGGGTGCAGACTTCCGTGGGTCCTTGCCCTACAAGGTTTGAAGAATAAACTCACGGACTAAAGGCTTCTTTAATAAAAATGTAGAAGTTTATTGGAAGCATATACAAATTCCATCTGGGCAGGGGTGTCCCCAAAGGGGACCCCCTGGGGAGGGGCCCCCAAATGGGAAAGGCTTGCTCTCTCTCTCTCTCTCTCTCTCTCTCTCTCTCTCTAATAGAAAAAGTCTAAATAATCTGGCTGAGTCCCTTTGTCTCCAGGTTTATAAAAGCTGCAGTTCTTTGTCTGAACCTGACCCTTTCTAATTGAAACCTTTTTTTAAATTTAGGACCCCATGCTTTCCTCATTGGTCACTCTGCTACATACTATTAATTTCCAAGTAAAAAGCCCACGTGGTGCCCTTCACATATCCATCTTATCTGTTCAAGCTGGAGTTGCTTTTGATCTCCCTGATGGCTCTCTCAGTTGTCCTGGCCTGAGATGTTTTATTACCCCTATGGCTGTCCCAGCTGCTCAGGGCTGCTTTTGATCTACCTTAAGGTTGCTTTAATTGCTCATTCCAAAGATACCTCTGTCCTTCCTGCCCTGCCCCTCCTGTCTCCCTAATTAAGCTAGCTAGCTAACCCTTATCATTAAGACTCAGTTTCTTCAAATGCTTGCTTCCTTGGGTTTGCAGTGCCTTCAAACAAAAATATTGAATATCTTCAAGCCTTCGTAGTTTTTCCCAGCAGGATGGTTGAGTAGAAAAGGTTGGTGTATCAATAATGGAAGCAGATAGCTTAATACGTACTGTTTTGGGGAAATATGTTTTTGTTTTTAGTTGTTTTTTTTTCTCCTATAGCCCATTAAGTCAATCTTTATATCAATAAGATAAATTAAATTTATGGCAACAATCTACCCAAGCAGTGAAACTTTTCTTTTGTCCTTCTTTGTTTAATGCACTCTAATTAAATTTTTTTTATTGATTACCTGAATGTTTTCCCAGTTTGGGAAAACATGAGCCAGATATGGATTATGTGGTGGAGGTACATTATTGGGTTATAGCCTAGTGAAAAACAAACAAGTAAATACGAAGTATATTGCAGGTGATATGTTCTGCAGCAGTAGTAATCAGAATATTACCTACAAGAGGCCCAGTGCACAAAATCGTGCACGAGTAGGGTCCCTAGGCCTGACCAGTGATCAGGGCCAATCACGGCCTTCCTTCCCCCAGCTGCTGGCTGCTGGCAGAGGTTCCTTCATTCTGCGCCACCCCCTGGTAGTCAGTGCACTACATAGTGAGCGGTCCAACTTTTGGTTAGTTAAACTCTCGAGGGGACATTTTGCATATTAACCTTTTATTATATAGGATGCCACTTTACATTATGTTCAGTAGCTCCTCTAGGGGCTAGCATGTGAATTCTTTACTTATGTTGGTCTACTTCTACTTAAGATGGTACCACTTTGTGTAAATGTAACTTCACAACAGTATAATCCATTTTCTCTTTCCTGTGTTCTCTTTTGCCATATATTTTAATTATTTTATTGACACATCAGTTGTTAATTATAATTTATGCATGCCTTATAATTTTGGTTAAGGGGTTAAATTAAATGAAAAAATCTTAAACTTACAATTTGATGAATTTGCACATGATCTTTTCTATCTACAGTTCTACTTACCATTTTTGTTTTGAGTCATTGTCTTTTATTGAAATAGAAAAAATAGCCTTTAATAGTTCTCTAAATATCTTCCCTCTTGAAATGTGGGGTTCAGGGTTCTTGTCCTCACAAAGTTTGAAGAATAAACTCGTGGACAAAAAGGCTTCTTTAATAAAAAATGTAGAAGTTTATTGGAAGCAGATAATAACTCCATCTGAGCAGGGGTGTCCCTAAAGGGGACCCCATGGGGAGGCCCCCCCAATGGGAAAAGCCTGCTCTCTCCCTTTAATAGGAAAAGTAAAAAAAAAAAAAAAAAATCCCGCTTCGTGTCCCTTTGTCTCCAGTTTATGTATGCTGCAGTTCTTTGAATCTGAGTGTTTCTTATTGGTCCCTTT